>NC_092415.1:194208650-194540436 GCF_040894005.1 Engystomops pustulosus | reverse complement strand
GATATTCATGGATAATGTGGACAGATAATACCAACACCAAATGTTCACAAGCCCAACTGGGATCTGTACTTTAATGTGTGGAGGTTATCTGTATATTAGTAAGATACCACTTATACAGGAGATCTCTCACCACCATCACTGACTCCAACCCTTTGCCTCCTTTAATAGTCCCAATACTGATTCTGGTGCAATTCTGAAATGTGTTTTTTAGTTCCCATCATTCCTGAGCCATCAGTTTTTAGGATAAAATATGCTAATTAGTCTCTCTATCGTCAAGTGGGCGGACCTTGGCTACAGAAAAGAGGCTGACGCCGCCCATCTGGCAGAAGAAAATCTAATTAGAATGTTGGGAATCAAAACTATCAACACTGATTGTTCCGGAATGTTCAGAGATCAAGGAGGAGTTCAAACTGCACCTTAAATTTGCAAAGTTGCTCTTATTGGGGACATTTACCCCTTTGTCCTAATTTATCAGGCCTGTCATCCAACGATCCAGCAGGGAATAGATTTCAGTGATGTCTGACAAAGTTTTCTGGGATGACTGATAATTTTGACATTGGTCAATGGCCTCGCCTTTACCACACTGATTTGAATTGCCCAAGGGTGGTGAAAAAACTCCATTTGGGCCAAGAAGGGGGGGGGGGGATGTGCGTTCCTTTTTTACTCCAAAAGGGGAACCATACATGCCCCCTGTTTTGTACAAAAAATTTAAATGTAAAGAGTCACAATTGAAAAAACAATCTTAAAACAGTTCAGGAGTAAGACACAGCCATTTTTGTAGACTGAAAGTGTAGTTAAAAAATTGGGAAAAATTAATCTCAAAGGTGTTGGTTACTAATACAGGATAAGTTCAAGAGCCTAATTGGGTCACCCATATCATACTTACCCCAATAACCTTTCTCTGTATTTAGCAGATGGAGCAGGTCACATGACCCCTGGGCAGCAGGACACAGGACTTACTGTGATGTCCTGCTGGTTTAGGTATTATGGAGGAGGCCGTTCAGTCACGGCCTCCTCCATCCACCAGAAGCAGAACAGACACAAGTCATCACAGGAAGACCTGAGTCTTACTGTTGGTGGTTCGCGTGACCCATGGCTTCCATAGACCACAGAAAATGTTTACCAGGTCTTATACTTACCCTGGTAAACTTTTGTACTAGTGGCCTACCGTTTTAAATTAGGCACATGACATAGAAACCATTAACAAATGCTCCAAAGCAATTTTTTGTGCAATTTCTTCTTTTAAGTTTAGAAGTTGGGGGGTCAGCGGCATAACTGGAAGCTGATGGGCCTAGGTGCAAAATGTGTGCCAGGCCCCCAATGTATGGTTTATAGTACTAGTACATATAGGAAAGTTATACCTTATGAGCCCCCTAGGCCTCTTTGGCCCGGTTTCAACTATACCCTCGAACCCCCTCAACTTACCACTCTGGTAAGCACTAGAGGGGATCATTGTTTCCTAATTGTATGGATCAGAGATCTCATTTGGGTCCATAAGGATGTGGTGGAACCTGTGGAATTTTATGTGACTTTAACCCTTTCTTTTACGTCTGTCTCATCCATGGCTTCGGACAGCGCTAATTATTCATCTCCGTTTGTTCTAATATCCAGTCTATTATGTAGATACATTTGACATGACATTGATTTCATATTCTTCTTTATGACAAGGACGGGCACCGCATCCCTGACATGAGACAGGATGACAGTATCTCCATCTGGATCAATGTTTCAGCAGGACCTGGACCGTCTTCATTGATGATCACTTTCCATCCACTCAGTGAGGTCAATTCCTCGCGTCTCCTTATTGACAACGTGTAAAACTAACAGTCAGCGCTGGAGATAAGATCCAATAATGAAGACGCCTGCGCCTCGATATCTGCAGATACTTGACTTACTGAAGATGTCTGTGATTCAGTGATTCACCTCTAAGGTCTAAGATCTTGAGGATCTTCAGCATCTTCTCACTGAAGGAGTTCTCAGGGGTCTTCAGTTCTTCTAAGTGTTCCTCTTAGTATGGATCGTTATTCCTGTGTATTGTATTTCTGTAAGATCTTACTTGTTGTCCTAGATTTTCCCTCTTACTCTCGTCACGGATGAATTCTGCTCCTCCGTGTTTCCATTGTTTCCATTTTTTGCTCCCCACCTTCAAAAATCCACCTTTTTTTAATTTTTCCATGTACAGGCAGTCCCCGGGTTACGTACAAGATAGGGTCTGTAGGTTTGTTCTTAAGTTGAATTTGTATGTAAGTCGAAACTGTATATTTTATAATTGTAACCCCAGTCAAAAAATGTTTTGGTCTCTGTGACAATTGGATTTTAAAAATGTTGGGTTGTCATAAGAACCAGGAATAACAATAAAGCTTCATTACAGACACCTGTGATAACTGTTATAGCTGATTATTGAAGCCTAAGGCTAAAGTACAGTAAATTACCAATTACCAGAGGTCTGTTTGTAACTAGGGGTCGTCTGTAAGTCGGGTGTTCTTAAGTAGGGGACCGCCTGTACATAACTCTATGAGGGCTTCTTTTTTGCGTAATAAATCGTACTTTCCAGTGACAGTATTTAATATCCCATGCCGTGTACTGGGAAGCTGAAAATATTCCAAAAATAAAAATGTGAAATTGGCCAAAAAAATAGGATTTGCACAATTCTTTTGTGGGCTTTGTATTTACACCTTTCAATTTTTATTCCAAATGATACTTCTAATTTATTCCTTGGGTTGGCGCAATAATGGGGGTACAACATTTATATAGGTGTTAATATGTTTTAATAGATTTGAAAAAAAATAAAACCATTTTTAGAAAAATTTATTCCTTTCACCATATTCTGATGCCGATAACTTTTCCATACTACAGCGTACAGAGCTGTGTAGGTCTCATTTTTTGCGGGATGTGATAATGTTTTAATTGCTGCCATACTTACTGTATGACCTTCTCTTTACATTTTAATTCTAATTTTTATGGGTAGCAAAATGACAAAAAGGTGGCAGTTTGGACATTTGGGCGCTATTTTCGTTTACGGGTTTCACTTATATTCTGATAGATCAAGAAGATGCACGTGGAATGGAGAATCTCATTTGTCACGGCGCTGCTTTGCTAGAAGTCACTCGTATACTCACAGTGAGTACTTTAAAAACGTATTTTATTAAGACACTACGTGTTTCGGTCCCGGTCTGGGACCTTCCTCAGGTGTAAAATACATCTATTCTTGGATGTGTTTGCATCCAGACATATATACAATAAAAGACTGACGTCAGAATGACGTTTAGCGGAAATGACATCGCGAGCCGACACTCACAATTTCTAAAATAAACATAAATGTATAAAAATATATAATTATATATGAAAGGACATAGAAATACACATTAAAATATATGAAGTCTATGTTGATAGGTGAAATGTTTTTATTTGTTTTTATTTTTGGAATAGCGGTCATGTGGTATTAGAGTGACATGTGTTCTCGACAATTTGTTTATAGTAACTAAGCAACTGCCGGAAGTTGTTGGTTTTACGTGATTCCATGTCTACCTAGCTGTATCAGGCTCTTGTGGGCTCTTGATAACAGTGGGGGGTTATCACATTGCTCTATTACGGGGTATGTATAAAAAGTATTCTCGCTATTAAACGAATTCTATTACTTCGTTTAAACCATCAGGCTGAAGGCTCTTAAGTTTATAAATCCAGAAGGATTCCCGTTGATTTAGTTGTTCCTGTCTATTTGTTATGTTTTCTGGAATTTGTTCGATCCCCATAATTTTGATGTCATGAAAACTTTTTTTGTGACAGGGGAAGTATTTAACTGCAAACACCACATAACGTGTGACTCTACATTCGTGGTGTACTTGATCAATTGCAGTTGTGGCATGCAATACGTTGGGCGCACCTCGTAATCCCTCCGCATGAGAGTAAATGGACATCGTTTCAAAACAAAAACAGGGTTTCTCCAACAAAGTCTCTCAAGACATTTGACCATATCACACAAAAAAAGTTTTCATGACATCAAAATTATGGGGATCGAACAAATTCCAGAAAACATAACAAATAGACAGGAACAACTAAATCAACGGGAATCCTTCTGGATTTATAAACTTAAGAGCCTTCAGCCTGATGGTTTAAACGAAGTAATAGAATTCGTTTAATAGCGAGAATACTTTTTATACATACCCCGTAATAGAGCAATGTGATAACCCCGCACGGTCATCAAGAGCCCACAAGAGCCTGATACAGCTAGGTAGACATGGAATCACGTAAAACCAACAACTTCCGGCAGTTGCTTAGTTACTATAAACAAATTGTCGAGAACACATGTCACTCTAATACCACATGACCGCTATTCCAAAAATAAAAACAAATAAAAACATTTCACCTATCAACATAGACTTCATATATTTTAATGTGTATTTCTATATCCTTTCATATATAATTATAGATTTTTATACATTTATGCTTATTTTAGAAATTGTGAGTGTCGGCTCGCGATGTCATTTCCGCTAAACGTCACTCTGACGTCAGTTTTTTATTGTATATATGTCTGGATGCAAACACATCCAAGAATAGATGTATTTTACACCTGAGGAAGGTCCCAGACCGGGACCGAAACGCGTAGTGTCTTAATAAAATACGTTTTTAAAGTACTCACTGTGAGTATACGAGTGACTTCTAGCAAAGCAGCGCCGTGACAAATGAGATTCTCCATTCCACGTGCATCTTCTTCGTCTGCTTGTTGGTCCATCTTCCTGGGAGAACGGACCATCATACATTCTCGTGGCCGTCAGCTTTGCCGATGCCCAAATACATCCAGATATCCTCAACAACAGAGGTGCTCATCGTCACGCTTTGATTCCCCCATAAACCAGGTGAGAGTTACAATCCAGTATTCCTTTATTGCTCCATTGGGGAAACACTTGAGTCTCTTTTGCGCTTTTTGTCTCCCCTTTTCCTTTCCTACCACCCCAAGAGAAACACTCGGACCCAGTATCCATTTATTCTGATAGATCAGGAATTTTAGGACACCTAACATGTTTCTTTTTTTTGTTTCTTTGTATGACAGTTCTAGGGAAAGGGGGGGGTGATTTAAACTTTTAGGTTTTTATTCTTTTGAATTTGTTTTGACCTTTTATTGCTACTTTTTAGACACCCCAAGGGTACTTTAACCCTTGGGGGTCTGATCGCTTCTACCATATACTGCAATACTATATTGTAATAATATAACAGTAATGGAGTACATTACAATTTTGCTTCGTCAGACACTTAGAGATCAGGCTAATTGACATGTCTGGGAGTCTAGTAAAGATTCTGAGTTGTCACCCGATGACCTCACAGAGGTGAATCCAAGATTGTGGAACCAGAGGCATTTAAATGGTTGATGCCCATGCCAGCACCAAAAGCGGGTGATACTGGTGGGTGCTTCCTGCAATATGCAGCAAACACCCAACCCGTATACAGAAGCCTCAGCCCATGAGCCCTCTCCATACCTGCTTTCATATGACGCTGTGCCCTAATAGTATGGCATGCGCTGGGAAGGGGTTGAACACCAATATTATATATTTTATATATTCTAATGTTGGTTTTTATAGTAGAAAAAGTACACAGCTCCAATCCCCTACATAGACATAGTTACAGATAAAATCCAAGTGTTTGCAGTCACCACTAGACCTCTAAAGTCTAATGGCCAACTTGTGGCAATTATTAAACCTCTAGAATGTGATGTACAGCTATGTAGTAGAAACCTCAACGAGGAAGTTCCCCCCATTCATTTGTATGGGATTGAGCTGCAAACAGGCTGCTTGACCAAAACCAATTTAAGTAACAACTTAAGTTGTTGGACCTTGGTTAAAAAAAAAAATTAATCACTTATACCTAAGAGTATATAATTATTAACAATATTCTGGAGAACCCTCTTTAAAAGGAACTTGTCCCCACAGTTAAAAAGCTAAAAGTTGTTTTCCTCACATCCCCATAAAATCAACTTTGTTATCTTACCTGGCATACAGCCAGATCTAGTCTGAGTCAGTGGGGATATGTCCTGCTCTTCCACGTTTAGCAATTCTACACATGCCTCCTTTCCATTCAGCACTGCGTGTCATGTGACCAGGATGATGCTATCTAAGGTCCTTCACATACTAACATTTGCAAAATGTACCCCATGTATATGTCTGATCACATGAAATCACAGCAACCTCCATGGACTTCTACTCCTCTCTATACTGCATGGAGAGATGCTGTGATTTCAGGTGATGAGACATAGACATGGGGTAGATTTTGCAAATGTAAGTGGGTAAAGGACCTTAAATGACATCCCCTGGTCACATGACATGAAGTGCTAAATGGTGAGAAGGCATGGGATGTTGGGAGGAGCCACTGTACTTTGCCGAGCAGGACATGGCTGTATGACAGGTAAGATGACAAAGTTGATTTTATGGGGATGTTAGGGAAACCATTTTTAGCTAAAGGAAGGGTGGCATTTAGTTAATAGGACTCTATGGGAACCTGTCACTGGCTGTATATGTGAAAATTGTGGTGACAGGTTCCCTTTAAATTTAGCAGCACATGTGCCTCTTAGTTGTACTGATTTTATAAAATGGAAGAAGTTAGACCCTATCCTATTCCTGGAAATCTCATTAAATACACCAAACTAATTCCCAGAATACTGCCCCCTATGGACCAGCATCATTTATTCGGCGAATTCCCAGTTTATTCCTCAGACTTATTACATTGATAAAAAAATAATACAATCAACATCAAAGCAAAACACGAGGAAAACAAGACAATGGTGAACCCTTAATGAAACCTTCCTCCCTCTTTAAATGCCATTGAATGAACTTCTCCCGTAAAATCTGGAGGAGCTGCCAATTTATTGTATTATGGGTCCTGCGGCGGCAAAAGGTTAATTGCTTAACTGGAAGGTTGGAATATTGTAAGTGACGGGGAAGTATTGAGTGCGAGGTGATTGATCTGCGGATCTATGGAGGGTATTGTTCAATGACACTTCTGCCGCCCTTAATAGGTATCCTATCTGTATGCAGGCGGCATAAATCGCTGATACCGGCGCTATTGTACCGCCGCTTTTCCTAATTTCATGTCTTTATTGCAGAATCTGGACATGAAATCCATAGTGTGACGTAAAACCGTATAAAAGACCGTATAAACAGGAAGACTTCTGTGTAAAAACCTCATCAGAATCTTCAATCAAAATCTATAAAATGTATCGATCAGTGGATACTATGTGCGTTTATTGTATATATAGAATATTATACATTGTATAGCGGGATGTGGTTTACAGTTTGTCCTGACCAGGGGCGTAACTACAGTGGTAGCAGCCATAGCAGCTTCTATGGGGCCCACAATGTCAGGGGGCCCAATCATCCAAACTAACACTAAAGAATGGAGGATGTGCACCATTATATACATATTTTGCTGCACATTGTACATATATATGTGATGTATATATGCTGTACGTCTGTATCTGGCACTATATGTGGGTTTATATGTGATGTGTATATGCTCTATATGTTGTAAGAGTGAAGAACTGTATATTTCTGTATATAAATATATGTATGCATATGTGAGTGTAATATGTATATTTTAAATTAGGTAGGGGGCCTCATTTAGAAGTCGGCTACGGGGCCCTGTCTTGCACAGTTACTGGTCCTGACTACGTGGAACCTTGTAGTCAGGACTATCATCGCTGCTATGAAAACAAAATTGCAAGTGACAATGATCTGCATGGGGTGATTGGGGTGTATGGCCTGTGTTGTGCCCTGTTAGTACTGGCCCATCTCTACATTAGACAGATGATCAGCTGATCTCAGGGGACAGCCTTAAAGGGGTGTTTAATGATTTCCTGGTAAGGTGTACTTACCGTGCTAACACAGAGTTCTTAGTCTTCAGCTGGAAGTATTGATGGACTACAGGACCCGCATGGGCCAATCCTTGGTCTTGTTGGACCATGGGATGTCACATCCTCTGATTTTACAGTGTGGTCTGAGAAGGCCTTGAATTCTCCTTATTATCCTTTATAGCTTCTATTTCTATCTTTCGGTTTGACTTCTGTTTTGAGCATTACTCAAAGTAGGAACTGTCGACCAGTTGTCCCTTGTGAGCTACCACTGTACGGTCAAGTAGACAGGGACAGGGTTTAACTAAGGGTCTTCACCTCTAAACTGATACATTGTAACAAACTATCAGAAAGATGCTGCTGAAGCGTTTAGCTCACAGAGTATTGTCTAGACTGCATACAATGGTCTCTGCTCCTTAGCTGAGAGCAGGAATAGCTACATGTTTGCTACAATGTAATAGACTAGAGTCTAGGCTGTTTAGCTCACAGAGCATTGTCTAAACTGGATACATTTGTCTTCTCTTCTCATCTGAGAATAGGACTTGTTATCTACAGGTTTGGTACAATGTATTAGTCTGGAATCCAGGCTGTTTAGCTCACAGATCATTATCCAGACTGGATACAATTGTCTCTTCTCCTTACCTGATAGCAGGAACAGCTACATGTTTGCTACAATGTATTAGTCTAGAGTCCAAGCTGTTTAGCTCACAGAGCATTGTGTAAACTGGATACATTTGTCTCCACTTCTAATCTCAGAATAGGACTCATTATCTACAGGTTTGGTACAATGTATTAGTCTGGAGTCGTCCTGGCTGTTTAGCTCACAGAGCATTGTCCAGACTGGATACAGTTCTCATCTGAGGATAGGACTCGTTATGTGCAGGTCTGGTACAATGTATTAGTCTGGAATCCAGGCTGTTTAGCTCACAGAGCATTGTCTAAACTGGATACATCTGTCTTCGCTTCTCATCTGAGAATAGGACTCATTATCTACAGTTTTGGTACAATGTATTAGTCTGGAGTCATCCAGGCTGTTTAGTTCACAGAGCATTGTCCAGACTGGATACAAGTGTCTCTCCTCTCAGCTGAGATGTACAGGGTTATACCCTTCTGAACACAACCAGGAGTCTTCTCATTCACTGACAGCAAAAACATACTTTGTACCTGGAGTAGCATCACGGTGGATGAGATTTATACAAATAGTCACTACAATAGCGGGGATCCCGGGGGGCTCATCACCGGGTGATTTGTGAGTGTATAGCATATTTATACAAGTAGCCCATAAATACCCCAACAGGTAATTAAGTAAAACTGTTTGTACAGCCGCTTTAATATCCGCCATGAAACCCCCGGGGGACTGTGCGCCACTGAAACACTATAATATAATGGCAGTCCTGTAATCATCCCTTTATATGTGCAGCGTCAGAAGTTTCACCTAGTTATTGGAATGTACATGAGAGCCGGCCCCTAAACTAGCGAACCAGATCTGGAGTCTACAAGGAAAAAAAATTACCATATATGAAAAAATAAAGATTTCCTGAAATAAAAGGTGTGAATTCAAACTTTAACATAAGTGGAGTTTATAAGTACTATCACAATATCAGTATAATGGGCTAGCTGTATACGTTTGGCTTCTTAGCTCCACCTAGTGGTGGCAGAATTGTATCATTATAAGTAGGCAGCAGTGACTCAAGCTGCCACTTCCTGGCAGCTTGAGTCACTGCTGCCTACTTATAATGATACAATTCTGCCACCACTAGGGGGAGCTAAGAAGCCAAACGTATAAGAATCCACAGAGTGTTTTCATGCAGGATGGTGCAGGATCCCGGCTGGAGGTAAGTACATCTAACAAGTAAAGGCAGTCCCCAGGTTACGTACAAGATTGGTTCTGTGGGGCAGATTTACTTACCCGATCCCGTCACGATCCCGCGGTGCGTTGTCTGATGAGGATTCGGGTCCGGCGCGATTCACTAAGATCGTGCGCCCGAGTTCCTGCATGTGTCGCTTCTGCGCCGAGGTCCGCCGGAGTTCACGGTGCATGTGAGTGCTTCATCTTGCGACACAATTCCTTTTTTAAATTCCACGGTTTGTCCGTATCCGTCGGGTTGTCCAACGGCCACGCCCCCCGATTTCTGTCGCATGCAAGCTGGCGCCAATGTGCCACAATCCGTTCGCGTGCGCCAAAAAATGGGGGCGAGTCGGCACAAAACGTAAATAATCGCGAAACCCGACGAAAGTGCGGCGTTCAGACCCTTAGTAAATGAGCCCCTGTAGGTTTGTGATTAAGTAGAATTTATATGTAGGCCATGGATAACAAATATAAGAAGATTACCACAGTCCCAGTGCCTGGATTTATGAGTAATGTCCCTGGTTTATCAGGATGGATTGTGATGGGAGATTTCCTTTAAAGGGGGTTGTTTCAATCTTATAAGTCATCTCTCTACAAGGGACCATATATCGACTATTGACAGAGATCAGATAATTATCCACTATCACGTGTACAGGGAAAATAGTTGGCGCAACCTTTTGCATTTCGGATAGATGTTGCCTTTAAAGGGGTTGGCCACTTTACCTCATGTTTTTTGCAATGTATAAGTGTAGGGGGCAGGATATTGATCTCTAACTGTCCATGAACAATTGTGGCCATTGTTCATGGACAGAGATCACATGACCCTCCATCTGCGGCCATTTTATGGTCAGGAATCTCTGGCTGATGAGGTAAAAATAACAGGAGGCTTCACTTTACATATCAGGAAAGCGGAGCAGAACTATTACTAGATGTATATTGGTAAATTACCTCATATCCTTCCCCTCACACATTACAAAAAACCATGAGGTAAACTGGCCAACCCCTTTAAGCATTGCAGTTTCTTTGTGTCACGCGGTGGTATTTTTCCTATCAGTCTCCTTCCTCCATCTCTCACAGCGCTGACCTCTATTAGCGCCTCACATCGTATACATGGAAATCGCGCGGATGTGATAACCATTTACCGTAGGAGACATCTCGTATTTATATCCAGGCGAAAAAAAACAGGATTTATTTTTGGTGCGATTATCATTAGTGATGACTCCACAGCCAGGAACAGCAAACACTTCACTGAATAGATTTGGGTCAAGGTAAGAAAAAAAAAAATATTAATGAGGATCTCAAGATTTCCCGCTTCACTATTATCACAGTAAGAATGGCGCGGTACAATGGCGAGTACAATGCTGCAGGTTTATTATTGAACCCTTTGTATTTTACACTACAAAAAATACCTGGAAATAAAAGCCGCCGAGAGTCTTGTAAAATTCTACATCGATGGGGCTAAATTATTAAGACTTGTCACTCAGCTTTCTAGAGACCCTGAATGACACAGTTTCATGCAGATCGGTTTCTCTTCATCTTCCCTGTGTGTCAGTCTTCACTTTAGTTCTGGAATTCTATTCATAAAACAGGAATATCACTATGACCTGGGTTACCTGTGTTTGAGCCGAATTTATGGACAAAGAATATTCCGAATTCAAAGGAAAAGGAAGAATATTTTAGGAACTTAGCCCTAAAATTATTAGTGTCGAGTTCCGCGAGTGCAAACAATGGGGCCTTATGGAATAACAAGAAGAAATAGAAGTGTTGCGGACAAGTCTTTGCAGTAAGGGTTTGTTCACACTAAGGTTTATGGCCCGGATTTTTGTCAGAACAGGGTAAATAGTCAGGGCAGCTGCAGCTTGTGTCTCGGTCTCCCCATGCAGTCTTCCCTTCCTTCACACCAATCCCCTCCCTCCCCTGCCTGCTCAATGCACATGACAAGAAGTAGGGGGGGGGGGGAGCTGGATGAGTGTAGAGAGGAGACTGACATAGGTGTACTCAGGCTGCAGCTTTCCCCTCCCCCTGAATTCATCACACGCTGCTGGTAGGGAGCCAGGTAATGTGAAATGAACTATTATAAAGTACTGAATTCATTCAGAATGCTGAAAAAGGCATTTTTAAAATCAGCATTTGAACCTGTCAACAGTAAAAAAAATAGCACTCCTGATGACAGGTTCACTTTAAAACTTGTTTCTTCACCAGACGATCCCTTGACCGATAACCAGGTGATCACAGATGCATATGTATAGGACCTTTAAGGAACTGTTTCTTTATCCCCTTTTTTATCCCATTTTTGGGTTTTCTGTTTTTTCTCTTCCTGCATTCCAAAACATTAATTTTTTTTCCATTTACAGAGACATACAATGGGGCTCATTTAGTAAGGGTCTGAATCGCGCATTTTCCTCAGGTTTCCCGAATATTTGCGATTTGCTCAAATTGCTCCAGGATTTTGGCGCATGTGATAGGATTGTGGCGCATTGGCGCCGGCTTTCACGTGACAGAAATCGGGGGCGTGACCGTCAGACAGCATGACGGATTCGGAAAAACCGCGGAATTTAAAAAAATGAAATGTGTTGCAAGATCAGCACTTACATGCACCGGGAAGAAGAAGGTGAACTCCGGCGGACCTCGGCGCAGCAGCCACACCTGCTGGATATCGGGCGCACGACCTTAGTGAATCCCGACAGAACCCGAATTCACGCCAGACAACGCACCGCGGGATTCCCGCCCCTGCCACAGCGTTCAGTCCGTGAAATCCAACCACCCCTCGGTCTGTGATTCATGCAATGAACACGTTTGCGGGAGTAAGCCTTTAACGGAAATTGTCTCCTGTATAACGCAGCAGACACCTGCCCGGTATGTTGGGGACAACACGACCCACAGTTACATCATATTTTGTTAAAGTTTTAAAGTAGAAGATGTAATAAACACCAAGTATAACACCCAAAGCTTTATTTAAAGGGGTTTTCCCAAAAAAGGGCTTATTCTTGCCTTTGATTATCAATATCTGATTGGTTGGGAACTGACACCTGGTCACCAACCAATCAACTTTCTCTGGCAACAGAACTATATTTAGTATGGAGCAGGACTTGCTAAATTCTTCTGGTCGCCCTTGGAAACAGACAACAGTTTAACTCTATGATGTAGTCAGACATGTTATAGGAACTGTTTACATCACCTCTCACTTTTCTCATCTATAACCTTATCTTTCCCAATCCTTCCTCCATTTCCTCTTCTCTGCTAAGCTCCGGGTATGGATTTGTAAATCCTGACCATAGCCTTATGGTTAAAAGAAACCGAAAAGTTCCTTTATGCTCCATTTGGGCTTATGAAGGCTGCCGTAGGTAAGGACAACAGACTGACTCCTAGTTCTGCGATACAAGAGATTGCAAACTTTTCTTTCTATAAACAAGCCCTGCATTCTGGATGCTGCACCAGCAATTTTGATCCTGGTGCCATTTTAAAGCTAAAATCCTAATCTTTCAATTTCACTGGCACAAAAGCCATGAAATAGGCGCAATTCTCGGTTTATTGGCAGGAATCACGCCTATGTCCCCCTTACGCCACTTTAGGTGTGAAGGGGGTGTGAATGGGGGGCGTGGCGTCAGCAGAGTGGGCCGGCTCGGGGCGTTCCTGTCCCGTGCCTGCACACTGCTTATAGCCTGTGCCATTTCTGATGCAGGTTATGGCACAATTCTATCCAAGGCTGGACCCAGGGAAGAAGTGCCCCATCGGGGAGGGCAGCCGCAGCCTCTTGATAGATCCGGCGGGGGGGCACCATCAAACCCTAGCTATATCCCTCATTCTCTAGTCATGGCAAGTGTGGAATGTTAATTTAGTCCATACGACAGGATTAAACATCCCAAAAAATTTTTAAAATTTTACACTTAAAGTGCAATGGAATTTGGAAAATTTTATACACACACGCATTATACTTAGAAAAAGAAACCGAAATTTGCAAACAATATTATTCATTCATTTTCGATACATTTTCTCTTTACACAGGAGCGCCGCAGCGTTGTCATTTATCAAGAGACTTATTGAGAATAAAAAAATAGAATAAAACCTTGGCATCATACGTGTAGGTTTTATTACTAGTGTGAAATGATACAGGCTGGTGGCGATGTGTGGAGGAGAACTCAGGGGTTTTTTTCCAAGAAAGTTTTTGTAAAAAGCACAGAATGGGGGATAAAAAAGGGCGCATGACCGTGTCAACCAATCAGATTGCTCATCTTCCAAGGGGCTTCTCAATAACGTGAAGTAGAATCTAAATGGCTGTTTTTATTAAGGAGCAGGACAATACATGTTGTTAGTCTTTCATTATGTCTGTATGGCCCAAAAGGGGGAGGACAAGCTCCTATCACAGCTACTATTAATGATTAGGCACAGTTATAATGAATAGGATGATTTATACTTGTGGTCTTTTAGACATCCCAGCTGTGAGTTCTAAAATACAATGTAACAATTATACCACTATCCTCCCAGCAGGCATTATACCACTATCCTCCCAGCAGGCATTATACCACTATCCTCCCGGCAGGCATTATACCACTATCCTCCCGGCAGGCATTATACCACTATCCTCCCAGCAGGCATTATACCACTAACCTCCCAGCAGGCATTATAACACTATCCTCCCAGCAGGCATTATACCACTAACCTCACAGCAGGCATTATACCACTAACCTCCCAGCCCGCATTATAACACTATCCTCCCAGCAGGCATTATAACACTATCCTCCCAGCAGGCATTATAACCCAATCCCCCCAGCAAGCATTATAGCACTATCCTCCCAGCAGGCAGATATGATAGAGTCTCTATAGCTACCCATGTGGAGCTGTGCTGAGGCATCATGGTATTGATAACAAACGCCACACATGGTGTCTAATTTGAGCGGAAAGTGGTATATATGGTATATAGTAAGAGGATATGAGTGTCTCTAACATTCTGCACTTCTATAATTATTATATTATGTACACTGCACTGAGGTAAGGGGTGTAGACATACATATCTTTTTTTGGGGGAGTACTTTTTTAACAGCTTGTCCGGGCGTTAATAAATTTCCCTTGTGGTTTTACAAATCAGAAGCAAAGGCACAACTTGTAGCTTATGACCCCCAATGTATAATCTGTAACAGCGCCCCCTACCTACCACGCACCATATATAATACTGTATTGATTTTTTTTCTTATAGGGCAGAGGTCACCTAGGGTCCAGATGCATGGGCTACCCCTGACCCTGCGGCTCTGTCCTTACAATAGGCACTTACATGTTATACAACAATGGGAGCAAAATGTGTATAAAAAACAACAATAATAATATAAAGGTAAAAAAGGGCAGGTTATACATTGTCCATAAGTAGGAGAATGATGAGAGGTTACACATAGTACAATATGGATGCATGGGTGAGCAGCAAGGGTTAATGCCGGTGGATGTATAGACAGTACATGTGACAGTATAACGCATAGCTAATGGTGCACCGGCAGGAAGGCAAATACAAGGTCAGCGCCGGAGAGGACTCCCCCTCTTCTTGGTTTCTCCCTGATGTGATATTTTGGGAAATAAATAGAAATAATTAGGTACATGCAGAAAGCGGGTGACAGCACCCGGCACCTATCCATAATCTATTTATTCTTGGCTGCCAGGGGCTTGCGGCTGATCTTCTTAGTCTTGTCATTGTTCTTCTTCGGGGGCTCCGGGTTGGCCTGCATGTGCCGCCCGTACAGACTAAAAGGGAACAAGAGAGAAACATAATGAAATACAACACAAAGACGGAACAGTAACAACATACAACACACAGAAACTACAGCAACTCATATCCAGCATCATCCACCTCATATATATCTGTAGTATCTCACGTGTATCTATACAGCCTCCGATATCCATCACTATCTATGGATCCATCACTATATATCTGTATCCATCACTATCTATAGATCCATCACTATCTATAGATCCATCATTATTTATGTCTCCATCACCATCTATCTGTATCCATCACTATCTATCTGTATCCATCACTATCTAGGTCTCCATCACTATCTATGTCTCCATCACTATCTATATATCCAATATCATTATTCAGCTAATTGGTATCATTCTCTTATCTCATTAATATCCAGCTCTAAAATGTACTGGGTGATCAGTGTATTGATTTTATCCATCCATCTATATTCTATTAATTTCATCTATCTCATATCTATCCATCCATCTATCTATCTCACATCTAAAAAGAAGCAACACTGAGCATGTGCGCCCACCTCCGCACATCCGATTAGGTGGACACGAAACAGTCTATTTACAGAACCAGCAGGTGGCGCTATACTAACATTTAACTTGAATAAAAGTGTCAATTTAAACAATATATAATATTTTGGGCATTGGTATGAAAATATTTTTTAAAGTATGATATATAGATCTACTCTCTCTATTAATGTATCCACCTACCCGGTGATCTCTATTCAGTGATCTTTTATCTATGATGAGGATTTTTTATTCATCCAACTACATCTCTCTATCGCTCTCTCTATCGCCCTTTCTCGCCCGCTTTCTTTCTATCGCTCTCTCTTGCTTTCTAATGCTCTCTTTCTAATGTTCTATCACTCTCGCTTTCTATTGCTCTCTCTATCGCTCTCTCTTGCTTTCTAATGCTCTCTTTCTAATGTTCTATCACTCTCGCTTTCTATTGCTCTCTCTATCGCTCTCTCTATCGCTCTCTCTTTCCATCGCTCTCTCTTTCCATCGCTCTCTCTTTCCATCGCTCTCTCTCTCACTCTATCAATTTCCACATGTGAAGTCCCATCAGTTCCAAAATAATTGGACTAGTGGATATACTCCAAGGAAGCAAGAGAGTTAAGCTGGAAAATCCCTTTAACTAAATGATAAAACAGTATGCAGTAAGCTCTTCAGCTCCCCCTACTGGTGGCCAGAATTAAATCACTGAACTTAAAGGGGGAAAATGTGTAACTTCTTGACTCCCAAATTTGAACATTTGATGAACTAGGCTTCTGTAACTTTTTGGATGTATTTCTTCCTAAATGTGAGTGAACACTTCCTCGTGCACAGGTTCTTCCCTGGTATTACCTATACAGTAACACAGAGGCGCCTCTGACAGGTCCGGCACACAGCGAGGACAATTTCCACTGATATCAGAGGAAAGTATGGCCAGCGGACCCCAGAGCGCGGATAAGTGACAGTAATGCTGTCACACTCCTCCCCGGCTCCCCGCACATGATGGATGGTCCCAGCGCTGCCACCAACACATCAATGCCACAGTAATAAGTACTACTGATTACATGTTGACAAACTATTCTACAATTAGAATCCTGGGCACCGGGGGCAAACACAGTGACAGCAGGTAATGATAGATACATCCGTCACCAACGTCTGCCCCGAAGACAACAACCGCTCAGAGAAGACATTTACATCATCATTCTTGAAGAAAAGATCTACAAAAAAACTTCTACCAGAAACGGTAAATCTATGAGAATAATGTAACCCAATCATACACATATTAATATTATAGTAGTTATATTCCTGTACATAGGGGGCAGTATTATAGTAGTTATATTCTTGTACATAGGGGGCAGTATTATAGTAGTTATAAGCTTGTACATAGGAGGCAGTATTATAGTAGTTATATTCTTGTACATAGGGGGCAGTATTATAGTAGTTATATCCCTGTACATAGGGGGCCGTATTATAGTAGTTATATTCTTGTACATAGGGGGCAGTATTATAGTAGTTATATTCCTGTACATAGGGGGTAGTATTATAGTAGTTATATTCCTGTACATAGGGGGCAGTATTATAGTAGTTATATTCCTGTACATAGGGGGCAGTATTATAGTAGTTATATTCCTGTACATAGGGGGCAGTATTATAGTAGTTATAAGCTTGTACATAGGAGGCAGTATTATAGTAGTTATATTCTTGTACATAGGGGGCAGTATTATAGTAGTTATATTCTTGTACATAGGAGGCAGTATTATAGTAGTTATATTCTTGTACATAGGGGGCAGTATTATAGTAGTTATATTCTTGTACATAGGAGGCAGTATTATAGTAGTTATATTCTTGTACATAGGGGGCAGTATTATAATAGTTATATTCTTGTACATAGGGGGCAGTATTATAGTAGTTATATTCTTGTACATAGGGGGCAGTATTATAATAGTTATATTCTTGTACATAGGGGGCAGTATTATAGTAGTTATATTCCTGTACATAGGGAGCGGTATTGTAGTAGTTATATTCCTGTACATAGAGGGTAGTATTATAGTAGTTATATTCCTGTACATAGGGGCAGTATTATAGTAGTTATATTCTTGTACATAGGGGGCAGTATTATACTAGTTATATTCTTGTACATAGGGAGCGGTATTGTAGTAGTTATATTCCTGTACATAGAGGGTAGTATTATAGTAGTTATATTCCTGTACATAGGGGCAGTATTATAGTAGTTATATTCTTGTACATAGGGGGCAGTATTATACTAGTTATATTCTTGTACATAGGGGGCAGTATTATACTAGTTATATCCCTGTACATAGGGGGCAGTATTATAGTAGTTATATTCCTGTACATAGGGGGCAGTATTATAATAGTTATATTCTTGTACATAGGGGGCAGTATTATAGTAGTTATATTCTTGTACATAGGGGACAGTATTATAGTAGTTATATTCTTGTACATAGGGGGCAGTATTATAGTAGTTATATTCCTGTACATAGGGGGGCAGTATTATAGTAGTTATATTCTTGTACATAGGAGGCAGTATTATAGTAGTTATATTCTTGTACATAGGGGGCAGTAATATAGTAGTTATATTCTTGTACATAGGGGGCAGTATTATAGTAGTTATATTCTTGTACATAGGGGGCAGTATTATAGTAGTTATATTCTTGTACATAGGGGGCAGTATTATAGTAGTTATATTTCTGTACATAGTGGGCAGTATTATAGTAGTTATATTCTTGTACATAGGGGGCAGTAATATAGTAGTTATATTCTTGTACATAGGGGGCAGTATTATAGTAGTTATATCCCTGTACATAGGGGGCCGTATTATAGTAGTTATATTCCTGTACATAGTGGGCAGTATTATAGTAGTTATATTCTTGTACATAGGGGGCAGTAATATAGTAGTTATATTCTTGTACATAGGGGGCAGTATTATAGTAGTTATATTCTTGTACATAGGGGGCAGTATTATAGTAGTTATATTCTTGTACATAGGGGGCAGTATTATAGTAGTTATATTCTTGTACATAGGGGCAGTATTATAGAAAACTATGTTCATCTCAGCATACAGTGGCTGACAGCAGAGAGCAAAAGACTGTAATTCAACTGCACAAAAATGTGGAGTAGGTAGTGTACTGTGGATCTCACAAGAAGTGTTCAGAGTCCATCGGAGCAGAAACTGGGGCAGGTAATTGCTTATCAAATGTCATTTGGCAAATCAAAGAAATCAGAGCCCCCGGTGACACGTACATGCCATGAACTAGACTGGCATCTGACATGAGGAGTTTGTGCTACCAGTCTCTCTCCTGGCGCTGTCTTCATTGTTGGGTGGTCAGAATGGCAGGTAACAACCTCCTGAGGACATCAGCTGCGGCTTGTGCAATATACCCTCATACATCCACATGTCAGTCATACAAGGACCGAAGCCAGAAAGCACAACATAAAGCATGTAGTAAATTCCTACTTGGACTTGTGATGGGAACAAGATCTGTGAGTAATCACAGAAGGATTTAAAGGGGTTGTCCAAGGAAGACTATAAAAATATTTTAATACCGATGCCTAATATACAATAAATGGCAGTCCCCGGGTTACGTACAAGATAGGGTCTGTAGGTTTGTTCTCAAGTTGAATTTGTATGCAAGTCGGAACGGTATATTTTATAATTGTAATCCCAGACAAAATTTTTTTGGTCTCTGTGACAATTGGATTTTAAAAATTTTGGATTGTCATAAGAACCAGGATTAACAATAAAGCTTCATTACAGACGCCTGTGATACCTGTTACAGCTGATTATTGTAGCCTAGGGCTAAAGTACAGTAATTACCAACATTCAGAGGTCCGTTTGTAACTAGGGGTAGTCTGCAAGTCAGGTGTTCTTAAGTAGGGGACCGCCTTTATTATATATTGTTTAAATTTATACGGTTATCCCCAGATAATTAAAGTCAAATGTTAGTATAGCGCCACCTGCTGGTTCTGTGAAGAGACTGTTCTGTGTTCACCTAAGTGGATGTGCTGAGGTGGACGCACATGCATGATGTTGGATCCTTGGTGTGGTTGTTGAACACTCTAACCATTAGCCCAGGACCTACCCTGACAAGTAGAGAAGATGCTTCATGTGGCACAACAGCAAGAATCCATCTGCCTGCTTCGCAAAACTGAGCATGCGTGTCCACCTCTGCAGCATTTACTAAGGTGGACACACTGTAGGCTGTTAATGAGAGACAGCAGGAGGCACTATTCTCACATCATTCCTGGTATATCTTGGGTTACAAGTATTCAGCCAATGAGTCATGAGACTTGATTCAGCTGGTGACAGGTTCCTATAATATGCAGAGTATAAAAATGCCTTTGTTACCATTCTGAATCATTTCAGTACTTTATATAAATTCAGTTCACATTATCCCTCTCTCTGTCAGCAGTGTGTGGTGAATCCCAGGGAAGGGGCAGCTGCATTATCTTATCTTCCATATTCGTCCAGCTCCCTCCCAACTTCCAAATAGGGGAAAGGGATAACGTGGAAGAGAGGAAGACTGCATTTGGAGACACAGACACACACAGGCTGCAGTTGCGCCCCCCCCCCCTCTGGACTTCCCATACGCTCCTGGCAGGGAACTAGGTAATGCAAAATAAACTTTTATAAACTACTGAAATGATTCAGAATTCTAAAAAAGGCATTTTTAAAAATCAGAACCAGTCACCAGCTAAAAATAACATTCCTGGTGATAGGTTCACTTTAAGAACCAACATTATTACGCTGGAAGACTCCTGCCCTTCCGTTCACTTCTGGCAGCGTTATAAATGTGACATGCGGTTTATGGGGTTCCTGGCCATTAGCCTCTGTACATGGGCAGACACTTGGACGCTATGCAGTGTATACAGCTATTCAGCAGCCGCAAAAGAATCCCAAAAGTAGTGTCCGGAGGGTCCGGCAAACCTGCCAGGCGACAGCTGCTTTATTCCGTAAGACGTCGTCTAGATCCATTGTTCTGCTGATGAGATTTTTATAGGTTTTTGTGTAGGATCTGGATACTTCCGGGTAGATAAGGGCACGGGCCGATGCCTCCGATAAGTATCTCAGCAGCTATAGTCTTCACATTACACAGTTGTGCCTGCAGGTGGATATCCTGAGATGTATCCGAGCGTGCACTGATGTACCGCCGCTGCCGAGCCGGGGCTATTTCGAGGCTATGAGATGATTACGTTCCACCATCTGGATCTAAGTGTAAGATTCACCACAAGTGGAATCCGGGAGCGAAGAATAAAAAAAGATCCTGATGCAATGTGTCTGCAGTCTTAACCCCTTCATGACCGCAACCCTTTTAGGTTTCACCAGATTCTTTAGTTGTTTTAGCCTTTGCTTATACTAAGAAAATGTTTTGATCAATTTTGTGGGGAATTCGTAAAAACGGATAAAAAGTAAACTTTTATGTCATTTATGTGGCCTCCATGCAGCAGGACTCAGAACTTCCTGTGACATCCCATGTCCTGCTGGTGGGCAGTCAATACTGTCTGCATGCCCAAAAAGTAAAAAAAAAAAAAAAAAAAAAAAAAGAAGGCATTATCCCTTTAAGCACTTTGAGATCTCCCTGTCCATATCAATGTGGAAGAGGGACAGCCCTAATAAATAGGTGGTGCTCAGCTGGAATAGGCACATGTTCAGATATAGGAAGTAAGTAGCATTTAATTTCTTCAAAGCTTTATTTAGTATATCCTTAAAAGACAGAGAAACAACCAAATATATCTTCCAGGATGGGATAAGGAATTTGTTCCTTCTGGAATGAATATACTGGTTTGGCTTTAATCCTACATCATGCCGTTAGGCTTCCTGAAAGTCATGCTTGATGGTAAGGTGTCTGACTTACTAGGTAGCTAAGGGCATTGTTTCCTTATCCTACCCTGGAAAGTGTATTGCATATTTCCCAGTATCCCCTGGTAGAGCATCAATGGATATAAGTCTCTACATGCCTGCACAGGAGCCTTAAATGACAAAGTATCTGTCAGGAGAGCATGTACTTCCCGAGCCTTAAAGTCAGAGAAGAAGCCAGAGTAGGTGGGAGAAGGTGGTAACACTGTGTCCCTAACTTCTAACTTCCAATATCACTGTCTTCACCCCCTCAGTAATAACTAATCCAATATCAGTGGGAAGATGTACTTATGACTGCATCCGACTATCTGATGGAAGCCAGCAGGACATGTGACATCACAGGAAGTCCTGAGTCCTGCTGAGTTCTGTCTCTCTAGGGGTGGTTCTCTCAAAAAAAGTGACCAGGGGTCAAACTAAGAATGACAGATTTGGTCTGGATAAGAGGGAGGTCTTCTCAGAGCAGTTGTTATATTTCTGTATCGACATTGAAGGGAATTTGGAAATGTTATTTCTAAAAAGTCGTGTAGGGATTTGGCAGCGTCGGTGTGATGTGTATCACTGGGGTACGAGATGAGAGCGGGACTATACAGCTAAACAATAAGACAGTGGCCTCCTCGGCTGCGGCACCGCAGTGACAAATGAGCACCCGTCGACGGTTACTGCAAACTACCACCATCATGTGAGAAAGATGCCCATTAAGCTTCATCATCCTGTCCACTTTAATGGGGCCTTTACTTAATAAAAATTCCCCCAGCTCTTGCAGGGATATTAGGCCAAGTCCTTGCTTATGTATCAGGTGGTCTCAGCTGTCACCGCTAAGCGTACAGTTCACACGGCGGTCTCTCTGGAGAGCGCAGTGAATTTAGCCTCCGCGTAATAAATGCGGAAGGGAATCAATACCTGCAGCCCGGCGCATTACTTTACCGTTTACGGAAATGGCCGATCCTTTCACGTTAAACGACATTGTGCTTAATGCTCTAATTTCCCACTTAAGATTTTGCATCGCTACATAGAAAATACCAATAAACTATTTTATTCACTTAGATACGAGAGCGGCGACACCCGGGGGGGCTCCTGCGTGATTTCTGATACAATGTGACAGCCCTGGAGGGAGTATAAATCACATCACAGGACTGGAAGGTACTTACCGTATATATGGAGTAGATGAGGACCGGTGCGAGGTGTAGTGTAAATCTTATAATAGGATCACCACTTTATGGGCTTTTACACTTTTATTAGGTCATGATCTTTGCTTCCGATTGTTTGGAATTTTTTTGTAGATTTTTATCTCAGGATTTTTGTTTTGATAAAGTTTAAAAAAAAAAAAAAATCACAAAAAATACTTGATTTTTGAAGATAGGTTTAAAGCCCCAAAAACGCAAGCGAAAATAAAAACGACAGAGGAAAAAAAACTATGCCTCGCCACTTGAAGGAAGGGGTTAAAACAATAACTTTAATTAGCTTTCTCCCAAAAATCAGCTCTTCTCCTGACCATGGGAGAGCTCTATTCATTTCTCTACAACTGAGATGCAATGCCGGCACGAGCCATGGTCAGGAGATGTTTTTGGAAAAAAGAAGCCTAGGTTTTTAAACACCGGGCAACCCCTTTAAATTCCTATTAAGGTTGATCCGATGGAAAGTTCCAACTAAAACACTGAGGGTGGTGGCACACGTAGCGTTTTGAACGAGTTTTAAGTCCATTTTTAAGAAGTCCGTTTTAAAAATGCATGTCTTTTTGACCGTTTTCCCCAATTATCTTAATTAGGATAATTGAAAAACTGACAAATACGGTCAAAAAACTGATGTTTTTAAAAGACTGCTTAAAAACGGCCTAAAAACGTTCAAAGCACCACATGTGCCACCACCCTAAACCCTAAACTATCTTTCCTTAATCCCATAACACTTCCCGGCCTGATCTAAACTTTATCTAATTAATATGCAAATTTTTTTCTGCAGGAGCTTCTGGGGCGTGGAGTAGCCTCTGTTGCTCCCACCTCCTTCTGTGTCCTTAGCACGCTCATTTGCACTACCGGTTGCTTTGAGCTCTACACATGCGCAGAAGCATCTTCTCAGTGCCGGTGGCAGAGCGCATGCGCATATTCTAGCTGCCGCCGGCGCTGAAGAGGCTACTGCCCATGTGCAGAGCTTGAAGAAGCTCGTGGTGAGAATCTTGCTCTCTCAGGTTGGAGAAGCTACTCCACGCCCAAAAAGCCTCTGCTGTCCCCACCCCTTTCAACAGCTCTGCGTATGCGCAGTAGCCCCTGATAAGTGCTGGCACTAAAGAGGTTGAAGAATCCAGTGGTGAGAAGGAGCGCACTCCCTCCGCCTGGAGAGGCTACTCCACACCCCAGTAGCCTCTGCAAAAAATTTGCATAGTAATTAAATAAAGTTTAGATCAAGCTAGGAAGTGTTATGGGATTAGGGAAAGCTAGTTTATGGCTTAGGGTTTTTGTAGGAACCTACCATGGGATATATCTTAGTGAGATAAGACCCTTGGGACCACTGTGACTCCATGTCTTGTCTAATGTAGAGTGCAGTATATCCACCCACAACTGCAATTTTGTCGATGATGAATGGTGCTGATTGCCCCCTGTAGCGTATGTATATAGACATAAAGTTACAGTGTTTCCCTGCCTAGTTATGCCCCTGACTACTAGTTGTACAATCCCAAGGGTCGGGCTTTACTGGTGACCCAACGTCCTCCTACCGCATAATAGGCCAGCATGTAATACCACTGTTCTCCTATAGTGGCCACTGTAGTATTAAGCAGACTTTTTAAACTTCCTACAGTGATCGGTCGATCATCAGAGGATCCAGGACCTGCTTACCAGTGATGAGCTAATTTTTTTTTTTTAAAGGAGCAGATTTAGGAAATCTTCATAAAAGTGGTTTCGTTAGGCTACAAGTAAAAAGCAAATATGCCGCATTGCATTCGATTAATGGTTTGTACAGCCTCACCATTGTTATACACTACATTGGATAAAGTTTTCTGCATATAATCAAGCAGTGTGAGGCTTCCAGGCGGCTCAGTGGGTAGAGATCAGCGGCGCGACCTTGTAGATGGACACGCTGATATCTGCAACAGCTCTGTCTGTGAGATGACACATTGTCACGGCCGCCGGGCTGCTAATAGCCGACTCTGCCGGGCGGCGACACTGACACTGTCTACATAGATTCCCAAATTGTCAAATAGCTTCACTTACTAATCCAGGTCCTGTCAGCGACCCATTTACCTCCAACACTTTCTCTCACTGTCTCAGTAACTCCGCATCTGTTCTAGGAAGCGCAGCACAGCAACCACCAAGAGGACGGTGCCTCTCCCCAACCAGATTCTTCATCAAACACAACCTAGATTTTAGGCCAAACTCCGAAGAAGTTACACCGTACAGTGTAACATCTGTAGTTGAGCGGAATTAGGAATGAACTAAAACAACTCGAGGGAAGCTAAAAAGGTCCTACTATAGTCAAGGTCTGTAACTACAGAGGGTGTGAAACAGAATAAGGAGCGGTGAAGGGGTTGCCTGAATAATAAATACATTAACATGGGCAGTCCGTCCTCACTAAGGGTGCCTTCACACTTTCAGTTTTTCAAATGCAGTTTTCTAAGCCAAAAATCAGTTGTGGATTATAATGGGTCATTATAGAGCATCACTGAGAGACACTGCTAGTCCTCCTTGTTTTCTCCACTTCTGGTTTGGACATCAAAAACTGCATCTGAAAAACTGAACCTAACAGACACAGAAAGAGGGGAGGGCGAGGTAGCAGGACGAGTCATAATATCCTATTCATCAGAGCTCAGACATGTAAACAAAGATCCACGGAGAGTCTGCAGACAGCACTAAAGTAAGCAGCTGAATCACTTGATAAACATTCAGGGATTATTATTATTATTATTAAGGCAGGAAAGGCACATGGCCAACCCCTTTAATTGCCTTTATCTCAGGTGGTGTTGGCCCAACAGAGCCCAAAGATAGGGATGGATGAAGTTACATTCCCGTCTAGCTTTTAAAAGTAGCTCATCTCAGACAAAAAGTGTCTTTTCTCTACTCATTTACATATGACTTAAGAGTAGATATTTTTATAGGTTGAGTAGTGAGTTCTAAAAAAAGAGGAAATTCTACAACGGATATTTTATTATAATTTAATGGAGTCAAATCTGGTGAGAGTCTAAATGGAATTTTAAACATTATGCTGCAACAAGCAAAGAAAAAGCTGATACAATGTCCAACTGTCTGTCGCTGCAGTGCTATCATTCTGCAGTGATAATATGACATGCGCACCGCCCCAGTGGTGATGCTATCCAGATAGGGCAGCACAGTGGCTCAGTGGTTAGCATTACAGCCTTACAGTGCTGGGGACCTGGGTTCAAGTCCCAGGGTCAACATCTGCAAAGAGTTTGTATTTTCTCTCTGTGTTTGCATGGGTTTCCTCCGGGTCCTCCAGTTTCCTCCCACAGTCCAAAACATACTGGTAGGTTGATTAGATTTTGAGCCCCCATTGGGGACAGGGACTGATGTGACAAGCTCTGTGCAGCGCTGCGTAATCTGTGTGCGCTATATAAATAAAGAATTATTATTATTATTGGCTGTTATTATAAGGATCTCACAAGGAGGTAAGTGATGTCATCAAATGATATCATATTTTTTAAAAATGTTCCTGCCTTTTTCAAAACCCTGGACATCCCCTTTAACTCCAGGTCCCCTTGGATTATTGATAAAGTAATTAACTCCTCCACGATGCACCTCCAGGGGACAGACATTCCCTTTAAAAGTTGTCAATTTTTGTTTTTCCACATCTCTTTCTACCTTCCTCAATTTTCACTGAAACCTCTCTCCGGCTTCAAACAAAATGACATCAACGTCTCGGGTGACGTACATAAAAGCCGCCGCGCCAGGTCCTCCCTTTGTTCTTGGGTTACTTTTTAGATCTAAAAAAAAAAAACCTGAAGATTGTTTTCATGCTCCCTGCCTGCTGGCACAACACGTCCCTGATGGCGGAGGCCCCGGCACATAACAGATACATTTACTTCCATGTGCGGAGCGTCTGGCGGATATAGAGCGGGAAGCAGCGGATGTGATGAGCCGGTGAGAAGACCTCGGGCTCGGGAGGATTCAGTCATAGACCGGTCCCTGCACATGTATAATTCATAACAGCTTGGACATCATGTAATCTCATTGGGGGAGATCCATCAGAAGTGTCTGAGAGCAAAACTGTTCCAGTCGCTTATAGCAACCAATCAGAGCTCAGCTTTCATTTTCCCACAGCTGTTTATAAAATGAAAGCTGCACTCTGATTGGTTTCCATGGGCAACTAGAATAATCCTGCTCTCAGGACTTCCGATAAATCTCCCCCTATATACTCATTAATAAGTGCCAGAGTCATCTGTACATTGGGTCCCCTGGGGGGCGCTCTCTTACAATCCCCTTTTTATAGTCTGGGCTACTCTGTGATGCTTCATTAGGACAATTTTTGTAAGGCAGAGTACAATGACGGCCTGTGTCTCCCAGAACTTTGTGGACTTGCTTTTGGCTGGTCACAAGTGACATTGGTC
The DNA here is from genome assembly GCF_040894005.1 of Engystomops pustulosus. Lineage (NCBI taxonomy): Eukaryota > Metazoa > Chordata > Amphibia > Anura > Leptodactylidae > Engystomops > Engystomops pustulosus. Next base: position 194,513,093 of record NC_092415.1, on the reverse strand, counting down.
TGAGAAGTTTACACGATTGGAAGTTTGGTCTTGGAAACTTATCCTAATGAAATGGAAGGGCTCTGCAGGGAGTTACCAGAGCCCCTATGTGCGGCAGCATCCCCTCTGCTTCCTCAGCACTTCCCCCTCCCTTCTCCTGATAAAATCTCACTGCAGCTGAGGAAGTTTTACACCGTTGCAGAGTTCTCCTGCACAGTGTAACAGCCTATGAAGCAACACCCCCAGATCCCGTCTGACTCATTAGCATAATGGTAAACATTGATTTTAGAATAAAGGAGACCATGGATAAATATAGTTACAGTGACTGGATCTATAACTAAGTATCTCTGGTTTATCACGCTCGTGTTTGAAAAGTAGATTTCCTTTAAGAGGTCATGAGACAACCCCTTTAAGGCTGCGAGATAGGGAGATAATAACAGAGAAAGAAAATCTGTATTCAGCAAGTCTGTCAACTACTTTCCAAGCTACATGCAGAGAGCTAAGTGCACAGCAGTGTGAGGACATGTCCACAGAACACTCATAGAAGCTACAATCACAAATACATTTTATTTCACAGTCCTGCTGCTACTAACCTCACACACAAAGTTACAAGTTACTGCTCTATAATACTGTACACGTGAATTTTTCCCCTGCAGTGAAGAGGTTAATGACGGCGTCTTACTGAGAACCTTCGAGCAGTCCTCGAGTCTGTCCACGGTGAAGTCTTTATAGATTATGAAAAACACGAAAAATAAAAAATCAAACCAGATTCTGTCTACTATGTACAGAAATATGTGACATGTATATAGGTTTGGAGATGAGAAAGCGCAGGCGGCTATATGAAAGGATGGGCTGTAAATCGCGAGGGGTACAAGCGCCTCCTATATCTCCCCCATACATTACCTGATCCGGCACCGCGGGTCCTTGATGTGTCATGTGCTGATGGATGAGCCCCAACACATAAAGCTTTACAGCCGGAGACGTTTTCATCTGCGCCTCCGGAGAGAGGACCTGTCACACAGCTTCATCTCCCGGAGAGGCGGGAAGCAGGCGCTACGCGGGGACCTACCTGCCGATTGCACGGAGATATGTGATTGTACGGGCCTGTGACATCACATGGCCAGGGATATAGTGAGCTCTGCACAAGTGTGACATCATATGACCAGGAATAAGACGAGCTGTGCACCTGTGTGACATCACATGACCAAGGATATGACGAGCCGTGCACCTGTATGACATCACATGACCAGGAATATAACGAGCCCTGCACCTGTGTGACATCACATGACCAGGGATATAACGAGCCGTGCACCTGTGTAACATCACATGACCAGGGATATAATAAGGCATGCACCTGTGTGACATCACATGACCAGGGATATAACGAGTCATGCACCTGTGTGAAATCACAAGACCAGGGATATAACGAGACGTGCACCTGTGTGACATCACATGACCAGGGATATATTAGGTCTTGCACCTATGTGACATCACATGACAAGGGACCGGTGTTTATACACAGGAAGTCAACAATGAAGCTTTCTACAGAATGAAAGCAAGCAGAGATCTAGAAAACCATAAATAGATTCCTGCCCGTAAAATGGCCGCAGATGGCGGGTCATGTGATCTCTAACTGTCCATGAGCAATCACCCTGCCAGGACCTTTATCTTATATTCATGAATACTATCATACGGTCCTGGCAGGGCGATTGTTCATGGACAGATAGACCCTCCATCTGCGGCCAGGAGGCTTCACTTTACAAATGGAGAAAACGGAGCAGAACTAGTAATAGATGCATATTGATAAACCTAATACCCTGCCCCCCCCCACACACACATTACAAGAAGCATGAGGTAGAGGGCCAACCCCTTTAATTCAAATTATCCACGTGAAATTCTCATACATGTAGCGTGTTCTGTAGTCACATGACCCTCCCCGATTACACACCATAGGGCAGATTTACTTACCCGGCCCATTCGCGATCCAGCGGCGCGTTCTCTGCGGTGGATTCGGATTCGGCCTGGTTTCACTAAGGTAGTTCCTCCGACGTCCACCAGGTGGCGCTGCTGCGCTGAAGTTCCCCGAGGCCCGCCGGAATGCCCTGAAGTTCACCGGCCTATTCCTAGTGAAGGTAAGCGCAAGTCCCGCGACACTTTTTTTTTTTTTTAAATGCGGCGGCTTTTCCGAATTTGTCGGGTTTTCGTTCGGCCACGTCCCCTGATTTCCGTCGCGTGCATGCCGGCGCCGATGCGCCACAATCCGATCGCGTGCACCAAAATCCCGGGGCAATGCAATGAAAATCGGCGCAAATCGGAAATATTCGGGTAACACGTCGGGAAAACGCGAATCAGGCCCCTAGTAAATGACCCCCACGTTTCTATTTCAGATTTTTTGGCTTCTTTATCTCCTGCAGCTGAGAACCCAAACTCCTGAGATTGGATTATATAGAACCTTGTGATTCTGCTCCAAGATATGTGGCCACGGTCGGCGCCGGACGTTTACAGCGGAGCAATAAAGGAGAAGCAGCGATCTGACATCTTCAATCCGATGGCGAGGAAAAGGCGGCATAAATATTCCCAGATTCCGTGCTTTTACGATCTGCACGGACTGAACGTAACCGCCATCTCGTATCCATAATAAATACGGCCCAGCCAGAGGTGAGCAATTACTGAAATATCTATACAGAGGCTCCAGAAATGTGCAGGATAATGAAAAATACATTGATTAAAGAAAAAGTAATAAAATGCATGATGGGAAAAAAAAAAAAAAAATAATGATAACAAGAAGAAAACATTTAAAAATGTTTTAAAAAGGGAATCCGTTACATACATTACAGACAGCGGTACCGCGTTTGTGTGTATGTTTTTAGCAGTTGCAGGACAGTAAAATAGGAAATATTTATATTCCAGTGCACTGGAGGCGTGTCCTCACACTGCTGTGCACTTTGAACACTGCGCTTGGGTAATCCAAAGCTCCATCCGCCTACTTAGTAAAAGAGACTGTACCCATCCAGAACAGAGGGGGGTTTAGAGCAGCTATATAAATACAGGTGGTCCCCTACTTAAGAACATCCGACTTACAGACGACCCCTAGTTACAGACGGACCCCTCTGCCCCCTGTGACCTCTGGTGAAGTCTCTGGATGTTACTATAGTCCCAGGCTGCAATGATCAGCTGTAAGGTGTCTGTAATGATGCTTTATTGATAATCTTTGGTCCCATTACAGTAAGAAATGTTGAAACTCCAATTGTCACTGGGGCAAAAAAATTTTTGTCTGGATCTACAATTATAAAATATACAGTTTCGACTTACATACAAATTCAACTTAAGAACAAACCTGTGGAACCTATCTTGTATGTAACCCGGGGACTGCCTGTAAGGGAATTATTATGATTAGATACAAGCAAAGAGCTATGAGCACAGCAGTGTGAGGGCAACCCTGGAATATAAATTCACATTTCACAGGCCTGCTGCTACTAACACACGCAAAAGGTATGATTAAACAGCTCTCCAGGGAAAATACATAACACTGGCTGCAGAGAGCTAAGAGCACTCAGGGGGTTGGGGGTGGGGGGGTGGAGGGTGTGAAAAAAGTTGATTATTTCTCAAATGAATGTGGACGTTGTGTCTTTACTCCAAGAAATGATTTATTTCTCTGGATGGAGGACGGGCGGCAGGTAATAAATGGAAAAAATATATGTATATGAAATTAAAGAAAAAAAAAATAAAAGGAAAAATTCTGAATTTTTGCCATGTAAATATCGGAGATATTGGAGGTATGAAAAAAAATCATGACTTATTCATTGCATGTAAATGACACGCCATCCGATCCCATAAGGTATGAAGTACATCAAAGCCGCTGCTCGGCGCGCACCAACGTATTCCCATCTAAATGTCGGCACAGACCATTACACATGGGGCGCGGGGGGAGATGAAGAGGAAGATCTATCGCACGTGTGCTTAGAAATGGAAAACATGGCGAGTGACTCCTGACAGGTCTGTTCTGGTAAACCCCTGGACTCCCTTAAAGGAAACCTGTCATCAGCAATTGATCTAATAAACCACTACTAGTCTATTGTCAGGCCACATAACATCTTCTATTTTTTTTTTCACGGCCCAGTGTGGTAGCATCACCCTGAAAATGAACTTTGAAGTGAGCTGGAAATTGGTTGTGTAAAGTCAAGGAGGCGGAGAGTTTAACACTGAAGTCAGGGAGGTGTGGAGCTCTGGACGCCTCCTCCTCTGTGATTGACATCATACATCGGACTTCAGGAGATCTGGTTAGTGATGTCTCTGGATGCAGGAGCACCAATTACAATGAAGGAGCTTTCTGAGGAAGAGAGAGCTTGACTTCAGTGTTAAACTCTCCGCCTCCTTGACTTTACACAAACAATTTACATCTCACTTCAAAGTTGATTTTCTGGATGCTGCCACCACACTGGACCATGAAAGAAACATCATCTGGAATGTGTTCAGCTGCTTCACAACATACAGGAAGTGGTTTATTAAGTCGATTTCTGATGACAGGTTCCCTTAAAAGGGAATGTATCAAGTCTAATTGAAAGGATAAGGGATATCAATCTGTGGGGGTCCGACAGCTGGGACGTCTACCGGACACGAGTCCCGTTCTCTCCATCTGATGGAGCGGCAGATCGAGCTTTCATCCTGCTGCTTCATACAATGTTATGGAAGCATCGAAAATCGCTCAGATATAGAAAGTAAATGTGGCAATGCATCGATTAGGGAGAGCATGACCCCCATTCTTGTGACAAGTCACGGGGTCCCAGCAGTCACTCCATCTTCCCCCGATCCGATTGTTATCCCCTATCCTGTGAACAAGGGATGACAAACTGAGTACAACCCCTAACCCCATTAAAGGGAATCAGCAGGTAAACCCCCCCCTAAAGTAAACCCTTATTTTAAAGGGATGACAAGTCGCCCCATCTCCACGCTCAGTGCAAATGACAGAGCTCCCCCCCAGGATTTGGGAGACAGGATTATAAAGAAATTAAATAAATCCAAAAAAAGACAAAGACGGCTACATAATAATCAATTTACAGGCTTTTGGAACCTGTCATTACTGAAAAATGAGCTTAGGGATGACAGGTTCCCTTTAAGTAATACCTTCTTCTGAAAGCTCATAGTTTTGGCGCATGCTAAGCTTTTAGTTCCATGTTGAACACGTACAACAAAAGAGGATAGTTCATGATATTTGAAGAGAGAAGAAACTGTTTATATGAAGGAGGAAGGACAGGACTAGGGGGGAGGGGGGAACCAGGTGCTCCAATGTCCAATTTATACATTACTCAAAAGTGCTAAAACGTCTATATGATCCTTTAGGACCCTACGTGACTACATGTACATGGGTTTACTTTTTTCCTGCTGTCAGGTTCCCAAAAAAAAATTCAGTCAATCTTCTGTTCTGCATGAAGTGATGGTGTTACTATTCCCAAAGTCAATGACCCTCCGAAACTCATACATGCCCATTCCTCAAACTTTTAGGAGGTCCCCGAAAGATGGAGAGACCTCCTCCTGTCCGGAGGAGCAGATAAATGATCAAGGCACAGGGCGTTTCCGGCATGGACATGACACAATCCTCAAAAAAGGGGGTGTGTCCCACTAAAAGGGGTGTGTCCTTCATGTGGGCAGGGTTAATGAAAAGGGTGCAAGGCAAGCCCTGAAAATCATGACATGTTGGCAAGAATCCTGCCACAGTCCAATCAATGCTTCACCCCGAGAACCTGTAGTTATGCGCCCTTGTCACAAGGGAAATGGTACCGCCCAGTTGTCAATTTATTTTACATTTCTAGATATTAGTTGACATCTTAAAGGGCACCTTTCATCTTGTAATAGCGAGACGCTGGAAGTTTTGATCACTGGAAGGATCCGATACGAAGACCCCAACCAATTACTAAAATTCCAGGTCCACTCCGTGGGTTTCCACCCCCTCGTTTAATTATTGATGAGGATCAGGGATCTCAGCATTCAGCTCCTTACTGATCAAAACTTTTAATTTTTGAAAACCTACTTTTGGAAAGTGCCCTTTAAATATTAAAGACAATCTCAAGGAGGAATTCGAGTCACAAAGTTGTGCTGTGCTCCCGGGCTGGATAAAACAGAATACTAAACACGGTCCCTGCCCGCTGTCAGCGTGATGTATGCCGAAGAATTTTTTTTTTTCATTTTGGAACAGAGATTTTATAATGGTACAGTACAGCGAAGACATCAGGACTGAGATGTAATACCTTGCAGAGCCTGTAGAAAAGTGTGGAGCTGTTTATGGAAGCAATGCTTTTCATGTACAGCCACGGTATTCTATTGTTCGGCTACCATATTGCCTCTTGGCAATATACTCTATAAAAATAGTGGGCAACCTGGGAATTTGGGTGCCCACCTAGATACACAAGGGGCATACCTATCCTATGTATATTAAAGGGAACCGTCACCGAATTTTTGGGAAATACAGGTACTGATAGGTTCCCACAGAGCCCTATTGACTAAATGCCACCCTTCTTAGAGATTACTATGTTTTCCTTCACATCCCCTGCTTTGCTCTCTATGCTTCCTATGTTCCCTATGCCTCCTTCCATTCAGCACAGCATGTCATGTGACCAGGTCGATGTGATCTAAGGTCTTTTACCCACTTACATTTGCAAAATCTACCCCATGTATGTATCTGATCACATAAAATCCCAGCAGCCTCCATGGAGGATGGGGAGGAGTAGATGTCCATAGAGGCTGCTGTGATTTCATGTGATCAGATACATACATGGGGTAGATTTTGCAAATTTAAGTGGGTAAAAGACCTTAGATGACATCAGCCTGGCCACATGACATGCAGTGCTGAATTTCAAGGAGCCAAGGGGAGGAGCCGCTGGACTTGGCCTAGCAGGACACGCCTCCTCCAACTCCTTCTAGATATGGCTGTTTGCCAGACAAGATAACAAAGTTGATTTTATGGGGATGTGAGGGAAAAATTTTTTAGCTAAAAGAAGGGTGTCATTTAGTTAATAGGGCTCTAAGGGAACCTTAAAAAATACTAGAAGATCCGTTTCATTTAGTGTGCACGGCTGGCTTAAAGGGGTTTGCAGGTGACCCATGGATGTTGAAATAAACCCAGAGAACAAACCTGGAAGCAGATTGTGCCTTCATAAGTTAAGAACCCAGAAATTCTCCATAGACTCTCAATGATTGGATCCAGCGCCTTCAGCTCAGCACCAGGGACAACACATCACATAGCTGTGCATCACAGCGAACGTTCCCAGTTGTTGTTGCAACTTTGCATCTTGATAACTGGTCTTCATTAAACTGCTACATGACCTCCTTCCCATTAGGAAAACTTGCCCTTTATCCAAGATGGCAGTCATGTTCCGGACATAGCCTAAAATATCATCCCCATAACCCATTTATTTGCTGGGGGCTTTAAATATGTAATTTTGTCACTTTTTGTCCCAGATCATAATTTTAGACTTAATGGGGCAGATTTACTTACCCGGCCCATTCGCGATCCAGCGGCCCGTTCTCTGCGCTGGATTAGGGTCCGGCCGGGATTTATTAAGGTAGTTCCTCCACTGTCCACCATGTGGCGCCGCTGCGCTGAAGAGCATCGGAACGCACTGGAGTTCACCGAGCCGGGCTGAGTGAAGGTAAGTGCAATTTTTGCAACACATTTTTTTTTTAAATGCGGCGGTTTTTCCAAATCTGTCGGGTTTTCGTTCGGCCACGCCCCCCGATTTCCGTCGCGATGCGCCACAATCCGATCGCGTGCACCAATATCCCAGGGCAATTCAGGGAAAAGCGGCGCAAATCGGAAATATTCGGGTAACACGTCGGGAAAACGCGAATTGGGCCCTTAGTAGTAAATGACCCCCAATATGCAAAAGAAATGGCAAAAAAAACCATAAGAAACTAACAGCTGCCATAAAAAAAGAGCAAAAACTGAACTAATACGAAGCTATAAAACAATTTACACAAACCTGCTCCTACTCTTCCCTACTCACCCCGAGGCAATGAAAGTGTTAAGCGCTGGCCATAATGTATGTACTGTAGCTAATTGAGGTTAACGAGCCTTAAGACCTACTTAAAGAAACAATAGCTCACCCCATTAAATCTCCGAAAATACATGCAGAATCGTGAACGAGAGGCGAAAGAAAAGAAGGAAAACAAACCACACAAAGGAAATGAAGACAAAACACCCGGCCCCGGCTCCGATTACAGAGAACGGACCGCAATTTAGTAAAAAGGCGAAAGGAAATGCAAACAAACGATGAAATAAACGCTGCGCGCCCGGGTTAGCGGATTACCGGGAACCTTTAATTAATCGCCTGGTGAAAAGTTACGTGTGCAAAATGAAATGCGACTATTTCTGTGGAACGCTGCCATCCGATTCCATCTGGCGCGGGAGCAGCAGGACGCTCACCTGTCTGCAAATAATGATTACGAGCCATTAGCTGGAAAATTACTAGAAGCCGTCAGGAAGGACGAGACCGAAACTGAACATCCCTACTACTACAGCACCCGATACATAGCGATACAGCTACTATGCTACCCCATACTCCTAACATACATAGATCCAGGCACCAGGACTGTGGGAATCTTCTTATATTTGTTATCCATGGCCTCCTTCCTTCTAAAATCAACTTTGAGAATTATGCTAATGAGCACGAAGGGCACCTGGGTGTGTTACCAGAGCCCCTCTGTGCTGTAGCTTCACAAGCTGTTGCACTGTGCAGGAGCACTTCTCCCTGTGTGCTGAAACTTCCTTTGCAGCAGTGAGATTACAACAGGCAGAGAAAGGGGAGAAATGCTAAGGAAGCAGGGAGTGGGAAAGGGTAGTGTAACAGCCTGTGAAGGTTCAGCATGGAGGGGCTCTCAGAGCCCTTCTTTCCATACAACACGGTAACCTTATATTTATCTCGGAGGAGGCGCGTCTTTGTGCAATGTATAAAAATAAACGGATGCCGCTCCTAGAATATATTTTGAAAAGGTGGATGATAAGAAAAAAGCTCAGCACGGCAATGGAAGGGGAATCATTTGAGTGAAAAAGTGACTCTTCTATGCTCATTTGCATATAGCTTTGGTATTGATTTTCTTATAGGTAAAGCAGACAATTTTTAACATCAAGAGGGAATTCTAGAAAGGACATTTCATACCCCACATGAGGGGGGTGCTAGTTTAGTGGGGTAAAAACTGGTGACAGTGTCCCTTTAAGATGATACCATATCTATAGTAGAGGGAAGAACTTGTTGATTGGATGGAGAAATCTCAACCAATCACAAGATTGAGGGTCCTCTTACCTGCGTCATCCATAAAACTCCATTCATCTTAGACGTCATCTTTAAAAACCCTCTTAAAATAGGTAAAAATTGCTCCAAAGTTTTGGAACAAAGTAAATGAAATAACTGGTATAATAAATCAATAGTAAAAGCTACAAGAAACTTTGTTATGTACTGGAGGAAAGTGCTTCTTTCTCCACTTAGTTTGGCTCTTCTTATCCTCCCCCTTCCTTCCTAATTTCCTTTTTTTACTTTGAGATTTTGCTGAATTCCATCTTGCTAACAACAAGAGAGAAAGAAGCTCCAAGAAAAACAGATATGCAGGTCCGGAGGGGGCGGAGCAAGACTGCTTTTTTTTTTTCTCTGCTAAATTTTGAATCGGTCATGCTCCACCCCCTTTGGGCCCTACACAGTATCGGTTATGCCCAGGAATCTCGAATTCGAAACATCTTGCAGGATGCACACTATGTGGATGTACCGAAACTATAGCAATGCTTCACCTGTGATATATTTAGTCTAGTTTTTCTTGGCACGCACAGACTAAAAATCAGCACGATATCAAATTCAAAAGATCACCATATGTGTACATTTGTTGGAATGGAATTATTTTAAGAAATATTATAATATGAAATCTGGAGGGATTCGCATGTAGTCATGACAGCAGAAGACAAAGATGTGTAATAGAGGAATAAGACTGAAAAATATATATAAAACTTTCATAACACTCTTTCCATGTAAATTAGACCTGGATTCTGATTAAAAATTCATGAGAATCATAGTTTATCTGTTAAAGGGAAGTAATACTTTAAAAATAAAAATAAATCTACCACTTAAAGGGATTTTCATGGTGAAAAAACAGAAACAGCGCCACCCTTGTTCATGGTTGTGACTGGAATTGCAGGTCAGACCCATATACATGAACAGCACTAAACTGCAACAAAAAGACCAAAGACAAGAGTGGCGCTGTTGCTCTATTAAAAAAAAAAAAAAAAAAAAAAGAACCTTCTTTAGGATTACCCAAATCCACTAGAGTAAATATTATAATAAAAATTGGCCAAGGTTCTGCTCTTGAGTAAATTCATCAAGATCGGTGACCTTCAAAGGGATTTTACCAATGGAGGGAGGGGGAGGGTTCCTTGCTGTTCAGGAGGCAGAATGTTCATACATTGAGAGAACTATGCAGCTTTCATGGCTGCACAGTTCTCACTCTCGCCAACTGGTACTGATCTGTCTGAACAAAGCAGGGTAGCAGGATGGGCTGAAGATGAAAGATCTCAGACCCAACATTAAAGTGATAATGTCAATTTTAGCTGCTGACAGGTTCTAATAGCCTATGGTATGCAGATTTTAAAAACGTCTGTTTATAATACTTGACCCCAGCCCCAATCAGCTATTAGGCAGTGTATTATCACAAGCAAGGAGCTGCAAGCATTTGGGTCACTGTAATGTCTGGGGCTCGCAACTTCAGCCTTTGCCCCCCCCATTGAAAAACCACCACCATTAGTAACCCCTTTTGGATCCGAACCACTAATCCTCAAGAAGCTTCATTCTACTTCAACATATATAATAAAAGTGTGACCTTTCAGTCAAATACTAAAATCATTTAAACTCCCCATGCTCTCAAAAAAAGTAGAAAACATTGAAAAAAAAAAACAAAAAACCCCCCCCACACTTGATGTTTTTGAGATACTTGTTTTACAGAGCACCTCGGTAAACACGTCTCATTTCTAATTAACGTCGTAAGATCCCCCCCACCAGATCATCTCGCTGTAGAGTATTTTTATCACTCCGACGCGGAGAGCCCCTTGTTGTATCTCCTCGCGCATCGCGTCGCCGCGCTTATTAACACCTGTCCAGAAGAACGCTACACATTTCAACACGTCCGCTGTCGTTATGAACCGTAATTAGTCTAGCTGTCAGGACGGCGCTAATAACACGGCGTTACCCGCCCTTTTATTGCCGGCTGATGGATTTAATAAGTAGATGGCGCTTTTATTTATTTAGACTTTTTAGGTTTTTGTAAAGTGACATAATAGAAGCCGTTTTCACGCTCCTGTTCCTTACACTGGAAAATAAAAAAAATTAACGTCAGATGCTTTAAGGATGTATTAGTCTACAGATCGAACCCTATTATTATACGGCGAAATATTAACTTAGTGGCTAAATTAATTATTTTTGTAAAAAATTTAAAAAAAAGCTAAAAAAAAAGTCCTGCAGTTCAGGAAACACTGACTGTCCATGTGAGGGAAGACATAGCAATTCATTAAAAACACACACCATGGATTAAAGGGGTTTTCTTAAAAAAAAAAAAAAAAAACATGGGGGGGAGGAAGAGGCGGGAAGAAAAAAAATTACAGAAAATGTACTCTTCAGGCTCCCTATTGCAGTGCTGAATGGTGAAGGCTGATTGGCTGCAGTGGTGGTCATGTGATGTCGGATGCGGATGGTCCACACAGGATAATACACTACCAGAAACGGCACCAGGACTTTTATTTTTCCAAGTCCAATTTAGGTGAAAGTGACAATTAGAGATGAGCATACCTAAACTTTAAGTTTGGGTTCGGATCCGTCCAGCATGACCCAGACATACTGCTGAATTGGTGGCCCTGCACCAATCTGGCAAATTGACGCCCCCTACCTACTAGCTATAGCTGTGACAATCACAGATTTGACTACCGCATATTCTACACTTATGTGGATCCCAATGTGGATACAGCAGATCTCTCTCCATCTCTCACAGCAGGAACTGCCAGGTAATTCTACAATTCTTGCGTTTATTTAAATCAATGGGAGAGGCAGAGATTTAAAAAGGAACTTGGGGATTTAGACACAAACTATAACCAAACTGTTATCCAAGATACAATGGGGTACATTTACTTACAGGGTCACCGAGGTTCACAGAATTGTGCATTGTCCGTCTATAATGCACCATGCGACGATTCACCAAGATCATGCACCCAATATCCTGTATGTGTCCCACACAGTTCACCATCTTTTTTGTGGTGCATCTCTAACATAGAATGTGCGACACAATTAGAAAGTTAAATACAGCGTTCGGTCCAAACCAGTCGGATAGTCCGGTGGCACACCCCATAATTGTGCCGCAAGGAGGCCAGCGCAGCTGCGCCACAAAAGGGTCGCGTGTGCCACAATCACAGCACAGACACTTCTTAAGTACCTCTGCAAACCGTTTTAGCCCTGAAAAAGGTGCACAGTGTGACTAAAGTGCAGCGAGCCACCCTTAGTAATTGAGCCACAATGGGGGTAATTTACTAAGGGCCCGAATCGCGTTTTACCGGCGGGTTACGCAAATTTTTCTATTTTGCGCCGATTTTCTCTGTATTACCCCAGGATTTTGGCGCACGCGATCGGATTGTGGTGCATCGGCGCCGCCATGCACGCAACGGAAATCGGGGGCGTGGCCTAACGGAAACCCGACGGATTCGGAAAAACCAGCGCATTTAAAAAAAAAAAAAAAAAAGTGTTGCGGGACACACGCTTACCTTCACCAAGTATAGGATCGTGCACTCTGGCGGGCCTCGGCGGACTTCAGCACAGCAGCCACACCTGTTGGACGTCAGAGGAACTGCCTTAGTGAATCGCCGAAAGACCCGAATCCACCGCAGAGAACGCGCAAATGGACCGGGTAAGTAAATCTGCCCCAATGTCTCACAATGATGTGAGATTCACCAATAAACAGAAATTGATCTTTGAACACTGTATACAAAAGGACCTTAAAGGAGTCACAGGAGTGGAGAAAAGTCATGCTCAGATGTCTCCTGACTTATGCCCGATAAAGGGCAACAAACATCATCCCTACAAAAAGAAATAATCTAAAACAAAAATGGCTTGCTTTTACCCGGATAAAGCAGCTCTTTCTCCATCTCTCACAGCAGGAAGTCCAAGCACAACCTTGACAGGTTGCTTAAAGGAAACCTACCACTTGAAGTGGCAGGTTTCCGATGGCAATACCGAGCACCAGCTCAGGGTGAGCTGGTGCCGGCGCTTATTTTTGTTAGTGTTTTAAACAGCGGTATCGCGGTTTAAAACACTTTTTAAACTTTATAGCCGGCGCAGGCAGGTACGCGCTCGGCGCTTACCATGCGCGCGGCTCTCCTTCACTTCCTATGTAGCCGCGCGTACGGTAAGCGCCGACCGCGTACCTGCCTGCGCCGGCTATAAAGTTTAAAAAGTGTTTTAAACCGCGATACCGCGGTTTAAAACACTAACTAAAATAAGCTCCGGCACCAGCTCACCCTGAGCTGGTGCTCGGTATTGCCATCGGAAACCTGCCACTACAAGTGGTAGGTTTCCTTTAATAGAGGAAAAAAAAAAAAAGTTTCCTATTTGCAGAGAGAGGTCTGATCATGCCCCTCAAGGACATTTGAGAAGACGATGGAGTCTTATACTGCTTTAAAATCAAAATGCTATTTTATTTTTTCCATTCTCTGTATTTGTACATTAATAAAAAATAAAAAAATCTAATCTATCATATATTTATAGAGTTCCACGTATTTCATCTTGTTAATAAAACTAATTGACTTCTTGGAAAATCTCGGAGGTTCAGTATGTGCTCTTCTAATCAATATTCCACTTAATGCCCTGGAGCTGCTAATTGGATCACTGTCATCAACGTCGTGATTGACTGGAACAAAAAAAAAAATTACATAAAATACAGAATCTTAATTTTTTTTTTTTTTTACAGCAAATTGCTTCTAAGCAGAGAAAAAAGAAAAACATACAAAACATTCCCAAATTTCCAGCGTTCCTTACATGCCGTGCGGTGCAGCCTATTAAGACGCCGGCTGTTTCGCTGATTTATTAGCTAATAAATTTTTGATGACTGGTAACTCCTATAAAATTGCTTGGGTGCCGACTACTTTGATTAATAATTTCAGAGCATCGAAACTGTCAGGAATTCATGTATCCGAGTAAATTACAGCGAGACGAATATTAGATATCCCATAAAACAAAGAGGGGAGAAAAGGTTGGTTTGGTCGTTTTTATCTTGTTTCCATTTCTTTCTATTAATTTATATTCAGAATTATCAGGTGAAAATTTATTTTAAAAAATAATAAAAAATATTCAATACTTAGACGGGTTGTTAATTTTCTGTTTAACGTTTTATAGAGAATTTATTTACTTTGTAAAGGGTGGAAAATCATGTTTGCAATTGTCTGAAAATCTTACAAGAATTGTAACAGGTTTGGTGTACTAGAAAGGAATGCCAAGAGATTACAGCTCTGAAGTATGAAGAATAGTGAGTGCAGCTCTGGGGTATAATACAGGATGTAACTCAGGATCAGTACAGGATAAGTAATGTCATGTATGTACACAGTGACTGTACCAGCAGCAGAATAGTGAGTGCAGCTCTGGGGTATAATACAGGATGTAACTCAGGATCAGTACAGGATAAGTAATGTCATGTATGTACACAGTGACTGCACCAGCAGCAGAATAGTGAGTGCAGCTCTGGAGTATAATACAGGATGTAACTCAGGATCAGTACAGGATAAGTAATGTCATGTATGTACACAGTGACTGCACCAGCAGCAGAATAGTGAGTGCAGCTCTGGAGTATAATACAGGATGTAACTCAGGATCAGTACAGGATAAGTAATGTCATGTATGTACACAGTGACTGCACCAGCAGCAGAATAGTGAGAGTAGCTCTGGGATATAATACAGGATGTAACTCAGAATCAGTACAGGATAAGTAATGTCATGTATGTACACAGTGACTGCACCAGCAGAATAGTGAGTGCAGCTCTGGAGTATGATACAGGATGTAACTCAGGATCAGTACAGGATAAGTAATGTCATGTATGTACACAGTGACTGCACCAGCAGCAGAATAGTGAGTGCAGCTCTGGAGCATAATACAGGATGTAACTCAGGATCAGTACAGGATAAGTAATGTCATGTATGTACACAGTGACTGCACCAGCAGAATAGTGAGTGCAGCTCTGGGGTATAATACAGGATGTAACTCAGGATCAGTACAGGAGAAGTAATGTCATGTATGTACACAGTGACTGCAACAGCAGCAGAATAGTGAGTGCAGCTCTGGAGTATAATACAGGATGTAACTCAGGATCAGTACAGGATAAGTAATGTCATGTATGTACACAGTGACTGCACCAGCAGCAGAATAGTGAGTGCAGCTCTGGAGTATAATACAGGATGTAACTCAGGATCAGTACAGGATAAGTAATGTCATGTATGTACACAGTGACTGCAACAGCAGCAGAATAGTGAGTGCAGCTCTGGAGTATAATACAGGATGTAACTCAGGATCAGTACAGGATAAGTAATGTCATGTATGTACACAGTGACTGCACCAGCAGCAGAATAGTGAGTGCATCTCTGGAGTATAATACAGGATGTAACTCAGGATCAGTACAGGATAAGTAATGTCATGTATGTACACAGTGACTGCAACAGCAGCAGAATAGTGAGTGCAGCTCTGGAGTATAATACAGGATGTAACTCAGGATCAGTGCAGGATAAAAAAATAAAATAAAAATAGGAGAATAGTGAGGCTTGAAGTGTAATACAGCAGTGCACATAGGTTGAGTGGCTCAGTTCCAAGGCATCATGCCATTTCCATGAAATATGGTATTACCGTATATGATAGCTTTTACCTAAATCCTTTTCATTAAAGATAGCCATGGTGCATTTAGATAAAAATGGCTGCTGTGTGCAAACCAGTAAACTTTGTAATATACTTCAACAAGTAAAGCAGCTTCTCTGTGCCATCTTCTGTCCCTTTCTCCTGTAGTGAGCAGTACATCTGAAGTCTGTACACAGCAGAGAGCTAAGGAAAGGAAATATCAACTTGTTCCATACCTAAATAGATATGCCTTAAGGGAGTGTCTGTAAAGAGTTAAGTCATTAAACACTTTTTCAGCTTCTCCTGATCTCTTAGCAATCAGTGAATACAAGACAGAAAGATGATTTACACAAACTGATTAGGAAGGAGGAAGAAAGACAGGGGAAAAAGAAGGATACCAGAACATATTTCCTTAATAAAGTATATTACAAAGTTTACTATTATCATTTGCATTATTGATTAAGAAATTGTGTTATAAGTTTGTGTAAGCTAGAACTATGGGTGTCAGGATGGCTGTCTAGCCAAGTGGAGATGCATTGGTATTCCGATGGGCACATGTTGGCACGTCTCCATATCCAGTGAAGAGTAAATATTTAGCTAGACCCCCTGGGGAAGAATTGCCAATATGTTATTGTCGGAACATAGCAGTTGGCAAACCTAGAGGTAGAAGAAGCCATGAAACACGTAACGAGGATTGTGCTCGAATTCCGAATATGTGGAATAAGCATAGGAAATTATTTTTCAATCAAAATTACTTCAAGGTAATTCCAGAGAGATTTGGGAACTTCATCTGTCACATTAAAGGGAACCTGTCAACATTTCGAGCCATGCAAATCTGCAGCCAATGTTGGGTATTGTCCTTGGAGATCGGTGTAACCTCAGCTTTGTACATTTGATGTTAGTAGCAGCAGGACTGTGAAAGTAGATTGATATTCTAGAATCTATGTGCACTTCTGTATTTTAGCTCTCTGCAGATCCTCTCTTCTGCTTTGAGGAATAGCATTAGGTTTCTAATCTATACAAGAGCTGTCACCTAGAGTAAAGTGAAAGGGCTTTGTTGCAGTCTAATTCAGAGAGTGAAGAGCAAAGCAGTGTGAGGAGCAGTTAGAATCACAAAATGTAAAAATACTTTTTCACAGTCCTGCTGTTACTAACACCAAACACAAAGGTATGATTACACAGATCTTTAGGACCAATGCCTAACATTGTCCACAAATTATGTACTGTCATATTTGCACTGGAGTGACGGCTATTAAGGGCAATTATGTCTATAGTTATTGAGTATCCGGACTGTACCAAGGATCTCTACTGACCCATGTAACACATTGATTGATATTTGTGTTCTGGAAAGAACCAGGCACAGGATAATGTATTATTTGTTAGGTGTTTATTTTCATTGCATGAATAATACTGTTTTTTAAAAAAAACAAATCTGTCATATTTTGGAGATCCGTGCAATCATACATTTTATTAGGGCAGCACGATGGCTCAGTGGTTAGCACTACAGCCTGGCAGCTCTGGGGTTCTGGGTTCAAGTCCAACCCAGGTCAACATCTGCAAAGAGTCTGCATGTTCTTTCCGTGTTTGTGTGGGTTTCCTTTGGGTCCTCCGGTTTCCTCCCACACTCCAAAACATACTGGTAGGTTGATTAAATTGTGAGCCCCATGGGGACAGGGACTGATTTGGTAAGCTCTATGCAGCACTGAGGAATTTGTGTGCGCTATATAAATAAAGAATTATGCAGTGTATGCAGAATATTGAGGAAATCTCACACAGTGGTGAATCAGAGAGTGTTCCAAATCCAGCTAGAATCCTGGAATCTAAATGTGTTTTTCACAGTTCCACTGCTAATACTAACAAGATCTCCGTGGACAATACAAAAACAGTGCCTGCAACTCTGTATGGTCGAAACTTTTGGACAGATTCCAATTAAATGTTATACTATTGAAAAAGTAAAATTTGAAGAGGATTCCACTATGTGAATATAGGGGATTATTTACTAAGGGTTGCGGATTACACTTTCGCCGGACTTCGCACCGTTTTTGAGATTTGCACGGCTTTGACAGGTATTTAACAGGGGTTCGCGCTGGGATTGTGTCACACATGATCGGATTGTGGCACGGCTGTGCTGGCTTCTAGGCGTCAAAAATCGGGGGGACGTGCAGTCGGACGATCCGACTGATTTGGACTGAGTGCACTTACATGCACCGGGAAGAAGAAGGTGAACTCTGTCGGACCTGAGCGGGGAAGTGACACATGCATGATCGTCAGATAATGCACTTTCGGTGAACTCCGTTGGACGGGTAAGTAAATGAGCCCCATAGAGTTTGATGCGTCTGGTGGTGGTAGGATACACATGGTCACTATGACTTCCTGGGTTGAGTGTTTGGCTATTGGTGGTTATTGTGGACATTACCGCCTCTCCACGTTACCTGTAATTAGACGAAGGAGGACACTTTACCTGTTTAGTAGAATCTCATCGGAGATCTAGATGGTTCCTTGACCGCCCGTCTACCGGGGAAAAAAAATTTCTAGTTCCTAATGACTTGTGACTATTCCATCATGGTGGGGGCTCGTAGTAGGAAGGAGGTCAGGCAAGGAGACCGGAGTCGTTAAGAAGTTGTTGTCCGGATGTCGTGGAACTTGTCAGCATTCAGCACCTTCACCACTTTCCTTTATGACTCTCTCAATAATATTCAGATTCCGCCAATTCATCTCCTTCCCCAGAAATTTAAATCAAATTGACATGAAATAATGATGGATAACGACTCGTTCCGGACAACGAAACGATGGCAGCAGAAGTTTTTTTTTTTTTTTCTCGTCTTCCGCGGCCAGAGACTGCAAAGACGGATCGTCTCTTTAGAACAGATAGAAGAGCAAGATTAATACAAAAAATGTACCGGGGCATCAATCTTCTTTACTGGTGTCAGGATACGAGCCGAGACGTGGAACCGCCGCTCCACCAGTCTTTAGACACGGCAAGAAACAAGGATTCATTCATCAACTCGTCGTGCCCCGGTCGCAACTCGTGGGCAAGATTAACACAAGTACCTGGTATCGAGTCGTAATCGCAGCATTTTCTAAAATGACGCACACCCGACACTGCTTTTATTTTTGTATTTTTAGCTTTCCTTAATACATTTTTTACAAAAAATAATATGATAAAAAAAAACCCAAACACAAAAATAAATCAGAATGAACCAATGCAAATTTTTATTATTTTTTAAAAAAAAAATAATAAAAAAAAATTCTGTACAATATGAGACTTGTGATTAGTTATTCTCTCTGCATCTTTAGCTGTGCAGCCCCTTCACTGCTCATGGGCGGAGACCTGTAGCTGCTGTAACTCACTGCACCCCTCCCCTTTCCAAAGAGATCCTATGCAATCTGATATCTCAGGATACTTCTGTCCATCTTGCTAGAAAGAGAGATTTGAGCAAAAATTTCAGACTGAAAAGCCGATTAGGAAGGAAGGAGGAAAGATTCTGATGGTCAGGGGTGGATAAGACTGCCATGGTGCCTGGCCCTACATGTTTGGGATCACTTCTTACATATGGTACTAGAAGCTTCTTGGGGAATGGAGGATGCGCCCCTTTTTCCAGATTTCAATCTGGGGTTGCCAGATCGTTGGAGGACCTTTAAAGGTCCTGAAATGGCTCTTGTGTACTTGTGTATTTAGAGCAGGAACCAATGTATGAGGATTTCATGGGTGAAGGTCCTTCGAGGTATAAAATTTGGTGAGTGCTTTGGGTGGCCATGGGCCCCCTAGAAGGCTTGGGTCCTGGGTTACCACTGAAACCGACCTTATATAATCCACTACTGGTCAAAGTAACTGGGAAAAAGCACTTTCCTTCGACATAATAAGTTACAATAAGTTATATTCACTTATCCAATGATTCATACAAAGTTTTTGAAAATGTATTTACCACTTAAAGGGACGCCTGATCCTTTACTGTAAATTATACACAAATTGAAATCCTAGTGCTCTTGTACTGCTCTGGCTGCCCCCATTGCGTCATTTATCTATGCTGTCGGTAACCTCTGCTGGGAAGCGGTCTGTGCTTCAGTTTAGTGGAGGGGGTGTGTCTGTGACTTACAGTCAGCTTCCCTAGAGAGGCCAAGGGAAATTTTTAGGAGGAACCCGTCAGGGAAGTTAGACAATGTAATAAAGGCACAATAGAGAGCCAAACGCAGGGCAAAAGGTATGTTGCATATTTATGAATCATTATTAGTCTCCATTTTGACTGGAGTCTCACTACGATAACTATAATCCTTAGTAATTTAACGTAAGCGTGTGTGGGTACATGGAGTCAGGGAGAAAATTCACATAAGCACCCCATGTATGTACAGTTTGAGAGGTTTGATAGGGCTCTACATAAGTAAACGGGCGACAAAAATGATTAATATGGCTGGAATAATAGAATTACTACAGTATGTTGATTTTATCACATTTTGTACCCGAAAGTTTTAGCCTTTTACACAAGTTAGCCAAGTGCCTTTACTGCCTTAATAATAATCCCTGAATGTTCATCAAGTGATTCAGCAGTCCTGCTACTTCCATGGAGAGTCGGCAGACAGCACTAATGTATCTTTGCTGACATGTCTGAGCTCTGATGAATAGGAGGAGCTGCAGCAGGAGTTTATGACTCATCCTGCTCTGCCCCTTCCTTCTCCCTGTGTCTGTCAGTGCGATGGACTGTGAGAGGAAGAGGCACAGTGGGTGACGCCTGCATGGTGAGAACATCTCTCAAAGGAGGCAAAGACACTGGTGCATATACACTCAGAGACATGTCTAATGGAAGTGATTTATCGAAAAGTGGCCAACGCCTTTAACTTTTTGCTAATTGAGCTAATTGCTAATTAACTTTTTAACAGTCCTCCATGCCGCCAGTGACATCCTAGAGTTTGTGCTCAATTCAACTTAAAAAAAAAAATAAATAAAAAAATAACATTATCATATGTGACCATTCGGATTCTAAAGTCGGGCCCCGAAGCGAGGCGCAGCACTGTCACTACAGACATATACCGTGTGGGCAGACGCATCGCTGTCTAAGCTGTCCATTACTTTCACATGAAAATAGCCTTAAAGGAAATCCTGTCTAGAAGGAAGACAGGAAAACACACACCTTGGGGGGGGATGGGGGGGGGCAGATATTAATAGGATTCATTAGCACTGAATATGTCACTTGTAATGTACAATTTTCCAAATACTGTAAAATCCCTTTAATCTAACATCATACACATCTCCTTCATCAGGACCAAAAAAGTCAAGGTATGGAATTAGAAGACAAAGCGGAGTATGATTCAGACACATTTGTGCTTCTGTTCTAGCGAGACAATGGAATTTAAAAGGCAGAGACTCCGAAATTTAAAGGGGTTTTAAAGAGACAGGAATATCAGAATGACAAGGTCTCACAATTCTCTTCTAAAAATGGATTGGTGTGTGTGTTCCAATTTGAATGAATGCTATAGCTTGTTTGCTCATACCGAGCACAGCGCCAAACAATTAACAGTGGTTGTGCCTGGTATTGCAGATTTGCCCCATTTACTTGAATAGGAATTGGCTGCAAGCAGTCCACATGGATATCGGACTAGTAAGTGGAAACAGTGCTCGCTATGTAGTTGATTGGTGGGGGCTTCCAGGTTTTCGGACACTCTTATTGATGTCATTTTGAGCCCAGAAAACTCTTTTTGTGATTAAGGTCCCAGTGGTTGGAAGTCCAGTAATACGTATTATCCTAGGTGCTCATGATACATCAACACTGCTTTCTCAAAGTAAACCCCCACTCCGACTTCCTTATCTGAACCTTCAGGAACCAATCTTTTTCTGATCCCAGCAGTTGGACATCCAGCGATAACTAACTGTTCTCGGCCCATCTCCCATAGTTGAAAATGTAGAAGTCAAGAAGCCTACACCTCTAAAAGGTCCACACTGGGATCGTGGACCTTTAGTCTCTTCTACGGGGGGACCTCTAATGATCATATAATTGAGACCAATCCTTCACTGGCCAAACCCATTAACAGACTGGGATAAGTCTACATCTACATCTTCTAAAAACCTAAGTATATCAAAAACATAGGGGCTGATTTTTTAAGGGCTCCGCAGCCGCATTTCCGTTGGGTTTGTTTTTCGAATTTTTCCGTTTTGCGGCAAATTCCGACGGGATTTTGGCACACGCGATTGGATTTCGGCGCATTGGCGCCGGCTTTCACGGAACAGAAATCGGGGCCGTGGCCGCCGGACAACCCGACGGATTCGGAAAAACCGCGGAATTTAGAAAACGAAATGTGTTGCAAGATCAGCACTTACATGCACTGGATATCGGGCGCACGACCTTAGTGAATCCCGGCAGAACCCGAATCCTCGTCGGAGAACGCGCAGCAGGATCGCGACTGGACCGGGTAAGTGAGCCCCGTTGTGTGAAGGTATGGTGATCTGACCCACACATCTGTCCCGTAGACAGAACAATGTGTTCCTTATGAATACCGGGCATCAGTAACGCCACATGTTGTCCAAGCCTATTAACGAACACTTCAACGCTCTCTACGCCGTTTTTTCGAGTCATCTCTAAAAATAACCATTTCCTTTCTTTCAATCCCAGTCTTTTAGAATCAATAATCCAGCAGAACTCCTCCGGGCTGTCAAGTGGGTCAACATCTACAGCTTGATCTCGCTCGGCTGAGTCCGTTGCATGAAAGCGCTGAATTTAGCGCGAGGTTACCGACTTGTGAAAGGATTAAAGGAGCGTCTCTTCAGCCTGGTGATTTGCTTAATGAGAAGCTTGGAAGTGTGACTCCTGCTAGTCATTGATGGAAGCCGAGGGTCACGTTAGAAGACCACACATGAAAAAGACTTTCCCCGAAGCTTCACACAACTTTTTCTAACCTGCAAAGAGAAGCTTTGCCTGGATAATAAATTATACACGCCCTGATCAAAGAGCAATTAGCAATCATTAACTACAAAGTCCCAAATCGCAGGCGTGGGCAAAAGTTCCCTCGGAATGGAAGAACACGTTGGGACTGAATGTACTGATGGTTCGTTCCTTTATTTAGTATCGGGCATACATTTCGGGTTGGGTATTTACACTTTAGTACTACAGACAGTTACGTACAAGATAGGGTCCGAAGGTTTGTCGAAACTGTATATTTTATAATTGAAGTTCTAAACAAATTCTTTTTTTGCCCCAGTGACAATTGGAGCTTCAAAATTTTTTGCTGTAATGGGACCAAGGATTATCAATAAAGCTTCATTCCAGACACCTTACAGCTGATTATTGCAGTCTGGGACTATAGTAACATCCAGAGACTTCACCAGAGGTCACAGGGGGCCGTCTGTAAGTCAGGTGTCCTTAAGTAGCGGACCGCCTGTACTTCTAACAAGTTGTATATTGGGGAACAAGAATTCTAAAAAAAAAAAATTCCCTTCTAAAAAAAAACACTTCCCTCACTTCTATCGATCTTACTGTGATGCTGTCCTGGTTCCCCACAGGTCTCTACGCTCTGGCTCTCCCGACAGGAAATGTCCCTTATCCTATCTCTGATTGGCTTTGGCCAGTGATTGGCTAAGCAGTCACTTCCTGTAGTTTGAAAGAAGTCAGGAAGTAGAGATGTGTGGAGCACCAGCACAGTGCAGGAACGGGAGCAGCAATGCATGGATAAAAAATAATTTAAAAAAATATATAATAGTTTAAAATAAATATATAAAAATAAATTAATGCAACAATTTGGACCTTTAAAAAAAAAAATAACCAAGTGAACAACCAGTTGCAAGCAGGTTCTTCTATTATTGTTTTATCACATGTCAACAAATCAGAGCGGACCACTGTGAACCTCTGTAGGCAAGAATGGCCCAGGTAGGATCCAGTTTGTCGTTGAAGGGAAAACCAAGACAGCACAGAACCAATAAGACGGTAGGTAAGTTACAATTCCTGCCACTAAAAATAGGCAAGTTACTAGCAGTTTTAAGATAGGAGTCATTAGAAATATCGTCCGCTATAAACACAAGAGCTCATAGTCCGACGGCAAGTCAACCAGTACTTGTCTACAGCCAGTAGATGCCAGAGAAGTCAACAAAACTATTTAGTTAAAGGGGTTGTTCAAAAATTGTCACATGAAAGTGTTGAGGTGACCTCCCTCTTTGAGCAGTCCATAGCTTAGGATATGATCATTGCAATAAATCTGGAGAACCCCTTTAAAACTTTAGATCTAACATCTACCAAGACCAAAGCTAGACCTCAATTCTGAAAAGTTGAGGAGCAAAATACTACAGTGTCTTCTACAAGAGATGAAGTACTATCTGATCTGGTGAAGGTCTTGGATTCTGGATGGTAATGCTGATTTACATACACCTGTGTCATATGCCTCTGTATAGGTCAATGAGAGACAGTGGGGGTCATTTACTAAGGGCCCGATTCGCGTTTTCCCGACGTGTTACCCGAATATTTCCTATTTGCGCCGATTTTCCCTGAATTGCCCCGGGATTTTGGCGCACGCGATCGGATTGTGGGGCATCGGCGCCGGCATGCACGCAACGGAAATCGGGGGGCGTGGCCGAACTAAAACCTGACGTATTCGGAAAAACCACCGCATTTAAAAAAGAAAAATTTGTCGCGAAAATTGCACTTACCTTCACTCAGCCCGGCTCGGTGTATTCCAGTGTGTTCAGATGCTCTTCAGCGCAGCAGCGACACCTGGTGGACGTCGGAGGAACTACCTTAATAAATCCCGGCCGGACCCGAATCCACCACAAAGAACGTGCCGCTGGATTGCGAATGGGCAGGGTAAGTAAATCTGCCCCAGTGTGTTGCGCCGAATTAGACCAGCATGGAAATATGAAAACATCATCAAGTTCTTGAACCACACCTAGACATCAAACGAAGTTCCAAACTGGTGGAGCCCACTTTGACCACGGCTTCACTCTATGGTACTGATAAAATCACAAGCTACTTACTATTTGTAGGTTTCAGAGCGAATGTATTCAAAGACGTGAGACACTCCAAGCTGGAACTGATCAGCGATTGGTGTGACCCAAGGGTTGTTTTCCGCTTTGAAGACCTGTTTTTGACCAGTCAGATCTAAATTTCCTATAAAATAAAAAAAAAGAAGACCACGTTACAATGCTGAATTCCTATTGTAAAAACACAAAAGGAAACCTGTAAAAAAAATAAAAAAAAATTCCAACTATACATAAACCAGAAGTTAATCTCATGAAAAATTCAGTTTCTACACAACAAGTTCTTATGGTTGCTGTATAATTAACACAAGGCAACTCAGTTCTCATTATCCAGAAGGAAACATCCAGAGATGTAATGTATCATTACATCTAATAAAGCTGCTCTGACTGCCCCTCTCAGAGCCGGAAGTCACAGCAAGCTCCAGTAATATACACATAGGGGCAGATTTACTTACCCGGACCATTCGCGATCCAGCGGCGCGTTCTCTGCGCTGGATTCGGGTCCGGAACTGGATTTATTAAGGTAGTTCCTCCGACATCCATCAGGTTTTCGCTGCTGCGCTGAAAAGCATCGGAACGCGCCGGATTTCACCGGCTCGGGCTGAGTGAAGGAAAGTGCAAGCTCCGCGACACAATTTTTGTTTTAAATGCGGCGGTTTTTCTGAATCCGTCGGGTTTTCGTTCGGTCACGCCCCCCGATTTCCGTCGTGTGCATGCCGGCGCCGATGCGCCACAATCCGATCGCGTGCGCCAAAATCCCGAGGCAATTCAGGGAGAATCGGCGCAAATCGGAAATATTCGGGTAACACGTCGGGAAAACGCGAATCGGGTCCTTAGTAAATCACCCCCATAGACTTCCCTCTTGTTTGTATGTACCCCAATGAAAAACTCCCCGAGGTTCCCTATTACCTCCTACACCAAAACATATTTTTACTTATTATTTTAAAGGGTTTTGGACCTCTTTTTGTAAAAAGATTATCCTAAAGCTAAACTGCCTTTACCTCCTACATCCGAACATAGCAAATTATATTGTTCTACAGCACCATAACAATAAAGTATTACACAGACCCCCTACATAAAGGAGAACTGCGGCGGGAAAACAAGGAATAGTGAGTAAATATCTGTGGGTATAAAACAGAAAACTTGTATTATGGGTATAGGAGGTCTTCTAAAATTGAAGTATTATAGATACCATAAAAATCCATCCTGATAAACCAGGGACATTACTCATAGATCCAGGCACCGGGACTGTGGTCTTCATCTTATATTTGTTATCTATGGGGTCCTTCCTTCTAAAATCAACTTTTAAAATTATGCTAATGACCGGGGTGTTTACCAGAGCCTCTCTTTGATGCAGATTCACAGGCTGTTAAACTGCCTCCCCCTCTGCTCCCTCAGCACTTCATTCCTTCATCTGCCTGACGTAATCTTACTGCAGCACAGGATCTTACACCCGACAAAGGGGAAGTGCTCTAGAACAGTGTAACAGCTTGTGAATCTGCAGCATGTTGGTGCTCCGGGAACTGCCCAAATAGCCTTTCAGGGTCATTAGCATAATTTTCAAAGTTGATTTTAAACTGAAGGTGGCCATGCATAACAAATATAATAAGATTCCCACAGTCCCGGTGCCTGGATCTATGAGTAATGTCCCTGGTGTATCATGATGGATTTTGATTGTAGATTTCCTTGAAAGGAGGGGGCTAGAAAAATCAGGGGGCAATATACAAAGTGGGTCACTGAGGGGGCATTATATAGCAAGGAGGTTTTATACTTTGTGGGCTCAACTACACAAACAAAATTTTTGGCCATGGCTCCCTCAGGGAAATTTCTTACATGCAGCCTGTCCCCGATTGAAGAAACGGTCGGGGAGCACTGCTTTATAGTCAATCCTGGTTCTTATGACAACCCAACATTTTTAAAATCCAATTGTCACAGAGACCCAAAAAAATTTTGTCTGGGGTTACAATTATAAATTATA
Source organism: Engystomops pustulosus (assembly GCF_040894005.1). Classification (NCBI taxonomy): domain Eukaryota; kingdom Metazoa; phylum Chordata; class Amphibia; order Anura; family Leptodactylidae; genus Engystomops; species Engystomops pustulosus. Next base: position 194,486,295 of record NC_092415.1, on the reverse strand, counting down.
CAGTTTCGACTTACATACCAATTCAACTTAAGAACAAACCTATGGAACCGATCTGGGGGCTGCCTGTATCCCTTTAAATTATCTATCCTCCCTATTCCTTCTATTTACCCATCTCTTAGTTCCCTCTGTCTGTGGATCTGCATGACCAGGCATATCGCTGCCATTACAGTTCCCACCGGGGCTGCGAGGCGCCATTATTCCTGCTCAGTTATGCAGCGATACATTCCCTACTCCCGTATTACGGTATAACAAGACTGATCTTCCATTCACAGCTCCAGAAAAAAAAAAAAAAAAACTCCAACCAACTAACTCAGAATTTTTTATAATTTACATACATTTTTATACTGTATGTGGTTTCTATAGATTTCCGACCCAATGTGCAAAATCCTAATATACGTTGTTCTATATGGACATAATCGTTATGAAAGATAGAATTTTGGAATGTATTTGTTTTGGTAACAAATTTAATAAAAATTCATCTCAAGGAAGATCCATAGAGGAGCAGCCGGGTGTGAAGTAACAGATGTGCAGCTTCCCACGCTCGCTACACGTCCCCGCTCCGCAGGTAGCGTCAGCTCCGCGGCATCGCTCACAGTCAGACGAGATGCGCACACCTGACTCAATATTTCTCCGCATATTTCAACTTCCATATTTTCCCAAGCAGAAACTTTGCTAAAAAGTTTTATGCATTTGACTTAATTATAAAATTGCACGTCCATTTCTGGATAAACGTCATGTAAAATGTTTTTGAACTAGGGATCGGCTGCAGGATCAGTTTGCGCCCCCTTTTTCTATTCTCTAGTGTGTCCACAGAGTATAAAGGGAATTTGTCTGCAGCTATTGTTAGGGTCCTGGCAATCTGTGTAACCGTACCTGTGAAAAAAATTGCATTTATATTCCAGGATTGTAGCTGGACTTGAGCAGTGTCCTCACTGCTGTTTCCCTTACTTATTATACTTTTAGTAAAATCTATAGCAGTCTCCTGCTTGGATACAGAAGGAAAAGCAGCTCAATGCAGAGAGCAAAGAGCACAGCAGTGTGAGAATATGTACCATAGTGCTTTTAAGCAGCTACAATACTGGAATAGAAGTATATTTTCCACCGTCCTGCAGCTACTGGCAACATACGTAGGTACAGTTACACCTCTCCAGGGACAATACCCAGTGCTATCTGGAGAGAGCTAAGAGCACTGCAGTATCACTGATTTGCGCCAATTTCCCCTGAATTGCCCCGGGATTTTGGCGCACGCGATTGGATTGTGGCGCATCGGCGCCGGCATGCACGCGACGGAAATCGGGGGCGTGGCCTAATGAAAACCAGACTGATTCGGAAAAACTGCCGCATTTAAAAAAAATGTGTCGCGAAAATTGCACTTACCTTCACTCAGCCCGGCTCAGTGTATTCCAGTGCATTCCGATGCTCTTCAGTGCAGCAGCGCCACCTGGTGGACGTCGGAGGAACTACCTTAATAAATCCCATCCGGACCCGAATCCAGCGCAGAGAACGCGCCGCTGGATCGCGAATGGGCCGGGTAAGTAAATCTGCCCCAATGAGTCCCTCTTGCAGTTCCTCCTGTCACCACCAAGACAAATCCCATCAAACCTTAATATGACAGGTTCACCCATTATCCAAAAGGTGCAAGTTCACGACCTCAGCCCTGGAAGAGGTTAAATGACAGAAAGCAAGTAGCGGGCATTTCACCCTCTGCCAATCATGCAGCAATTGCCCTAAATGTTGCACGCCTCAGTGGTCCTGCCTGAAAGTGTCTCCTTTATTAGAGAGTTCAGAAGCAATAGTGTTTAACAAGGATCAAGCAGCAGGCGGCCAGATTAAGCAGCGTGACAAGGAGAACCTAATAAGAGAGGAGCCGGTGAATGTGAAATGATGCTGCTGGCTGCCGGAGAGGCCCCGCGCTTACCAGTCACAGAACGGCGGAGAGCAAGGAGCGCTGTGATTAGCAGTCACCTCCTGACCGCCTCTGCCATAAAGATATATATCACTCACCAGTCTACTCTGCAATCGCAAATTGGATTTTGTGTTTATTGCTTAAAACAGAACAACATGTCTTTGTTTGCAAAGTCATATAAAAGTAAAGACTCTCCATCCTGCAAGGGGCTTAAAGGTATTAAAAAATAAATAAAAATAAAAAAATGTGGCGTGCCGGGAAAATGATAGCAAGTGCAATGAACTACGGTGGGTCCAGTAAGACAATATGTACAAGTATCTATGGACAATGCTCAACACATCACATTATCAGGGATTATACCTCCATTATTCCTCCTGGAAATGTTAGGGCGGCACGGTGGCTTAGTGGTTAGCATTACAGCCTTGCAGCGCTGGGGACCTGGGTTCCCAGGGTCAGCATCTGCAAAGATTTTGTAGGTTCTCTCAATGTTTGCGTGGGTTTCCTCCGGGTCCTCTGGTTTCCTCCCACACTCAAAAACATACTGGTAGGTTGATTAGACTGTGAGCCCCATTGGGGACAGGGACCGATTTGGCAAGAACTGTACAGCGCTGCGTAATCTGTGTGCGCTATATAAATAAAGAATTATTATAAATAAAATGATGTTACCCCCCCCCCCCCCCAAGGGCTTATCCCACAGGGGTGTAGAGTATCCGGGTGTGGTGGGCTTCATCTGGATGTCAATTTATTCATGTATTTACAGGTAGAGTAACAGAGGAACAAGACAATGATAGAAAACAAGATAATCTGATCCTGAAATGTTATCACAATGGAAAATATAATTATTTACCAAAAACAGAGGAGAAGACCGGAAAGGCAGAAGGCAAAATGTCATCTACAATATCCAGTAGGTTTCAGATATTAAAGCGAAGCTGTACTGGGCCTGTGACAGAAAAAGCCCACAGGACCGGAAATGAAAACCAAAGCTAAGGGGGTCAATTACAAAGAGCATAGAAAGGGTAAAGAGAAAAAAATGAATGAATGAAGAGAGAGTGAGTGATATATATATATAAGGAATAAGAGAAAAAGTGAAAAAACTAGAGAGTGTAAGAAAGAAAGAAAGATAAAAGATGGAGAAAGAAAGAAGAGACATGAGAAGGAAAACAGGAGAGAAAGAATTAAAGAGAAAAAGATCAAGAGAGGGAAAAAGAAAGAGAAATAAAAGAAGGAGGGAACAAGATGGAGATGATGCCAAGAATTAATGGAATGGGAGAGAAAGTGAAAGAGAAATAAATAAAGACAGATGAAGAAGGGACATAAGATAGAAAAATAGAGAAAGAACATGAAAGGATAAAAAGAGAGAAGAATTAGAGAAAGTAAAGAGAGAGACTGTACAGACATGTGATAGATGGGATAAATAGCTAAAATGGTTGATATAGAAGATGATATTTGATAGAGATGAGATACATAGAATGTTATGAGATAGATAGATAGATAGATATGAGATAGATCGATAGATAGATATGAGATAGATAGATCAATATGAGATAGATGATAGATAGATGATAGACAAATGATTGATAGATGGATATGAGATGGATGGATATGAGATGGATATTAGATAGATATGAGATAGATAGATATGAGATAGATGATAGATAGATGATAGACAAATGATTGATAGATGGATATGAGATGGATATTAGATAGATATGAGATGGATATTAGATAGATATGAGATAGATAGATAGATATGAGATAGATAGATAGATATGAGATAGAAAAAGAAAAAGTTCAAGCAGCATAGCGATTGTTTAAGGAATAATTAAGCAAACAAAATTAATACTGTGCAAAGCCGTAATGGGTCCTGGCCAAGGGAGGGACCCTCCAATAGATATGAGATAGATAGATATGAGATAGATAGATAGATAGATATGAGGTAGATAGATAGATATGAGGTAGATAGATATGAGATAGATAGATAGATAGATAAATATGATATAGATAAATATGAGATAGATAGATAGATAGGTCATATGATACATAACATCCTCTCCCCAACCTGTTGAAGTTGAAACCCACAGTTATGTGCAGTGTCCTGATATGTAGTAGCAGGACATGAGGACGACCTCTGACCCCCCCTAGTGTTATGTGTCGGGTGTATACACCTATAGGAATATGCATTGTACGGGGAGTTGGTAGCAGATTGGGTTAATTCCCAGCTTGTTGTAAGAAAATCTGGATAATCTGTCAGTGGAAGATTCCTCTGGATCCAGAAATAAAACTGCCCACTGATGTCACTGATGTCACCCTTCTCCTCCGTATGTTTTACGGGAAAGTTTTCAGTCATACCAAGGAGGTGTCAGGAAGTGTTTCATACAAGCAGGAGAGCGCGCTCCATTCTCATCAGGGGAATCGCCAGCCGGGGAAAATCTCTGACCCTTAAGTGGCAAATCAGAGGAGGCCACAAGCCCCTAATAAGGATATAGATGAAAGGGTTAACAGGCGCAGCAGAAATAGCGAATACAGTCAGATGTAGACGAAATCCAAAGTAAAGGAGCTCGGAGAACACAAAGCACACAAATTTATTTCTAAATAACCCAAATCCCCCCACATCTCTATGGGGGAGATTTCTCAGAAGTGTCTGAGGTAAAACTGTTCTAGTTGCCCATGGAAACCAATCAGAGCTCAGCTTTAATTTTATAAACAGCTGTTGGAAAGTGAAAGCTGAGATCTGATTGGTTGCCATGGCCAACTAGAGCAGTTCTTATGATAAATCTCTCCCTTATGAGAAGTGTCTGAGGTAAAACTGTTCTAGTTGCCCATGGAAACCAATCAGAGCTCAGCTTTAATTTTATAAACAGCTGTTGGAAAGTGAAAGCTGAGCTCTGATTGGTTGCCATGGCTAACTAGAGCAGTTCTTATGATAAATCTCTCCATTTGAGTCAGAGCCGAAACTGATATTATCTTTAATGGGCCTCAGCTGGCTTCATAGTTAAAGGGGATTTCCAGAATGAAACAAATGACATCAGCAGGGGGGGCATTTGTCACTAAAAACTGCTAACAAGTGTCCGACACCATCAATCCGATACTGGTTCATCTGTGCTGATATGGGAGTGGTTACGACAGGGGGCGGGGACAATTCCGTGTAATATAGTAATGACTGCATAGCCCCCTCCATCTGTCCAGAATCCTGCTTCCCGCTGGTCATGTGAGCCGGCGCTCCTGACAAGCACAAAGAAGCTTTCCCATGATGAGTATGATGTGGGTGACCCTATTAGGGTCTTATATTCACTTTGGTAAAATTTAGTATTAGTGACCAACCCCTCTTGTCCTCTTGACATATATTACATGTATGGTAACAAGAGGTTGAAGGGCTTTTCCCAAAAACCAAGTTAGGCCACAGGATAGGGGCTAACTTACTGATCATCACTGAGACCCCCATGGATCAGGAGAACGGGGTCTGATGTACCCCAGTCACTCCCTTCACCATGCTGCTCCGCTCATCATCTCAAGGATCCACGAGGGGTCTGATGTTCCCTTCATTCTCGTGATCTGTGGGAGTCTCATCAACGAGGACCCCCCCCCCCACTGATCAGTAAGTTAGGACCTAATCTGATTACGTGCGACACAATCCCCTTCTAAATCCCTGTCCCAGCGGCAATGTGGGTCCCCATGGAAATGCAGCTGTGGGACCCTTAGTAAATAAGCCCCATTGTATGCAATAAGCTCATCAGCTCCCCCTAGTGGTAACAGCTTGCAGTAATTATTTTATCATTCATGTCCATACAAGAGATATTGGAGCAGTTCAAAATTATAAAAATTATAAAAATATAAAATGATTTACAGTCAGGTTACACTCAACTCCTCCCCATATAAGTGGGGGATCCCAAAATCCATGAATATCACACGGTCTCCACGTACCTCAGTCCTTCTATTACTAGTATATAACAGGCACTGGATATAGAAATGTCAATTGGCTTAATTATTCACCTTTCCCTGTATCTACAGCACAATATTATGTTCCCTCCCCCATCCCCCGATCTTTTACGATAAACCAGGTAGTCAAAAAGAGAATTTTTTTTTTTTTTTTGCATAAGCAAATGACATTTTATCTGGAAGGGGGGGGGGGGGGAGTTCCCATTTAATCCTAAAGGGAACAGGAAACAAGACACACATGATAGGTAAAGTAGTACTGGAGTAGTCCAACAAGGTGCGACGCGAGAAACAGGGATTTATCTCCTTAATTAAAGGCAGAGCGTATGGCGGACATATTAATGTAATATTCCACATCCGCCTAAGTAACTAAATTCCAATTTTATTAAAGGTTAAGTAAGGGATCAGCGCAAACACGTGTTTCACAACCTAGAAGTAAGCGATATGGAAAATTGGGACGGGGCCATGCACATCCCTAAATGTTGCTTTTCACCCCTGGGCTTTGCGCTTTTATTACTTTGGAGCTGGGTTTTAGGGCTCTGGTGGGGAGAAGACTGATATTACAAAACAGAAGAGAAGAAACTGCGAAAAAGTAAGAGAAACAACTTTCCATCTATAGTATATAGTTGTACTTTATCACCCAGAAAAGACAAATTAAAACATAAAGGGGCTCATTTACTAAGGGTCGGAACGCCGCACTTTCGTTGGGTTTCCCGAATATTTCCGTTTTGCTCCGAATTCCCCCGGGATTTTGGCGCACAAGATTGGACTGTGGCGCATCGGCGACGGCTTTCACGCGACAGAAACCAGGGGGCGTGGCCGTTGGACAACCCGACGGATTCGGAAAAACACGGAATTTAAAAAAACGATTTGTGTCACAAGAAGAAGGTGAACTCCGGCGGACCTCGACACAGCAGCAACACCTGGTGGATATCGGCCGCACGACCTTCGTGAATCCCGGCAGAACCCGAATCCTCGTCAGACAACGCACCGCTGGATCGCGACTGGACCGAGTAAGTAAATCTGCCCCAATAAGATTTGTCCAGAAAGGTCATAATGTTATATCACAGCCCATGTTACAAGAGCAGCTTAAAGAGAACCTGTCATCAGGTTTTACCCTACTAAAATACTAGTCGCTTCAGTCATTTTTAGAATTCTTTTATGTGGAATCTCACCCATTTATCTATAAGAAATCTCCTCCAAAGTCAAGCAAAAATGACTCATCTCAGTTAGTTTATGTCATTTCAAAAGCCGCAATCATCTGCTCCAGAGCTCAACCCACGATCTCTCTCCATACCCTCCGCAGTACGTCCAGGTGGCTAATAGTGCGTCCTGGTGCGCAAAAGGGTTAATATGACACCAGAACCATGTTCGGCAGGGTTGGCTCCAGGTGTCAGTAGCCCCTGGGTGACAAAGCCTCAAAGGGCCCCTTTGCAGTGAACTCACGTTGCGGCTTTAAAAATTTAGAAACTAAAACAGTCTCCGGTTCCCTAAAATATTCCCTAGTTAATCATCCCAAACAGCCCCCCTAATGGTTATTTTATATAAGCCTACTCACCCTCTATGGATTCATTCATTCTTATGTGGGCCCCCAAGCAGTTCTGGGCCCCAAGACTTGCCCAGATATACCCAGGCCATGATGTTAGATGCTGTAGATCAGAAGATATGGGTTTCTGAAATGACAATAACCCTGCAACCACTAAACTTGACTCATCTCATGTGCAGAGTCATGTTTGCTTGACTTTGGGAGAGATTTTTTAAATAGGTAAATGGGTGAAATTTCACATAAAAGAGGGAATTCTAGAAACAACATTTCATAAAGGTAGGTACATTGTAAAGGCCATGGTCTAACTGGGCCCAAAGCGACCAATGACTAAGGAGCTTTCATTTTTACACAGCAGTACAAGAAATGAATACTTAAAGGGTTCTACCAACTTCCCAATCACCCCACAAAACCCCATAAAACCAGAATAATTTTCTCTAAAATGACAGATTGTTGGTGATATTTTTGAGGTGATACTTTTGAGGTGACTTGGGGAGGCAGACAAATCAAGTAATAGTGTATTAAATGTGTATTGAAGAACATGAAGGAGCTATTTACTGGAACTCAGTATGTGATTGGGGGACAAGTATCTGACCGGGAGAAAAGGTAAAAATAAGGGGAACAAACCAGCCCAAGATTATGGAACCAAAATTAGGGGCAACGACCCCAAAGTAAGAGGAACCAAGCAGAACCCTATAAAACAAGCATAGGAACCAAGTCCAACATTAAGGGGCAACCACCCAACATTAGGAGGAGCCGAGCGAAACATTGAGGGGCAACCACCCAACATTAGGAGGAGCCGAGCCCAACATTGAGGGGCAACCATCCAACATTAGGAGGAGCCGAGCCCAACATTGAGGGGCAACCACCCAACATTAGGAGGAGCCGAGCCCAACATTAAAGGGCAACCACCCAACATTAGGAGGAGCCGAGCCCAAACATTAAGGGGCAACCACCCAACATTAGGAGGAGCCGAGCCCAACATTAAGGGGCAACCACCTGCAACACCCTCGCCGATGCAAGGCAGAGGAGTGGTTGCGAATACGTCCCACCATGTAGCTTGCAGCCTGTGTAGGGTCTAGTCAGCCCCACAGCATGTCACTACATCACACTACATAGTCCTTATAGGACACAGGGGAACACTGCAGTAGTAGATCCTGCATGGCAAGGCAGGAGTTAACTGTTTTATGTGATGTCATATGTGTCAGCCAATCACAGGTGTTATAATTTGTCTCTGTGAGCTGAGATGTGAGCTGAGATGTAATTGGAGGAGCAGCCACCACCTGACCAGGGGAAGTAACAAGATCCCTGGAAACTTCCAGAAGAAGTTAGTTCTCTCTCAGAAGAGAGTGCAGTGTGAGGAGAGAGTTCACTCTCTCAGATTAGAGACTCAGAGGAGTCAGTGCAGCTAGCACACCAGACCAAGAGCAAGTGAGCAAGCTCCCTGCCTGAAGAGTGGAGCTAATAGCTAAGAGTTAGTGATCTACTACTCTGTTAAAGGCACGTTGCTGCGGTTCCTGTCGGTTCCAATAAAGAACTGTAAGTTGTTTTTGTTCAACCTCTGCCTCCGTCTGGTCCCTGCTACTACGGCTGCCACCATCATTACAGGCACCCTGTCCACCACACAGAGACTTATACTCTAGACACCAAAGGGTTGCCCCAGGGAGATTCGCTATAGCAGCCTCTTCCGCATCATTTCTTGCCAACACCACCCTGCTGGAGACCTGCCAGGCTGTAGGACAGCCCTCCGGTTCCCCATACCAAGCACCGTGACACTAGCGTGCCTAGGCCGCAACCGCCAGCCACTCAGGTACTGCGGGCCCCGGCTGACTCCAGGCCCCAAGAAAAGGCTAGGCCCCGGTGGGGGATGTTGCAAGTGGCGTCACGAACAGGATTTATACTTCTGTGCCTTACACTGGCACTATAGACTGTACTTTATTACAAAGTCTGTGCTGCCTAACCCTGCTGCCATTCAGGTTTAGGCCCAAGTGATTGTGTGTTTCTGCATTGAACTGTATTACTGCTGCCACGTGCTGTCGAGCACCGCTCCAGCACTCAAGAGGTTAACCCCTGCAAAGAACTTTGTCAGCTCTGCTACACCCGGCGAAGTAATTCCAGCCCGCCAAAACCTTCACTGGCGGGAAATCCAGATGACACACCAAGCTCCACCCACGCGCGAATGGCGCGAACCCCGCCTCCTGTGGCGCAGGAAAAAATAGAGCCCGCCACAGCTCTTGGCGGGAAGGACTTGGACTCCTCCCTCTGGCACGAGGCGGACTTCCTGCCCCGCCTCAACAAAATGCCAGAACGAGTGTGGATCTCGTGCAGTGAGGTCAACACCATGTGGGGTCCTCGGCCATTCCCCTCCGTGGAACAACCGGAGTTCCTGGAAGTTCTTGAGACCATGATTGTGGTCTCTGCTCAGCCGGTCCAGAGGCCCTTCGCTGGGCACCGGCTGCATCGAGGACTGACCCGAGCCTTCGTCACGAGGACGTACCTCCAGACGGTGACGGAGCGCCAAGTACCACCCGGGCGGTTCCTAGTGCCTCTCCCGGCTACCATGCTGGTACCGCGGGCCCACGTGGAGGCGCCACTTGGGGAGGCCCCGACTCCTGTCGAGCCAGCGCCTGGGCCTACTGCTACTGTGCAACCTGCACCGAGGCCCATTGCTCCTGCCGACCAGCCTGCCATACCTGCTGTTGTGGTTCCTGACCCTCCGGCTGCTCCTGCTCCAGTTCCGGCACCTGCCCGAACATCCGGGAGACCAGAACCTGCACCGGAGAGACCTACTCCAGCACCGGCACCTCCGCAGCCTCAAGGCCGAGGTGAGGCCCTCCGCCGGCAACTCCGAGACGCTGTCTCGGAACAGCGACGCCGAGAGAAGGAGGCCCAGCGCTACATGGCCGGCCGATCTAAAGAGGGAGCCTGGGTAAAGCAGAATCGCACCACCGGCATGGTCCGGTACTTTGACCGGCAGCGTGGCTATGGCTTTGCCACTCAGGACTACACCAGACGGGAGGTATTTATTCCCCGCCGGTCTGTCAAAAGGCCTGATTTGCCGGAGAGACTCCATAATCTGAGGCCGGGAGAATGCATCGAGTTTTCCATGTAGGAGGGACCTCGAGGGCTGTGGGCAGCTGGCGTGATCCGGATCCCAGACTCTGATGAGGACCGCTACCCATCATGTGACGAGCTGTACGAGGACGACGAATGGCCGGAGTCTCCGAACACGTCTTCTTCCTCGGCTGCGAGTCCCCGGGCGGTGACCCACGTGAATGCTCCATCCACGGTAATCGTGAGTACAGGCCCCATTGCTATCCATGGGCCGGGCATGATCCAGGGCGCCACCTCCACCGTCTCCCCTGCAGGGAGCATTGCCAGGTCCCGCGGCTCTTCCGTGGGAGAAGACATCCCGGCTAGTGAACCTTGTCCGGAGGTTCCGACGAGGCCCACATCTCCAATTGCCGGTTACCAATGGGGTGACGACCCGGCCCCAGAAGAACCGGAGCTGGAAGGAGCCGCGGCGCTGCCGCAGGCTCCCATCTATTTATTGCTGGACCCCTCCGTGGTCCCTGGCTCAGTTGAGCCCCCGGCTGGAGCAGCCGACATCCCGGGCGACAGCGCTCCTCCCCCTGCATGTCCGGAGGATGCTGCTGAACCTGCAGTACCTGCTACTGCCACCGGGTGTCCCCAGCCGGCACCTACTCCCGCTGAGGATGCACAGGATTCCCTACTGGAGCTGGATCCTGTCTCTGCTGAACCCAGCGAAGATGCATCTGACTAACCCCTGAAGGGCTGTAGCCCTCTCCAGGTACTGTGTCCATTGTAAATATTTATTTCTGTCCCTACCCTATAGAGCCAGAAACTGTCCTGAGACTCTCACCCTTATTTATCTCAGTCAAGAGATTTTCTACTGTTATGTGCTATGATAGCACCCCTTCCTAACAAAGGACTCTGTCCCTCTACACATAGAGGAGACCCTTTGCATATTTTATGGCACTTTTCCCCACATCAAGGGCTGTACCCAGAAGATGGACTTTGTCATTAGAGACCTTCTGTGAGACTTTTGCCAGATACTACCAGGGAAAAGTTGCTATGTCATTGCTATTGTCTTGCACTTAATGCCTTCCTTTTTAGGTAAAGAGACATTCTATTCTGCTACCCTGAGTAGCCTACCTCTGTAACGTTTGTAACGTTTAAGATGTGTACCCATTGAGCTCCTAAGCCAATGAGAGTTTACAAAATGTTTGCACACTGTCAATTATGTCAGTAGTTTGCACTAACCTTTGATAGGCTTTTCAGATTGTAGCGTGACTGTGTTGGACCGTCTCTATGTAAAACCCTGACCGCTACCTTATGCCTCAAACCGAGGTTTGCACGTGGGGGTAGTCCGTAAACTGCAGGTCTTTAGGGGACCGGGGGTGTTAAAGAGATAGCACCTGGATGCCACTCATACAAGGGTAAGAATGTCAGTCGGCAGGTACTTATACATTTGTATAATGTTTAATTGTGTCACATATGTCAATGTAATGCATATACACACACTATATATTTATCGCCAGGGAAGAAGTGTTTACATAACAAATATACAGGCCTTGGTGCAAGGAGTGGATTACAGTACATGACACCACACCTTTCCTACTGTACAGTTCGGTTTAATGGCGTTAGCGACCAACTGTCATACTACGCATTTACATGTCCTTGTCTTAGTCCGACACCAACCCAGGTGCCTGTCTCCAGGACCATGGGCGGTTTGTCCCTACAGATCCTGTAGCCTGCACTTCCCAGAAGTGCCCTTATCTACCTCTGCGCCCCAATCAGTCCGTAGTCGAGCCGAGGGCGGCTCTTTCAATTGCCCCGGGGGTATGCAACACCCTCGCCGATGCAAGGCAGAGGAGTGGTTGTGAATACGTCCCACCATGTAGCTTGCAGCCTGTGTAGGGTCTAGTCAGCCCCACAGCATGTCACTACATCACACTACATAGTCCTTATAGGACACAGGGGAACACTGCAGTAGTAGATCCTGCATGGCAAGGCAGGAGTTAACTGTTTTATGTGATGTCATATGTGTCAGCCAATCACAGGTGTTATAATTTGTCTCTGGCGAGCTGAGATGTGAGCTGAGATGTAATTGGAGGAGCAGCCACCACCTGACCAGGGGAAGTAACAAGATCCCTGGAAACTTCCAGAAGAAGTTAGTTCTCTCTCAGAAGAGAGTGCAGTGTGAGGAGAGAGTTCACTCTCTCAGATTAGAGACTCAGAGGAGTCAGTGCAGCTAGCACACCAGACCAAGAGCAAGTGAGCCAGCTCCCTGCCTGAAGAGTGGAGCTAATAGCTAAGAGTTAGTGAGGAAAGGGGTATCATCCTACCTTTAAGGGTGATACCTGAAGCACTCCAGGACAAGCTGAAGCTTCCTATTAGGACACAGCTACCTCCCAGCCTGCCCTCTGCATCCAGGCTGGCGATCTACCTCCTGTGGCTCCCTCCAAGTACATCTCAGCAATCTACTACTCTGTTAAAGGCACGTTGCTGCGGTTCCTGTCGGTTCCAATAAAGAACTGTAAGTTGTTTTTGTTCAACCTCTGCCTCCGTCTGGTCCCTGCTACTACGGCTGCCACCATCATTACAGGCACCCTGTCCACCACACAGAGACTTATACTCTAGACACCAAAGGGTTGCCCCAGGGAGATTCGCTATAGCAGCCTCTTCCTCATCATTTCTTGCCAACACCACCCTGCTGGAGACCTGCCAGGCTGTAGGACAGCCCTCCGGTTCCCCATACCAAGCACCGTGACACTAGCGTGCCTAGGCCGCAACCGCCAGCCACTCAGGTACTGCGGGCCTCGGCTGACTCCAGGCCCCAAGAAAAGGCTAGGCCCCGGTGGGGGATGTTGCACACCCAACATTAGGAGGAGCCGAGCCCAACATTAAGGGGAAACCACCCAACATTAGGAGGAGCCGAGCCCAACATTAAGGGGCAACCACCCAACATTAGGAGGAGCCGAGCCCAACATTAAGGGGCAACCACCCAACATTAGGAGGAGCCGAGCCCAACATTAAGGGGCAACCACCCAACATTAGGAGGAGCCGAGCCCAACATTAAAGGGCAACCACCCAACATTAGGAGGAGCAGAGCCCAACATTAAGGGGCAACCACCCAACATTAGGAGGAGCCGAGCCCAACATTAAGGGGCAACCACCCAACATTAGGAGGAGCCGAGCCCAACCCTACAAAACAAGCGCATGCTTAAGGGAAATAAGTACAAGTCCAGGAAACAAGTTCAAGATTTGGGGAACCGAGCCCATGTTTAGGGAAACCAAGCTCAAGTTTATTGAAAAAGCACAAACCTATGAAACAAGCCCAAGAATAGAGGAAAGAGCCCAAGATTCAGGGGCAACCGAGCTCAATCCTACAAAACAAGCGCAAGTTCAGGGGAAATAAGCACAAGCCTAGGAAACAAGTGCAAGATTTGGGTCAACCGAGCCCATGTTTAGGGGACGTTTTCAGAAAAAGCACAAACCTATGAAATAAGTCCAAGATTCGGGGGCAACCAAGCCCAACCCTAGAAAACAAGCGCAAGTTCAAGGGAAATAAGCACAAGCCTAGGAAACAAGTGAAACATAAGGGGCAAGCAGCCGATGATTAGGGGCACCAAGCCCAAAATTAGGAGAGCAAGTGCCAAATTATCAGACGCTAGGGTTTAGGAATAAACAGGTGATATACACACACAAAACCCATCACAAATCTGCTGTGTGAAATATTCAAGATCACAGGAAAGGTCGCGTGAATCATTCCGGGGAGCCGGGCAGGGCGGCGGTAATACATTATTTCTATAAAACAATAAAGAGAGGAGAGATTAAAAAGCTAAAGACCAAGTGGAGACGATCAGATGAATGTGGAATGGAGCCATCATTTTACTCCTCTAATCAGCAATCAATCACAGCTAAAGAGGATGGAAGCCGGAGCGTCCGCCGGAGGTGATGGACTCCGCTCTTCACATCTTCTGACTGGCGAGCAGCAGCGAGGAATAGGGCGAGAAGGTGAGAGAGGAGGACGAGACATATTTATAATGCATCATGTATGACGGTCAAAGGGTCAAAGCAAAAGAGATTACCAAGGCTCCTAAAAAGGGCTGCACCACCAGTGTACAGTGGTTGTATCTGGTACTGCAGCTACATTAAAAGCGCAATACCAGGCACTACCTGAACACAGAGGTGGTGCAGGAAGATAGAAGTCATGATCTTCTAAGCATTGATAATGTTATGGGTCATACCCCCTGTATGACCTATCTAGTTTGACTTTTAGATACTTCCGAGGGTGTTGTCAGGTTTTCACCCTTTAACCCCTTTACAGGGATCAGGATTTGGCTTTGGGGAGGTGACCAGGTCAATATCTATTTAAGTGGCCCCACTGAAGGTGAAGGTTCAGGAACAAGTTGCGGTCTCTGCAAGGTCGAGAATCATGCTGGAGGTCAGCGGGACATTTATGGAGACATAGAAGATGAGAAGGGACAATAAGGGGTACACGGGAAACAATCAGTACGAAGGAACATAGAAAACGCTCACAGGCACCTTTCCATGGGAGATGATGCCTTCTATAACCAGGGGCTCAGGGGGATTGGCCGGGGACAATAGACTATGATAGAAATTGTCCCTTTAAATATTTTCTGAGAGGCAAACCCCTACCTTATGGTCTACAGGATGGAGAAGGAGAGGTGCCTCATAAATATGGAAGGGACCTGGTGTGAAAGCCGTCAACCATGAGCACCAGCAGTCCCACAGCTTACACATAATCACCATTTCAGTCTTTCTTGGGTCTTCAAGATTTAATAATGAACCGATTTCTAAAGGGTTTTCCAAGAATCCATGAAAATCCCCCCCAATGGGGCCCATGGCTGTCAGTGCTGAAGACCAGAAGACCGCCCCTATCTGGAACCGGAACAGGGCAGACATTATCTTAATTTTGGGACCACCCTTGCAAGGCCCACAGAGGGTTCTTCATGATTGAGGAACCCCTTTAAACTAGTTGACAAACCAACAAAAATCTATTCCAATTATATTGATTCTAGACCTCAACGTGAGCTACACAATCATGGGTTGGGGTAATTAGAGTCCTTAGGAAGGGCTTCACATAGAGGCCGCCCATTTTGTAATATGGAACCAAAAGCAGCAGGGAAGCAGCAGGCATGAGCCATGTTGAGCAGAACCTACAGAATTAGGAGTGCATTAAAGCAGGAACTTGCGCTTAAAACTGGTGTCTCTTCACACTTGACATCAGCATGGGTGAACCCCCATACGAGAAGCCACCTACCTACTTGCTGACCTTGACATCAGCAAGGAGAACCCACCTACTAACAAAAAATTACTTGATACATTAATGCTGGATGGGGCGGAGGGGGTCCAACTATAGCTCGTCTCAGGCGGCTGAACGTTAAGGTGCACCCCTGACTAGACCTGGCACTAGCAAGTTCAGCAAACAAAACTTTATAATGTGTCCAAGACCTTCAGAACCAGCTGACCCCAAAGAGCGAGAGGTGTGTGTGTGTGTGTGTGGGGGGGGGGGGGGGGGGGTGCGGTATATTGACTACTTGCTATACCTTCTAAACACAATTATTTGACAGCCAATTTTAAAGTGATCCATTGTCTATTCCGGAGTGATAGGAAAGGGATATGTTTTGCTGGAGGTTACAATCCATCATTTTAGCATCGTTATAATGTCAGAAAAAGTACTCGGGCCTCATCAATAAACACAGATAATGGGGACGTGACGCGCAGATTAATGGACCATGAGCGATCGCCGAGCGGGGCCCTCAGTTATAGATTGTCAGGAATAAGAGAGCAGCTAGTGACCCTACTACACGGTAATATTATATAATCCTCTGCCATCATTATATGGCCCATGCCCCTCTCCTGTACTAAGCCCATTTATGGGAACAGGCTAAAATTGGGTCACCAACCCCATGAGCTAAAGGCAAAAAGCCCATATTTCTGGAAAATAATCTCAACCAATGTAATCTCCACCCCTTTAATAAGGAGCACCTACCAACTCATTGTGGAGACTCTTCTAGCACCTAAAAAAACCCCATTTAATTATTAGGGGAGAGTCCTGGTAGTTGGATCATAAAAATATGGATCTGGTTCCCCCTGGGTTGAGCATGGGTCCTACTGCTCCAATCAAGGTCTACGCTGAAAATAGCCTAATGCTCTGCCATCCCTGACCCTGTCATAGAGGATGAATGGAGTAACAGGACGCAATGTTCTGCCCTTGGCTAAGGGTGATGCCACACGTCGCGTTTATGGATAATTTTAAAAACGCACACTTTTTAAACGGACTTAAAACACATTCTCTAAAACGGTCTAAAAACGTGACGCGTGGCACGTGCACCGGGAAGAAGAAGATGAACTCCTGGGACCTGAGCGGGGAAGCGACACATGCAGGATATCGGGCTCACGATCTTAGTGAATCGCAGCGGAGTTCATTCTCGTCGGACAAACTGAACGCGCAGGACCGGGTAAGTAAATGTGCCCCAATGTATCAGTCTGGAGGCCAATCTAGGCAATGCTCTGTGAGATAAAAAGGCCTGACTCCAGATAGTTTTGCCATCAGCTGAAAAGTACAGAAAATAGTATCCAGTTTAGACAATGCTCTGTGATCTACACAGTATGGACTTCAGACTGATACATTGTAGCAAACCTGTACATAACTGGCCCTTCTCTCAGCTAAGAAAAGCTGACAGAATCTAGTGTCTAGACAATGCTCTATGAGCTAAACGTATCAGCAGCAAATGTGCCAACCTCTCTAAAATAAATTAAAATTGGTCTCTCTGACCAAACACTACACTGATTCCTTCAGGCACTACGCTGGTTGTCAGTCTCCTTCTGAGCACAGTTTAAAGGGAACCTGTCATCAGAAATTGGACTAATAAGCCACTACCAGTATGTTGCCAAGCAGCTGAACACATTCTAGATCAGGTTTCTTTCATGACCCAGCTTGGTGGCCTCATCCAGAAAATCAACTTTGAAGTTAGATGCATAAAGTCAGGGAGGCGGAGAGTTTAACATTAAAGTCCAGCTCTCCCTGCCTCTGAACACCTCCTCCCATGTGATTTACATCATGCGCCAGACTTCAGGAGATCTGATCAATGATGTCCCTGGATGCAGGACCATCAATTACAGTAAAGAGGGCGCTCTAAGACAGGAAAAGCTTTACTTCAGTGTTAAATTCTCCGCCCCCTTGACTTCATAAAACCATTTTACGTGTCAATTCAAAGTGGATTTTCTCAACGATGCCATCACACAGGGACATGAAAGAAACATCATCTAGAAGCTGCTCAGCTGCTTGACAACATAATACTAGTGGTTTATTAGGCCAATTTCTGATGACCGGTTCCCTTTAAATGAATAACCCTCATCCACAAAGCTCTGCATAATGCTGCTCCTCCTTGCTCATCTCAGTCTATTGCCCAACCCGTGCTCTTCGATCTGCCACTGATCTTAGATTATTCTCTTCCTTTATTCAAACCTTTCACTCATGTCTCCAGGACTTCTCCTGAGCTGCACCCATTCTCTGGAATGCCCTTCCCAGGCCTATCAGATTAATACCCAACCTCCAAAGCTTCAAACATGCTCTTGAAACCCATCTCTTTAGGCAGGCCTATCACACTAACTTTAACTCTTTGATTATTGAACAATTCTGTTCCCCCCGCCACTTGGACTTTGTTTCATATGACTGTTATTACTCTGTAATGTCTCATTTTATTTGTATATGTTCCCCATAATCTATAAAGCGATACTGAATTTGATGGCACTATATAAATAGAAATTACCATATCATCATCAGTTGGGAGGCCAGTTTAGGGAAGGCTCTGTGAGCTGAAAAGGCAGGACTCCAGACTGATAGATTATAACAAACCTGTATTTATATAAGCCTGCTCTCAGCTCATAAGTAAAGACAATAGTATGCAGTCTAGGCAATGCTCTTTGAGCTAAACAGCCTATACACAAACAATCCTACTCATGGCTGAGAAGTGGAGACAATAGTATCCAGTCTAGACAATGCTCTGTGAGCTAAACAACCTGGACTACAGACTAATACATTGTACCAAACCTGTACATGGCTACTCCTGCCCTCAGCTGAGAAGTGGAGAAAATACGATCCCGTCAAGACAATGCTCTGTGAGCTAAATACATCACCACATGCACCAATCTCTGATAGTTTGTAACAATGTATAATTTTTTTTTTTTTTGTCAAGGATTCCAAAGTGTTTTCCAAACCAAGGTCCTTATGGAAAATTCCTTCACTCATTTCAGGGATGCCCTTTGTTTAAA
Organism: Engystomops pustulosus; assembly: GCF_040894005.1. NCBI lineage: Eukaryota > Metazoa > Chordata > Amphibia > Anura > Leptodactylidae > Engystomops > Engystomops pustulosus. The sequence goes on along the minus strand of NC_092415.1, from coordinate 194,467,585 downwards.
TAGGTAGTAGTTTAAAAAAAAAGTGACATGTAAATTATTAAGAGAGGATGGGAAGATAACGCACCTCATTAAATCTTCAGCAAAAACTCATGGTCATCTCAAAATCCCTTTAGAACTTAGTAAAACTCAACATTTTGCAGAAATGATCGAACCGAGATTCTCTCCAAATATATATGTATGACCATACCCAAAGACATTTTGGAATGTACCAATGTCTGGAAACGCAGCCATCATCTAACGCCGCAGGCAGCCTGCTCATCATTGGTTGCCGTCGCGGGTGGGTGGCCCTACTCAATCTCTATGGAGAAGGGAGCCGGAATCACTACTAGATTTATCTCCAGTGTAACCGGATGATTTGATTGGTTGTGCAAATCAAACATGTAGAGCAGATTTCTGGATAGGCAAAAAGTAGATTCATATACACATCATTTAAAGAAACCTACCATTTGTTTTTATGCATTGTGAATCAAATATACCTTGAGAATGCTTTAACTACACTGATGCAGAAACATATCTTGTTTAATCCCTGATCCGAGTGGTTTCGCTGAAAAAAAATTTATAAAATTCAGGACCTTGGGAAAGCTGGGTCCTGCTAACTGCCATACATAAACACATTACACTGAGCTACCTAAACTGTGCAGACAGGACTAATCAACCTGAGCTGGATGACTCATACACAGCAGCTGGGGGATGGTGCAGCGATTGATTACTTCTGCCTGTCAGGCACAACACAGAGAATACATCAATCTCTGGAGCAGTGCATAATTAGGGTTAGAGGAGCTATGCCGGAGCAGCCACAGGAATGACAGATTCTCATTATCAGCAAAACCACTCAGCTCAGGGATTAAACAAGATATGTTTCTGCATCAATGTAGCTGCAGCATTCTCAAGGTATGTTTGGTTCATAATGCATGTAATCTAATGGTACATTTCCTTTAACCCCTTAAGGACGCAGCCATTTTGTAGCTTAAGGCTCAGCCCGATTTTTTGGATTCTGACTTGCGTCTCTTTATACGGTTATAACTTTTGAACACTGTTACTTATCAAAGCGATTCTGAGATTGTTTTTTCCCCACATGTTGTACTTCATTTTAGTGGTAAATTTTGGCAGATAAGTTTTGCATTTATTTACAAAAAAAAAGAAAATATGATAAATTTTTGGAAAAATTTGCCATTTTCGAAATTCAAAATCATTGCGTTTTCAGGCAGATCGATTTACCACCTAAATAAGTTGCTGAATAACATTTCCCATTTGTCTACTTTACATTTTCATAATTTCTGAAATGTCTGGATAATTTATTTTGACGTCACGCGGCTTACAAATAGAATATCGCTTTTCCGGATTTTCAGAATTGACTATTTTGGGGATAAATACAGTTTGGAATGAAATTTTACATATTTAGCATCAAAACCCCCTATATAATCAACCCATTTTCAAATCTGCACCCCTCAAGCTATCAGAAACAGCTTTTACGAAGATTGTTAACCCCTTGAGATCTTCATAGTAATTGAATCAAAATGGAGGTGAAATTTAGAATGGTCATATTGTTCCCTTATACGTTCATTTAGCCCTAAAATTTACACATTTCCAAAAGATAAAAAGAGAAAACCCACCATACAATTTGTTCTGCAATTTCTCCTGAGTACAAAGACCCCCCACATGTGGCTGTGACTTGTGTTATGGGTGCACAGCGAGGCGCAGAAGGGAAGGAGAGCCCTGCAGCTGCCAGGATTTTAGTTTTCTCATTGGCCCCTTTTGAAGGCTATAAAATTTTCGCTTTTTCGTTATTGGGGCCATGTGATGCCATTTTTTTTGCGGGATGAGATGCTTTTTCCAATGTTACCATTTTGGGGTTTGTATCACCTATTGTTGAAAATTTAGGAACGTTTTTTGAGGACAGGAGTAGAAAAGCATCAATTCTGTACTGGATTTTTTACTTCTTTTTTTTTTGGTGTTCACCGTATAGACTAATAATCATGTTATCTTTATTCTATGGGTCGATACGATTACGGGGATACCAAACATGAATATATTTTCTTACGTTTTACTAAATTTGTCAAACAAAACCCTAATGTGGGGAAAAATCTATCATTTATGTATTGCCGTCTTCCAAGTGGCATAACTTTGTTACTTTTTTGGCTACGGAGCTGGTTGATGGCTTGTTTTTTGCGGGACATGTTGTACATTGCACCAGTATCATGTCGCAGTACATATGGTTTTTTGATCACATTTTATAGCATTTTTTGTGGGATTGAAAAGGTAAAAATCATAATTTTTGGAGGGTTTATAACAGTTTTTTTTTACGGCGTTTATCGTGCGGGTTCAATAATGATTTACTTTTATTCTACGGGTTGTTACGAACGCGGTGATACTATATATGTGGGGTTTGTGTTATGATTTAGACTTTTTTTTTTAGTTATATGTCTCTTTATATGTTTTGGGGGCTTGGGGCATTTTTAGTGATTTATGACTTTATTTTTTTATTGAATAACTTTTTTTTTTACTTTTTCACTTTTATACCATGGGACATGAAGAAGCAATCTTCTGATTGCTTCTTCATGATAATATTCTGCAATACTCATGTATTGCAGAGTATTATCAGTGTCAGCCTATACACTTGCATAGGCTGGCACTGTGCCAGTAAGATGACGTCACAGACGCCATCTTACTGGCAATTCTTGCAGGTAACTCTGGGGTCCAGATCGGACCCCAGAGTTACTATAGCAACGATCGGCGCACCCCGAAAACGGTTCGGGGGGGCCGATCGTGGGGGAAAGACCCCCCAGATACTTGTTAGATGCCGCGGTCGCGCTGACCGCGGCATTTAACGGGTTAAGCACCCGCGATCGGAGACAACTCCGATCGCGGGTGTTACACTGGGGTGCCGGCTATCAGTCACAGCCGGCACCCCGTCTTTCCCGATGCCGGTTCGGCTCAGATCTTGAGCTGAACCGGCATCAGCTCAGCGTCCGATATATCGGACGCTGAGCGCTAAGTCACTGCGCTCAGCGTCCGATATATCGGACGCTGAGCGTTAAGAGGTTAATGCCCCCCAACACCCCAAATTTCCCTAAATCCCCCTAAATCAGTCTAGTGTGTGTAATTTTGTAGTAAAACAAAAATGTCTGTTGCTGCCGCTTTTAAAACTTTACCCAGATTTCCTCGGAAAAGACATTAACTTAAGAATTTCTTCACGGCCCCATAACACAAAATGGTATTTCGGAAGGATAATAGGGGACAATGCTGCGAGGAAACAATTGGGGGAGGGGATGGGCGATAAATTCTTTCTTAGTTATGGTTACGGCAGGTAGAGGTCATAGCCGCTCCATCCATCCCGTCCCATCGCCCTCTTCGGGATTGTCTTCATACGACGCCGCTGATACATTTCATCCCCGTCCGCGCCTCAGAAGGGAACTTTTTCGTCTCTTTACAATTCCGCCGGCAAAGTATCACCTCCGAAACCTCATTAAGTAGAAATCTTCGCTCTCATGTGTCATTCACCGCAGAATTATTTGAAAGAAATAAACAACTTCTACTAAATAGTCATTTTTAACCCAAGCGTCATTTTTTACGCCGCATCCGATCGTCCCCGAAGCGCCATCGAGAGATGCATCAATGTGCACATCACTTCCTTGGGAAATTCATTGTCCCGGAAAACTGCAGATTCAAAAGACGGACAATAAGCAAAATAAAAAATAATGAAATCTGGATGTGACTCTGCGGATCGAGAGAACGCCGTAACCTATAACGCAGGTATTCGCTTTTCCCCGGGAATTTACTGCAGCCAGGATGGATTGTTAATGCGGCCGCGTCGTCCGATCTTACGTGCTGCGGAGACGGCGGCGTCCTGATGCTATGTATTCTATATATAGCCAATGACACGACTGCTGACGATGCTAAATGAGCGCCATTGATCACGCTAATTGTATCTGCCGCTTACTTGGATTTCACAGTCTCCGTCCTGACTCCTCTTCGGATGGCGCTCTAATTGTTTAACAGTAAGAAGGCGAAATGAGACGGATTTAGTGATTCTCTTATGATGGATGCATCTGCCTGGGAGGCGATACTCTGCGAGGAATTGGGTATTATGTATTCATCACATACTGGAGAATCTACTATGTAAACTTAAAGGGACTTCGTCACCAGAATCTACCATCAAAATCCATCCTGATAAACCAAGGACATTACTCATAGATCCAGGCACCGGGACTGTGACAATCTTCTTATATTTGTTATCCATGGCCTCCTGCCTTCTAATACAAACTTTTACAATCATGCTAATGAGGGGGGTGCTACCAGAGCCCCTCAGTGCTGTAGCTTCACAGGCTGTTACAATGTCTCCCTTCCACTGTGCCTGATGTAACCTCACACAGTGGTAGCAGAGAAATGTTCCTTCACAGCGTAACAGACTGTGAAGCTACAACATGGAGGAGCTCTGGTAACATCTCCCAGATCCATTCTGGCTCATTATCATAATTGTACAAGTTGATTTTAGAAGGAAGGAGGCCATGGATAACACATATAAGAAGATTCCCACAGTCCCGGTGCCTGGATCTATGAGTAATGTTTCTGGTTTATCAGGATGGATTTTGATGGTAGATTTCCTTTAAACTACTAGTCCCTTAGGTATGAAATGTCCATTCTGGAATTCTCTCCTTTATGTGATATCTCACTCATTCACCTATAAAATAAAAACGTTTTTCACTTTAACAGCAGGATGGGGAGTGTCATTGCAGATCGTGGGCTCTGTAGCAGCTAAAATCCTGGTTCTGGTGTCATTGTAAAGATAAGAATCTCATCTTTCAACTATTGGGATTCTGTGAGCTACCAAGTACCGTAGTTAAAGACATAGTTGAGTATGAGGTCTGCAGATGAAAATAGTTTGTTTTTTTTACTATGTCTTGAAAGGAAACCTACCATCACAGATCTACCTAATAAGGTAGATCCGGTGGTAGGTTCCTGTATTTTTTTGCAAGTACTATGCTTATTTTCATTAAACATTTAGTGCCCCAGAACATTATAAAAACTATATCTTTTATATTTACAATTATCTTTAATGGTTATTGGGACGTGGAGTAGCCATAGCTCTAAAGAAAATTTCCATAGATAAGAGATACGATTAATATAAAGTTCTCGGGCACTAAATGTGCAATGAAAATAAGCATAGGACTAGAAAAGAATAGAGGGACCTGCAACCGTATCTACCTTATTAGGTAGATCTGTGATTGTAGGTTTCATTTAAATGTATCTATGTCTAGTTCTGTAGCTCACAGAACTACAATGACACAAGAACAAGGTTCTAGCTGCTACAGAGCTGCTAGCTGCTATAGCGTGCAAGATATGGGTGTCTGAAGTGCTGCTCTCTCTCCAGCCTCTAAAAGTGACTCCTCTCGGCTCATTTGCATATGACTTTAAAGGACACCTGTCATCAGGTCTGTGTCACTAGTCCTGTCACTACTACCTGTTGGAGCAGCTCACAAGGATCCATCCCAGCCTTTATCTAGTTATTTCATACATTATTCATTGTAAAATCATCTATTCTTTATCATGTAAATGAGGCTGGTCACATGGTCAGAGGCAGTGATGTCACCCCTGTTCCCCCTCCCCTCTCCTCCCCCTGCTCATGTCTGTGTGTAATGTATAGTAAAGCATGGCTAGTGTGTGTGCTGCATCTGCTGACATGCTGCATCCTCCTAATATACAGGTGAGAGACACAGACATCAGCTACACATGAATCTGACATGTTCTGCTGTAACATGGCTGCCTGGAGCTGCTGTATCTCTCCTATACACACACACACATGCACACACAGGCTGCAGGGGGCGTGGCCACCAGCACCAGGAAGCACATCATTATACAGCCTCACATCATTATACAGGCTGTCAGTCATGCACTGGGGGTGTGGCTGTGCCTCCCACTCATGAATAGAGTGGACAGCTTGAATATGCTAATGCTTCATTGGACATTTCACAGGTCATTTGCAAACAGCTTTAGGACCTCATTGCTTAGGGTTACAGGCATGTAGAGGGACAATGAAGGGATAGAGGCAATGCTCTCTAATGGCAGTTTATGAAAATATATTTAGTTTAGGGGGTTATTTTGCATGACGGGTTCTCTTTAAAAGGAAATTGTTTATAGATAAAAGGTCAAGTTTTAAATAAAAGGTAATTAGAGAAATTATATTATTAGTTAGTGTTAGTTTAGTATTGTAAAAGCCGGTGACAGGTTTCCTACACCATGGATTATTCAAGGAATCAGCTGTGACTGGAGCGTCCCTTTAAGTAATCTGATCCTATGTGACAATGGCTTCCGCTATACACAGTTTAACCCTTGCGTCATCACATCCCCCATGATTCATACACACAATACTGTCAATTCATTAACACCGTCCTGAGATAATGAACTTCAATAATCAATGCGGCTTCTGAGTTTCCATCAGAGCTCTGCAAAAATCCTTAACCGCTCACAGTAAATGCCAATTATCCTTCCACGTGACGTCAATGACACCGCATTAAGTCTGGCAGAGGTTATAGACCAGGATGTCACCCGTAGACGTCTCTATTGTCACCGATTATTAATACCAGACTCAAGTCTCAAAGGGATTTTCCAGTTATAGCCATTGACGTGCAGTGTGGTTACCTATAGGTGGCAGCAGAGAGACTGTTTTCTAGTAATTTGCATCCTTCTCCCAGGATGCATTGCATACTTCACTCATTCTTACATGAACCTCCAACTTTTAGGGGATGAATATCCCAAGGGAGCCGACCATAGTTGTCAGGGACTCACCGTTGAACGGTAAATCATCACCCTACTTAACACAGCACAAACATGAAGCATATGCAAAATTTTGGCCCTATATCAGAAGCGGACAACCCCTTTAATAATCAGCTCTACCCTGACAAAATAAATCAGACAGTAAGACAAGGAGCATCTTACAGCTCAGCACCTACCGAGTTCAGGCGGCAGGACAGTCAGTCTGTTTCCTTGTATGTGAAGCTCCTTCAGTTGGGACAGTTCCCCGATCTCTTTTGGCAAGGAAATCAAATCATTATCCCGCAGGCTGATCTAAAGGAGAAAAATTATAGCAAACACAAATAAAACAAAATTAAAATGCGTGAGTGGGTTAATCAGGGCTCTCACTGCCAGTCACTGTGTGTGGGTGGGGTAATCAGGACTCTCACTGCCAATCACTGTGTGTGGGTGGAGTAATCGGGACTCTCACTGCCAATCACTGTGTGTGGGAGGAGTAATCAGAACTCTCACTGCCAATCACTGTGTGTGGGAGGAGTAATCGGGACTCTCACTGCCAATCACTGTGTGTGGGAGGAGTATTCGGGACTCTCACTGCCAATCACTGTGAATGAGTGGAGTAATCAGGGCTCTCACTGCCAATAACTGTGTGTGGGCGGAGTAATCGGGACTCACTGCCAATCACGGTGTGTGGGAGGAGTATCTCATTGTCAATCAGGTTTATCATTATGTAGTGTCTTCCTGCAATTGGCACTACATGGAACTTAGGAACTTGCCGCATACTGTTTCATTATTAAGGGTCAATATTTAACAGTACAGGATAAGCTCTTTAGCTCCCTCTGGTGGACACTTCAGGATGTAGAATCTTATCTTTTCCTCTCTAGTTGCACGCCAATCATCCATAACATAAAAATGACTTTTATTCACCCAAAAGCCATAGTCATACTGTGCATGTACCAATCGGTAAGTGAACAGCAGATGTGCACAATTTCGATCTGGAGAACAAGAGGAGGTGTTTGGAGCAGAGACGTGGTCTTTACATGGGTTTTAATGTTCTGGCTGAGGGGTGCACACATGAGATTTGGCGCTCTGTATCAGAATCTAAAACTGCTATATAAATGGTGGACATATGTTGAATATTTTTTAAAAACTTAAGATGCAGGTGTAATATACTGATCTGTTCCGCCCCGTCTCTAGCGACAGAGCGGACTCGCCCGCGGCAGTCCATTTCTAAACAATAAACTATGCTGCGTCTCAAATTGAATGGAGTTTACTGTGGGCTGTGAAAGTGAATTGATTTTTTTTCTGGGGGAATTTAGATAAATTACTTACTATCTGCAACTTTGTGAGCTTCCCAATATCGGACGGCAGGACTTCAAAATCGTTGTCACTTAGATAGAGAGCACGCAGGGTGGCTGCAAATTAAACAGCAATATATAAGGAGAGTGGCGTGGAGCCGGCGAGCGGCGGCCCCTGATCAATAACAGCTGTCAGCTCTGATTAATAACCCCGAGCCGGTGAAAAGCCTCTGACATCGCCGGGGCTCACCGTAATAACAAGCAGGTCACACGCAGATTTAGAGGCTTATTGTACGCCGCGCACACACAGGAAAACATCTATATCTCCAGGGCGGACACAATTAACAATTTTGCGCTGTAGTAAAATGTGGCGTGAGATCGCTTTGCACCTTTATAGACTATTGCTGCCGGTTTATGGGATTATTTGCCTTTTACGCCAGAAGAGGGGCCTTTAAAAAGACAATAAATTCTATAAAATATTCATGAGGGTCATTGTCAGGGTCGGGGAGGGGGTGACACATGGGGTTATGAATAAAAGATCTTTCGCAGATTGCGTTGATTTTATCGAAGGGGTTTTCTGATCTTGTATAAGGGTTTGGGGTTTTTTTGGCCAAAAATACTGCGCCATATTTGTCCAGTTCCAATACCAGACATTTGCAACTGGACCAAAATACCCCCCCTTATCCTGTAAATAGGAGTCACACTAGAGAAGAGCAGACCTAATGTTCAAGGTCGACCTCACAACCCAGACAATGGATTCTGCCGAACAGCCAATCCGGCAAATTGACAACCCTAGCACCTAGGCAAGGGGCCACCAATCATCGTCATGGCTAGTTGATAGGGGCGTCAATTTGGCCACCAATCGGGCAGTATGTCCAGATTGCAAAGTCAGACGTCTGCTCATTTCTAGTCAAAAACCATCGGGAGCCCCAGAACATTCAAGATTGGGAACCATAAATGGAACAGAGGCTTAACTTCTCCTATTAAAAGGGTCTTCAAGGAATCTTTGGGTTGGAAACATCACTCCAGTACTTCCAGTTTTGAGCCTGATGTTCTGGGAGTTCACATAAGGAGTGGCCTACACAAACCTGAGGACAACAAAAGCAGTGACCTCCCATGGTCAGCTTAGCTTGAGTAGGCCACTCGTTGGCCAAAGCTTGTCCCACAACCCCATGGCAGGGCCAAAAATCTGAATTACCAGAACAATGTGGGAATCGGGAGCCAAAGCAGGACAAGTATGAACTGTGGCTTCAGGATATAGGTAGCAGCTCCATTGTCTGTGTAGTGGCCTTCTGCGTTACGGCAACTCAGCCACCCACTGATCTGATACTGATGACCTACCCATAGGATATTAATATAAAAGAGACAGAAAACCCCTTCCATCAAACGAATATTTGGGACACAGACTGAGTTCCCGTGTTGGATTTTGGCACAGTTTGTACTAGGAATATGAGGCATTTTTGACAAAATCCTTCTCAGAAAACACAACTGTGGATTCCCAACTCTCCCCTACATAGTCACCTCTCCCCTTAGGGCATACGGATTAAGATTTGATCCTTCTTTATGGCTTCTGGAGTCTGAATCCCCCCCCCATAAATATTGGGTAGTCCACTGGGACCAGAACTCAAGTATTGTGGGGTCTTAATACATTCACAGAGTGTTCTTACTTAGATAAAAGAAGTTCCCAGGTAAGGATTTCTCATTCAGGTTGTTGTAAGTCAGATCAAGGACTTCTAGGGCTGGCAAGGAACCAAATCCTCTGGGTAAGGTGTTTAACCTGTTCATGCTGGAAGACAAAGAGGAATCAAAGACTTTACTTCGTGTTGTTTTTTTTTTTCGTGTATAAACAGATGAGACCACGGTGCGAGATACCAGATGCAACAGAGACCCCCTTAAAGTAGAGACTTTATTTTGACAGACACTTCAGGACAACTTTAACTTATAGGCCCAAAATCTGAGGCTGCACTACTGAGACAACGGGGCAGATTTACTTACCCGGTCCATTCGCGATCCAGCGCCGCGTTCTCTGTGCTGGATTCGGGTCCGGAAGGGATTTATTAAGGTAGTTCCTCCGCCGTCCAACAGGTGGCGCTGCTGCTCTGAAAAGCATCGGAACGCACTGGAGTTCACCGAGCCGGGCTGAGTGAAGGTAAGTGCGAGCTCGGCAACACATTTTTTTTTTTTTAAATGCGGCGTTTTTTCCGAATCCGTCGGATTTTCGTTCGGCCACACACCCCCATTTCCGTCGCGTGCATGCCAGCGCCGTTGCGCCACAATCCAATCGCGTGCCCCAAAATCCCGGGGCAATTCAGGGGAAATCGGCGCAAATCGGAAATATTCGGGTAACACGTCGGGAAAACGCGAATCAGGCCCTTAGTAAATGACCCCCAACATATCTTCAGCTGCAATGTGTTCATGGAATCCGTAGGTAGATCCAAATAACTTGATATCTACACCTGACCCAGCTTGAATATTGTTCATTATGTGTGTCTATTCCATTTCTGATTATATTATATTGACATCTAATATCTAGTAGTTTCTGTTGATCCAGGGAGTTATATTCTGACCGCCATATTGGGGGTCAGGAATTTTTCCCTGCTTTGGGCCAATTGGCATCAGCCCTGCAAGGATTTTGCCTTCTTCTGGATCAACACAATATAATGTATAGGTTGGACTTGATGGACTGATATCTTTTTCTAGCTTTTTTCACTATGCCACAATGAATAATCCAGAATTTATTTTGAAGAAGAAGATTTTGATTGACATTTTACTGAATTTTCCCTCCTTTTCAATGACTTATGTATAGTCTTCTATGATCCCCCTATAGTCCAGAACATCGAGAGCGCTGACTATAAGTGCGGCTTTACTTGTAGAGATCGGTCTAGAACTCTGCGCACACTTGATGGTATTTATCTAAATCATTACATCCCCCATCTTCAGACGCCTCGGCTGCCCCTCCTAATTGAGCGGCGTCTACAATCATTAGCCCAAGACGGCTGATAAATGGACTTCTCCTCGGAGTCCCTCTAACTCCCAAAGTCTTCTGTCTATGTGGAGACTTTAGGATACAACTCCAAAAGCAATCACTCTCCTGTCTACTGGAAGCACTCGGAGGCCGGTGAGAACTCCGCAGCTTCATGAATACGAGGCCATCGGAAGACGGTAGTAGGAGAAGGCTACAAAGTATCTGAGGTTGGATCACACAATTGTATAAAAAAAAAAAAAAAAAGAGGCAGATACAAAACATATGGTCATCCATATATAGTTACATACTGTATATGGTTAAAAAAGACACATGTCCATCAAGTTCAACCAAGGAAGGGAAGGGATTGGATGAGGAAGAGATTTATGGGAAACAATTCTATATAACATAACCATCAATGATATTTAGATGTAAAAAGGCATCTAGACCCTTTTTGAAGCTCTCTGCTGTCCCTGCTGTGGCCAGCGCCTGAGCTCAGCTATTCCGCAGATTAAACCTTGTTTTCTCCAGACGGAGACAGTGCCCCCTCGTCTTTTGATTTGATTTATCCTGAAACAACTTTCCACCATATTTTTTTGTATGGACCATTCATATATTTATATAAATTAATCATATTCTCTCTCAATCTTCTTTTTTCAAAACTAAATAAATCTAGTTCTTTTAATCTTTCCTCATAACCAAGACCCTCCATACCCCTTATCATTTTTGTGGCTCTTTGATGTACCCTCTCCATATATCCACAGAGACCCTCAGAATGAACATCTCCAGCAGTCTCCAAGTCTCTGTTTCCTACAATAGGGACTTAAATAGTGTATACTGTGCCATCACCAAGCTCCACAAGATACAGATACGTAGAGGTATCTATTGGATAAGCCTACGTATTAGTGGATATCTGTGATACAACGTTGGGGCAGGTCACTTGTACGTTATATCTAAGGGTCAGTTAATACACTGCTCCACTGGCAGAAACGTGTTGTGTCCACACAACATTAAGCAACACCAAAAATATTCCTATTAGGAGACAAAAGATGTACATAATATCCCATAAATGATATGCAATGAGGCCACCATTCATACCCCAGATTCAGATGCTTAAGCTTCTGTAGGCTGCTGATCTGCGTCGGAAGCTCCTCAATCTGGTTGTTAAAAAAGTTCAGCACCTCCAAGTTCTTCAGATCCGCAATATTCGCTGGAACACCTATAGTAGGGAAGAAAAACAAGAGTTCAGGACAGACGAGACACAGATACATATAGAAGAGAAGTGTCATGGCCGCCTGCGGTATACAAACAGATCCACTGGAAATGCAACCTAAAAAACGCCACCAAAATATTTCTATGAACACAAAATTTTACCAACAAACCTCCCAAGGATGTCATTTATGCCCAAATACAAGTATCTATATAAATGGAAATTAAAAAACGACAATAAAGTGAAATTTTCGGTAACGTCAAGGACAATAAGGAACGGTGAAGTGGTTAATAAGATAAAGTATTTACACGAGCAGCCAAAAAAATGTCTTATTCAACCAAAAGCGACTTTTTGGCCTCCATCTCCGGAGTATAAACCTGTGATCGATACACACAAAAGGTTACATGAGATTAGTGACAGATCAATGTTTAGCTATTATCTGGAAGTATGAGGACGCCGGCTGACAGCGCCGTGTGAATACCACTCCACAGATAAGAGGCTCATTGCGCTGGAAGGATTTAACCTCATCCAGAAGTTACAGAGGGCACGGGGGTAATTATTCCTGTACGGGGAGACCGCGTCCCAATTCCCTTTACATCGAGGGAAGACAACGAGTTAAGCGAAACGGTTCGCAACGTGAAGGGAAGAAGGTGACAAAGGACGAGGGAGATGTATTTCCTTAAAGGGACCTGATTTGGGTCTTCAGAATCCGGATGATATGGGTTTAGGTACCCAAAACTTCAGCTAGATGAGTGCATGTATGTAAATTGGCCAAAATTGGTAAAAAAAAAAATAACAAAAAACCTCTAAATCTGTCAGTTAATGTCATGTCAAATTGTGATGATGATTAGGTCAAAAAGGATCACAAACGTAAATGTTCTCATGAAGAGAAATCTCGGAGGAAAGTAGTCAATGGGGAAGAGTTACTTACCCGGTCCTGTCGCGATCCCGCGGTGCGTTGTCCGATGAAGATTCGGGTCCGGCGCGATTCACTAAGCTCGTGCGCCCGAGTTCCTGCATCCATCGCTTCTGCTCCGAGGTCCGCCGGAGTTCACCTTCTTCTTCCCGGTGCATGCGAGTGCATGATCTTGCGACACAATTTTAGTTGTTAAATCCCGCACGTTGTCCGAATCCATCGGGTTGACCGACGCCCCCCCCCCCCCCCCCAATTTCTGTGGCATGCAAGCCGGCATCCAATCGCGTGCGCCAAAATCCCGGGACAATTCGCCGCAAAACGGTAAATCGCCGGGAAACCTGACGAAAATGCGTCCGTCGGACCCTTAGTAAAGGAGCCCCAATGGGTCCAATGAGATTGGACCTCAATACGCCAGGTGAAGCTTCATTGAGTGGATACTGCGCGACCTTAGTTTCACCAGACGATGGTAAAGAAAAAATTTGGAAAGTAGCCATGGGTCCAATTATATGGCCTCTAGCACATGGTGCCCGGTGTCTTTGGATACTCCGCATAGTGAAGCTTTGCATGCAACACAGGTTGATGAGGGCCAATCTCACCGGACCCACCAGCTACTTTTTACCTGAGCAGAGATTAGACCCTAAACCCCAGATGGATAAAGTTATGCATGGGAGAATAGTGTTTCTCAAATTTCCCGACATGTTCAGCTAAATCCATCCTTATCACTTGACATGACCTATTTACCACCGGAATCTACACCCCCATTGACAAAAGAGGCAGAATCTAGTGGAAAACCCACATCAAAAGTTGTAAAAAATTTGTTTCCGAAAGCAGATTTTGTCCACTACCACTAAGAATGATGTCAAGTGGTGCTTAAGAGGGGTTGCCCAAAGTACAGAGATGAGTGGACCTGTAGTTTTAGTTTGGTTCGACCACGCGACCCGCAACCCTATTGGCCACCGGGTGTTCCTCTGACCAGCCATAGCCACTTCTAGTAACAAGGGGCATCAATTTGCCAAAACTCCAGTATTGGGAATACGTCTGCATAACGGGCCAGAACTTGAACTATAACTACCCAAGTAGTTACCCAAGTATTCAGGTTATCCCCCAGGCTATTACTAGCTGATCAGTGAGGGTTCAACTGCTGGGACCCCCAAAAATCACGATTCGGAGAATAGGGGATTCTGTTCTCATCGATAGGTGGAGCGGCAGGATGAGCATTCCGATGGTTGAGCACAGTGCTCAGCTACCTCCGACAACTTCTATAGATAATGAACGTGAGAACGGGATCCCTGGTCCCAGCAGTCGGATCCTGACGGGGCACTTACTTATCCTGCTTCCTATGGATAGGGGAAAACCTACAAACTTGGAACAACCACTTTAATCCATGTCCCATTAACAAAAACACACAAAAAAACCTGTTCCCATAATGTGCGATATAGCATAGTTGGGGGGTCTATATTCAGGTACCCCCATTTCCTTTATGTAATGACATATATGTGGTATTAAACACTTCTGATCAGAGCCGCCATGAAATGTAATGTAACTAGGCCACAGTCCTGCTGCTCACGTGGTGCAGACTTTTCCCCGTGTTTTCCGCAGATGCAATTAAATTTGGATCTGAGGTATTACCCTCCTGACAGGATGAGAGATTATTCCAGTCTCCTTTCTAAATCAATCCTGTAATTTAGAGCAGTGAATTATGGTAAATGTGTTCCGGGGCCTCAGAATTGATACCTTTCACTTCATTTTTCTAAATCACCTGTTAACATCTGCTCGCTGGCAGAAGGCGCTAATAGGAGAAGCCGCGGCGCGGGGGTAAGCGGGCGCAGATATGTATCTGGTGCTTAATGCTGTATTAGGAAGGTCTCCAGCTCTTATGCTAATAGTTGTATGATCAAAAGTTCCGGAATTTCTCATTATAATTTGTTCTTCAGATAACTTCATCTTCAAGATCTCTGCATCCTGTCAATGAATGGGAACATTCCAATCCGACATTAGTGTAAAGTGCAGCACGACGAGTGAAGCCAAATTGGAGGCATCTTCCCTCATTCCGAAGATGAGCCCCATTTGAACCATGTGATTGGGAACATTTTAGAGGCATGTTAAGAATCTCTCAAGACGAGGTACCCTGCCCCAAAGTCGCCTCTCACAAAGAGGTACCCTGCCCCAAAGTCGCCTCTCACAAAGAGGTACCCTGCCCCAAAGTCGCCTCTGCATAAGAGGTACCCTGCCCCAAAGTCGCCTCTGCATAAGAGGTACCCTGCCCCAAAGTCGCCTCTGCATAAGAGGTACCCTGCCCCAAAGTCGCCTCTGCATAAGAGGTACCCTGCCCCAAAGTAGC
Source organism: Engystomops pustulosus (assembly GCF_040894005.1). NCBI lineage: Eukaryota > Metazoa > Chordata > Amphibia > Anura > Leptodactylidae > Engystomops > Engystomops pustulosus. The sequence continues at coordinate 194,452,108 of NC_092415.1, read as the reverse complement.
CTCTGCATAAGAGGTACCCTGCCCCAAAGTAGCCTCTGCATAAGAGGTACCCTGCCCCAAAGTAGCCTCTGCATAAGAGGTACCCTGCCCCAAAGTAGCCTCTGCATAAGAGGTACCCTACCCCAAAGTAGCCTCTGCATAAGAGGTACCCTACCCCAAAGTAGCCTCTGCATAAGAGGTACCCTACCCCAAAGTAGCCTCTGCATAAGAGGTACCCTACCCCAAAGTAGCCTCTGCATAAGAGGTACCCTACCCCAAAGTAGCCTCTGCATAAGAGGTACCCTACCCCAAAGTAGCCTCTGCATAAGAGGTACCCTACCCCAAAGTAGCCTCTGCATAAGAGGTACCCTACCCCAAAGTAGCCTCTGCATAAGAGGTACCCTACCCCAAAGTAGCCTCTGCATAAGAGGTACCCTACCCCAAAGTAGCCTCTGCATAAGAGGTACCCTACCCCAAAGTAGCCTCTGCATAAGAGGTACCCTACCCCAAAGTAGCCTCTGCATAAGAGGTACCCTACCCCAAAGTAGCCTCTGCATAAGAGGTACCCTACCCCAAAGTAGCCTCTGCATAAGAGGTACCCTACCCCAAAGTAGCCTCTGCATAAGAGGTACCCTACCCCAAAGTAGCCTCTGCATAAGAGGTACCCTACCCCAAAGTAGCCTCTGCATAAGAGGTACCCTACCCCAAAGTAGCCTCTGCATAAGAGGTACCCTACCCCAAAGTAGCCTCTGCATAAGAGGTACCCTACCCCAAAGTAGCCTCTGCATAAGAGGTACCCTACCCCAAAGTAGCCTCTGCATAAGAGGTACCCTACCCCAAAGTAGCCTCTGCATAAGAGGTACCCTACCCCAAAGTAGCCTCTGCATAAGAGGTACCCTACCCCAAAGTAGCCTCTGCATAAGAGGTACCCTACCCCAAAGTAGCCTCTGCATAAGAGGTACCCTACCCCAAAGTAGCCTCTGCATAAGAGGTACCCTACCCCAAAGTAGCCTCTGCATAAGAGGTACCCTACCCCAAAGTAGCCTCTGCATAAGAGGTACCCTACCCCAAAGTAGCCTCTGCATAAGAGGTACCCTACCCCAAAGTAGCCTCTGCATAAGAGGTACCCTACCCCAAAGTAGCCTCTGCATAAGAGGTACCCTACCCCAAAGTAGCCTCTGCATAAGAGGTACCCTACCCCAAAGTAGCCTCTGCATAAGAGGTACCCTACCCCAAAGTAGCCTCTGCATAAGAGGTACCCTACCCCAAAGTAGCCTCTGCATAAGAGGTACCCTACCCCAAAGTAGCCTCTGCATAAGAGGTACCCTACCCCAAAGTAGCCTCTGCATAAGAGGTACCCTACCCCAAAGTAGCCTCTGCATAAGAGGTACCCTACCCCAAAGTAGCCTCTGCATAAGAGGTACCCTACCCCAAAGTAGCCTCTGCATAAGAGGTACCCTACCCCAAAGTAGCCTCTGCATAAGAGGTACCCTACCCCAAAGTAGCCTCTGCATAAGAGGTACCCTACCCCAAAGTAGCCTCTGCATAAGAGGTACCCTACCCCAAAGTAGCCTCTGCATAAGAGGTACCCTACCCCAAAGTAGCCTCTGCATAAGAGGTACCCTACCCCAAAGTAGCCTCTGCATAAGAGGTACCCTACCCCAAAGTAGCCTCTGCATAAGAGGTACCCTACCCCAAAGTAGCCTCTGCATAAGAGGTACCCTACCCCAAAGTAGCCTCTGCATAAGAGGTACCCTACCCCAAAGTAGCCTCTGCATAAGAGGTACCCTACCCCAAAGTAGCCTCTGCATAAGAGGTACCCTACCCCAAAGTAGCCTCTGCATAAGAGGTACCCTACCCCAAAGTAGCCTCTGCATAAGAGGTACCCTACCCCAAAGTAGCCTCTGCATAAGAGGTACCCTACCCCAAAGTAGCCTCTGCATAAGAGGTACCCTACCCCAAAGTAGCCTCTGCATAAGAGGTACCCTACCCCAAAGTAGCCTCTGCATAAGAGGTACCCTACCCCAAAGTAGCCTCTGCATAAGAGGTACCCTACCCCAAAGTAGCCTCTGCATAAGAGGTACCCTACCCCAAAGTAGCCTCTGCATAAGAGGTACCCTACCCCAAAGTAGCCTCTGCATAAGAGGTACCCTACCCCAAAGTAGCCTCTGCATAAGAGGTACCCTACCCCAAAGTAGCCTCTGCATAAGAGGTACCCTACCCCAAAGTAGCCTCTGCATAAGAGGTACCCTACCCCAAAGTAGCCTCTGCATAAGAGGTACCCTACCCCAAAGTAGCCTCTGCATAAGAGGTACCCTACCCCAAAGTAGCCTCTGCATAAGAGGTACCCTACCCCAAAGTAGCCTCTGCATAAGAGGTACCCTACCCCAAAGTAGCCTCTGCATAAGAGGTACCCTACCCCAAAGTAGCCTCTGCATAAGAGGTACCCTACCCCAAAGTAGCCTCTGCATAAGAGGTACCCTACCCCAAAGTAGCCTCTGCATAAGAGGTACCCTACCCCAAAGTAGCCTCTGCATAAGAGGTACCCTACCCCAAAGTAGCCTCTGCATAAGAGGTACCCTACCCCAAAGTAGCCTCTGCATAAGAGGTACCCTACCCCAAAGTAGCCTCTGCATAAGAGGTACCCTACCCCAAAGTAGCCTCTGCATAAGAGGTACCCTACCCCAAAGTAGCCTCTGCATAAGAGGTACCCTACCCCAAAGTAGCCTCTGCATAAGAGGTACCCTACCCCAAAGTAGCCTCTGCATAAGAGGTACCCTACCCCAAAGTAGCCTCTGCATAAGAGGTACCCTACCCCAAAGTAGCCTCTGCATAAGAGGTACCCTACCCCAAAGTAGCCTCTGCATAAGAGGTACCCTACCCCAAAGTAGCCTCTGCATAAGAGGTACCCTACCCCAAAGTAGCCTCTGCATAAGAGGTACCCTACCCCAAAGTAGCCTCTGCATAAGAGGTACCCTACCCCAAAGTAGCCTCTGCATAAGAGGTACCCTACCCCAAAGTAGCCTCTGCATAAGAGGTACCCTACCCCAAAGTAGCCTCTGCATAAGAGGTACCCTACCCCAAAGTAGCCTCTGCATAAGAGGTACCCTACCCCAAAGTAGCCTCTGCATAAGAGGTACCCTACCCCAAAGTAGCCTCTGCATAAGAGGTACCCTACCCCAAAGTAGCCTCTGCATAAGAGGTACCCTACCCCAAAGTAGCCTCTGCATAAGAGGTACCCTACCCCAAAGTAGCCTCTGCATAAGAGGTACCCTACCCCAAAGTAGCCTCTGCATAAGAGGTACCCTACCCCAAAGTAGCCTCTGCATAAGAGGTACCCTACCCCAAAGTAGCCTCTGCATAAGAGGTACCCTACCCCAAAGTAGCCTCTGCATAAGAGGTACCCTACCCCAAAGTAGCCTCTGCATAAGAGGTACCCTACCCCAAAGTAGCCTCTGCATAAGAGGTACCCTACCCCAAAGTAGCCTCTGCATAAGAGGTACCCTACCCCAAAGTAGCCTCTGCATAAGAGGTACCCTACCCCAAAGTAGCCTCTGCATAAGAGGTACCCTACCCCAAAGTAGCCTCTGCATAAGAGGTACCCTACCCCAAAGTAGCCTCTGCATAAGAGGTACCCTACCCCAAAGTAGCCTCTGCATAAGAGGTACCCTACCCCAAAGTAGCCTCTGCATAAGAGGTACCCTACCCCAAAGTAGCCTCTGCATAAGAGGTACCCTACCCCAAAGTAGCCTCTGCATAAGAGGTACCCTACCCCAAAGTAGCCTCTGCATAAGAGGTACCCTACCCCAAAGTAGCCTCTGCATAAGAGGTACCCTACCCCAAAGTAGCCTCTGCATAAGAGGTACCCTACCCCAAAGTAGCCTCTGCATAAGAGGTACCCTACCCCAAAGTAGCCTCTGCATAAGAGGTACCCTACCCCAAAGTAGCCTCTGCATAAGAGGTACCCTACCCCAAAGTAGCCTCTGCATAAGAGGTACCCTACCCCAAAGTAGCCTCTGCATAAGAGGTACCCTACCCCAAAGTAGCCTCTGCATAAGAGGTACCCTACCCCAAAGTAGCCTCTGCATAAGAGGTACCCTACCCCAAAGTAGCCTCTGCATAAGAGGTACCCTACCCCAAAGTAGCCTCTGCATAAGAGGTACCCTACCCCAAAGTAGCCTCTGCATAAGAGGTACCCTACCCCAAAGTAGCCTCTGCATAAGAGGTACCCTACCCCAAAGTAGCCTCTGCATAAGAGGTACCCTACCCCAAAGTAGCCTCTGCATAAGAGGTACCCTACCCCAAAGTAGCCTCTGCATAAGAGGTACCCTACCCCAAAGTAGCCTCTGCATAAGAGGTACCCTACCCCAAAGTAGCCTCTGCATAAGAGGTACCCTACCCCAAAGTAGCCTCTGCATAAGAGGTACCCTACCCCAAAGTAGCCTCTGCATAAGAGGTACCCTACCCCAAAGTAGCCTCTGCATAAGAGGTACCCTACCCCAAAGTAGCCTCTGCATAAGAGGTACCCTACCCCAAAGTAGCCTCTGCATAAGAGGTACCCTACCCCAAAGTAGCCTCTACATAAGAGGTACACTACCCTAAAGTAGCCTCTGCATAAGAGGTACACTACACCAGCCGCTCAAATCTTTCAGCCGTGACTTGCCATTTGCAGTGGCCCCCACACCCTGCATGGCCAGAACGGCAGCAGTTTGATCCGGGATGGAAAAGAGGAGACAAGTATCAATTTTACATTTGAAGAAAAAGTTTAAAAAAAATTGATGGTTTTAGCCAAAAGTCTGACCCAAGCAGAACTCCAGGTACCCAATACCTCCGAAAAAAAACATGTGCAGTGTTCAAGGGTGTCACGTTGACCATATTTACATGTAAATAAAGTCATCTTCACTTCACCAGAACTGAAGAATCTTTAACCCTTCACCAGCCACATATACATTTTGTATAAATCCACTTCATCTAGACCAGTGATGGGGAACCTTTTAGAGACCGAGTGCCCAAACTACAACAATGACCCACTTATTTATCGCAAAGTGCCAACACAGAAATGTAATTTGTGATTTATACTCCCTGCTCTGTCACAGCTTTCATTCATACCAGCACCGGAGGACACCAATAAAGCAGAAAATAGGAGAAATTTGGATGATCATTGTAGCTTCCCTTCAGGGTCCCATAAACAGGAAGAATTGTCAGGGCCGGAGCAGGAGCTACAATGATAATCCAGATCAGTCCCACTCCTCCGGTAGTCCCAGGTAGCACCATCACTTTAAAATATCTCTGTGCACAGCAAGTCCTGGGCTGTCTGGGACTGCAGGAAGATACCTGGAGTCATCTCTGGTGATGGCCTGAGTGCCCACAGAAAGGGCTCTGAGTGCCACCTCCGGCACCCGTGCCATAGGTTAGCCACCACTGATCTAGACCATAATAACTGAAAAAAATACAAAATATATTATCTCCCCAGTAAAGCTGATAATGATGAGAACACAAGGAAAAGTTCCAGTATCACCTCAATGAGACACAGAAGACTTTACCAAAGGAGGAGAGGACAATAGTCTGTTGTACCCTAGTGATAGCCTAAAGAAAAAGTTCCTGTATTTATCTGCTATTCGGCCTCCAGTAACACAAGGGGTACGGAGCACAGGAACCATATATGATTGTCGAGAAAGGTGATGACAAGATAAAAAAAGTAGAAAAGTATCACCTCCCCAAGACAAAGGAACTCGCCCCTCCGTACAGACCCCTATGTAAGGGAGGTGATACAGGAACTTTTCTTCATCTCATCACTTCTCTTACTTTCCACTATCTTCTATTTTTATTATTGTTATCATATTATATTATATATTTATTTATTATAATTAATTATATATATTATTATATATTATATTGTTATATTTATATTATTGTTATTTCCTCCATTGTTACCAGGTGTAAAAGTTCTGGAACTTTTCTTCATGTTATCGCTTCTCCTCTCAATTACAACTACGACCATTGTGATACAGTCAGTTGTACAGTAATTTATAAGACAAGTGATAACGTGAAGAAAGGTTCCGGAATTTGTATTATATACTTTTAATATTCAAGTTACAATGACATAAAATTATAGGTGTTCCCGGAGGTAACTATGAATCAAAGACGGACGACAAATCATAAGTCTAGACAATCATCCAATCAACTAAAATAACAAAGTGCGGGACTTCATTTTAATCTTACGATCTACCACCAGGATAAAGGATCGTAAACCAAGCACGCTGACCTACTGGTGTGTGCCCCCTTTGGCAGGATCCCCTCTTCTTTTAGATTCTTATCCCCTTGTTTTCAAGAAAAGGGGCTTTATAAATTATGCAAATGAGCCTGAGGAGCTCCAGGCTCCATTTACTCATATGGAGCCTGGAGCCCCTCAGGCTCATTTGCATAATTTTAAAAGCCTTTTTTTTTAAAACAAACAGGGCATAAGAAGCTAAAAGAACAGCACAACAGTATGTCAGTGTGCTTGGTTTACAATCCTCCATCCTGGTGGTAGATGTTCTTTAAGATTTTTTTTTTTTCCAAATTTTAACCAAATATTCTCTTTACTTGAATCCACTGACCCGATCCTCTATATACCAGAACTCAGGGACAGATTGTATCAGGCATAAAGGTAAATTTAATATAGAATGGAATGAAATAATGAAGTTAAAGTCTAGTTGAATTTTCCTGGTATTAATCCGAGGTTTCCTAGCAAGGAGAGATCAACGTGACAGAAACTGCAGATATAGAGCAATTAAAAGTAAAATGTTGAAACTCAGTCGGGTGATACATGTCACCCACGTATAAATATAACTGGGTAGAAATTTTATATATATATAACCTAAGATTTTATAATTTTTTTTTTTTGCAGTTCAAATTCAAGTTCTGATGCAATTTAGATTTTCTGACCTTCTCTATTAACAAATTTCCCTGCGGTGTTGTCAGCATCTGACTAAGGACCTGTGATATCAGGAGGAAAATAAAAAACAGGTATAGTATGAAGGCAACTCAACACCATTTCAAGGGAAATTAAAAATAACATTGGCAGCCGACGGTAAACAATTTCATGAAATGTTTGTACATTTTCAAAAAATTTTTTTTAAAATGTCAGCCGGAAATGTAGAGTAAAATATTGTCATCACATGAATTATAATTATTAAATTATAATAACATTATGTTACAATTTTTTTTTTGTAAATATTTTATTTAGCTGCGCGCCCTTGTCCTAGTCCCCGGGGTTCTGTGCATGCGCAGAACGTAGGCCTTCGGCTGCGCGGCCCCGGGGCCGGAGCTACTGCGCATGCGCAAAAGGCCACAGATGTCGGGGGACTCGGACGAGGGCGCCGAAGATTAAGTGGTAGGCGGAGTAACGGGTGCTACTGGGGCGTGGAGTAGCCGCGACTAGTAGCCTCATGTCCGGCTACTCCACGCCCCTGTAGCCGCATAAAAAAATTTACATATGCCGGCATTAAACTTTTCTAAAAGACACCCGGGACGTGAGGATTACCCCAAAAAAGGGCTATCCTCACGTCCCACTTTATAGGTAGAATCGGGGTGGTAGGTGCCCTTTAAGTGCACTAGGGGCAGGGCTGAACTTGTGGGTGGCTCAGTTTTCTTCCTTCTACAACCCTTCTACTTATAATTCCAAACTGATTTAAATCAAAAATTGACAACAGAAGAGAGAGCAAACGCAGGTGAAGCAGCGGGAATGGCCCCGCCCCTGGTGCACCGAGAAGATAGCGATAAAAACAGAATTTGTGTTAACATGAAAAGTCACTGGCATCCAGAGAAGGCAGATATGGAAACATGGAGCAGGCAGATTCCCTTCAAAAAATATGCAGCAAAACCGCTTTCAGCAGAAAAAAACAGTCTATTAAAGGGGTGGTATGCTGATAGGGGGCAGTTTCCATAGAGTTTACAGGCGGTCCCCTACTTAAGAACACTCGACTTACATACAACCCCTAGTTACAAACGGACCTCTGGATATTGGTAGTTTATTGTACTTTAGTCCTAGGCTCCAGTGATCAGCTGTAACAGTTATCACAGGAGTCTGTAATGAAGCTTTAGTGTTAATTCTGGTTCTGATGACAACCCAACATTTTTAAAATCCAATTGTCACAGAGACCAAAAAAGTTCTGGCTGGGATTACAATGATAACATATACAGTTCCAACTTACATACAAATTCAACTTAAGAACAAACCTACAGACCCTATCTTGTATGTAACCTGGGGACTGCCTGTAATAGGAAAAAAAGAAAAATGGGAGGGAGAGTCTTCTGGAGAGTTTTCACTGTATATCAAAAAAAAAATCAAACTCACTTTATCAAGTTGACAGCCACAGTGACCCCTAAAGATCCTGACGGCAGATTCCTTTGTCCCTTCTAAGCCCTTCCCTAAACTTTCCTCCCTCACTAACTAAATAAAAACTTTACCTTTTGTGAATGTAAATTAACTTCAGAAGCTACTGGGGCGTGGAATAGCCTGGTCAAGTGCCTTGTAGCCTCTAAAGTCTTACCTCTCAGCGCGGCCATGCAGCGACCGGCCCCACCCACGCATGCGCAGTACCTTCCAGCCTACTGCCGAGAAGAGCCAGAAGTGACCCCTAATCTGACCCCTCAGTGGGCGTCTGTCAGCTTTACTAGCAAGATGGAATCCAGCAGACATTTCAGAATGTAATGAAACAGTGAGAGGATGATAAAAGCCAAAGTAAGAGGAGAAGGAAGCACTTTCCTCTCAGAACATATATTACACAGTTTATTACAGTCACTTGTACTATGAAATTATGCAAAGTTTACCAAGATGTTAGTGATAATTTTAACTAGTCTCGGACCACCTGCTGACTTTAGCCGTCAGCCGTCATAGGTCCAGATTCTGCAGCAATGTCTTTAGACCCTAGGGAGAAGGGAGATGCGGATTATTAGGCTTCTGCTCGATCTGTTCCTCACTGCATAGCGCTGAAGCAGCACAATACAACGAGAGGAGAGTCGGCGCTGCCGCCACCTCTATGGACGTCATCGTCGGGTCTGTAGGGGTTAATCAGAGCTCCTGGGTGTGATCAGCCCTCACAGGGGGCTGTTTCCCCCAATAACTGGGGCTCTTATAGATACAGGAAAAAACTTGTAAAAGAAAATTAAAAATGTAAAAATAAAATTTAAAAAACACAAACACAGTGAGAATGTCCCTCAGGGACAAAAAAAAATATTCATAAAAAGAAATTCACATTTCCTCATATGATTAAAAAACAATACAAAAAAGCCTTTTTCCACTTTTAACCCCAAATAAGTCTATTTTTACCACCGAAAACTGGGAAAACCTATTGACTCGAGTATAAGCCGAGGGTGTAGTATACAGCCAGCCCGTCCCCATGTAGTACGCAGCCAGCCTGTCCCCATGTAGTACGCAGCCAGCCCGCCCACCATGTAGTACGCAGCCATCCGGCCACCATGTAGTACGCAGCCAGCCCGTCCCCATGTAGTACGCAGCCAGCCCGTCCCCATGTAGTATGCAGCCAGCCCGTCCCCATGTAGTATGCAGCCAGCCCGTCCCCATGTAGTATTCAGCCAGCCAGCCCCATGTAGTATACAGCCAGCCCCCATGTAGTATACAGCCAGCCCCTGCCAAAAAAAAAATAAAAATCGTTACACTCACCATCTGGTGTCCGGATCATTGGCGAGGCTCCCGATCTTCAGCGCGGGTCCCGGCGGACCTCTTCTCTCGCCGGCAGAGTCACGTCCATGCGATCTGCCAGCGGGCGCACACTATGATGCAGCGGTGTGGCTGCTGATGAAGTCATCAGCGGGGACACCGCCACATCATAGTATGCGCCCACCGGCAGATTGCATGGACGCGCCTCTGCCGGCGAGAGAGGCAGCAAAAAAATCTTGAGGTAGCACACACACACAAAAAAAGAAGTTATGACCCTTAAACCGCCACATACCAAATTCCGCTAAAAATGACCAGGACGTTAAAGCTTTTTTAAGGCCAAGTCATTAAGGGGTTAAAAATATAAAGTAATAATAAATAACACATACAATATGAAAAATATATAAGTCCACATCATTTTACAAATACCATACAGCGGATTTTATATAACTACAGTTGATAGACTATATACTATATGTTAAAAAACAATTTTTATGCCCTAAAAGCATGCAAAAAAAAAACCTTAAATAATTATTACCTTATACAGGCAGTCCCCGGGTTACATACAAGATAGGGTCTGGAGGTTTGTTCTTAAGTTGAATTTGTATGTAAGTCGAAACTGTATATTTTATAATGGAAGTTTTAGACAATTTTTTTTCTTTTGCCCCAGTGACAATTGGAGTTTCAAAATTTTTGGTGTAATTGGACCAATAATTATCAATAAAGCTTCATTACAGACACCTTACAGCTGATCATTGCAGCTTGGGACTATAGTAACATCCAGAGACTTCACCAGAGATCACAGTGAGCAGAGGGGTCCGTCTGTAACTATGGGTTGTCTGTAAGTCGGGTGTCCTTAAGTAGGGGACCGCCTGTAATTACATATTAGAGAGTCTCATGATCTCATAACAACTGGTGTTATTTGTCTAAATATCATTATCTAGTTTTTAAGTATTTTTGAAAAATTTTAAATGTAAGTAATAAGGATAGAACTGTGCCCTCTCCTTCACATGAGGCTGGGTATAAGACATAGTACGGTTTGGTTACTTTGTAGAACTTTGTAATTTATACTCGTTTGCTCGCTCTGCAAAAAGACGAGTTTCACATTTACTTAAAAAGCTTATTTTTCTCTATTACTCCAATTGATCGCCTGCACAACAGTGCCCCCTACTGAAAGCAAATTGCAGTACATCAGTACAGGACATAAGACGTCAATTACAGGCAGTCCCCGGGTTACATACAAGAAAGGGACTGTAGGTTTGTTCTTAAGTTGAATTTGTATGCAAGTCGAAACTGTATATTTTATCATTGTAGTTCCCGACAATTTTTTTTCTTTTGCCCCAGTGACAATTGGAGTTTCAAATTTTTTTGCTGTAATAGGACCAAGAATGATCAATAAAGCTTTATTACAGGCACCTTACAGCTGATTATTGCAATCTGGGACTATAGTAACATCCAGAGACTTCACCAGAGGTCACGGTGGGCAGAGGGGTCCGTCTGTAACTATGGGTTGTCTGTAAGTCGGTTGTCCTTAAGTAGGGGACCGCCTGTACTTATAAATATGAGGATTAAAAAGAAAACAATAAGTTGAAGGAAACATTAAAAAAAAAAGTTTAATTGAATGATGAAAAAAAAACTGAAAAAAAATAATTGTTATGAGGTTAAGTGGAATAACTAAAAAAAAACTAAACTCTTAAAATAAGAAGTTGAATAAATAAAATATTACAGCTCATCCAAGAGGAGAATGATAAACCGATATATAAACAGGATAGGAAAATTAATACAAGAATTCCTAAAACTATCCAACATATAGAACACATTTCATACAATACTCGCCACCAGATTACAACAGATACAGAAAAATGAAGCAAGGAAAGCACATTTATACTAAACCAGGTGCTTTGTGGCTCCTCAGGGGCGGAGCTATGCTGTTAATACTTATGTGTAGATCTTATGTTTTAACCCCTTCGTGTCTATGCCATTTTAGACCTTTAGGACTAGGCCTGATTTTTTTTTAATTTGCCCTGTGTCATTATAGGAGGTTAGAACTTTGCGACGCTTTAACATATCCAGGGGATTTTCAGAATGTTTTACCGTCACACATTGTACTTCAAAGTAATAGAAAAACTTTGATGATATCTTTTGTGTTTAGTTATGAAAATAATTGAAATTTGGCAAAAATTTCTGAAAATTATTCATTTTCAAAGTTCAAAATTTTCTGCTTTCCAGGCAGATAGTCATGTCTGCTTTATATCGGCTCAGGGTTTTATGCATCCTCTCTCTTTTCTAGGTTTTTAGGAGGTTCAGAATTTTGGGTGCAATTTTTCTCATTTTTATGAAAATCGCCAAAACCCTTATTTAGAGGCACCTCCTCAGCTTTAACTGACTTTGAGAGGCCTAAACAGCAGTAAAACCCCATGTATCACGCCATTTTAGAAACTACACCCCTCAATGTGTAAAAAAATCAACTTTAAGAAGTGTGTTAACCCTTTAGAGGCTTCACATGGGTTAAAACAATATGGAGGTGTAATTTACAAGCTGTCATTTTTTTAGACAATGTATTAATTTTGGCCAAAAATTAAACCGTTACAAAGTATTAAATGACAAAAAACTCCACAAAGTTTGATACCCAATGTCTCCGGAGTATGAGGATGCCCCATATGTGGTGGTGACTGCTGTATGGGCGCACGGCCGGGCATAGAAGGGAAGCTGCGCCATTCAGAGCAGATCTGCAATGTCACATTTTACAGGCTACAAAATGTTTATTTTTTTGTAATTTGGACATATGGGAGATTATTTTTTTTTGTGGATGAGATCCACTTTTCAGGGACATCATTTACGGGGGGGCTCAATAGCCAATAATCAGATTTTATTAACTCTTTCTTGGTGGTGGTTAAAAAAATCATTAATTCTTGTTTATGGTTTTTAGCATTTTTTTCGCCGGACGTTCACCATTCCATAAAAATAATGTGTTATCTTTATTCTACGGGTCATCACGATTACGGCGATACCCCATTTATATGGCTTTTTTATGGTTAACTTGTTTTGCAGAATATAGAACTCATTTTGTGAGAAATTTGCTCGTTTTTGCTTCGCCATGTAACAATGGGCAGAACATTTATATTTTTTTGTTTACAGAGCTGGTTTAGAGCTAATTTTTTGCGGGACAAGCTGTACTTATTCTTGGTATCATGTCGGGGTAAATTTTACTTTTTGATTACTTTTTATGCGCTTTTTAGGAGGTCAGATGTGAAAATGTCATAATTTTTGCACTTTTTTTGTGTTTTTTTTTTTACGCCGTTCACCGTGCGGGTTCAGTGACGATTTTTTTTATTGTACGGGTTGTAACGGACGTTGTGATGCCCAATAATGTTGTGTTTTTTTGGTGATTTTCACTTTATGTTTTATTGTATTATTGCATGGGATGGGACTTCAAGGGACTTTTATTCTTTTTTAATAATTTTTTTTAATTGCACTTTTTTTACTGTTTTATTTTGTCCCAGGGTGGGACATGAACAAGTGATCATTTGATCACTTGTTCATTGTAATATACTGCAATACTAATGTATTGCAGCATATTACATAGTCAGGCTATGCATTCTGCATAGGCTGACATCAACACTGTTAGATCGTGCTGTAAGCACGATCCTAACAGGCTTCTAGTAAAGGCAACCCTGGGGTCCTTATCGGGCTTCAGGGTTGCCATGGCAACGATCGGCACGGAGGGTGCCAATCGTGGCGGCGATTCACCATAGACGCTGAGGTCACAATGACCGCGGCGTCTATAGGGTTAAACAGCCGGGATCGCGATAGTTGCGATCCTGGCTGTTACTGCGGGATCCCGGCTACCGCGTACCGCCGGGAACCCGCAGCGATCGCCTGGGCTCAGCTTCTGAGCCCGGGTGATCGCCATGACGTGATACTACGTCAAGGTGCAGGAACGACCCGAATCCTATGACGTAGTATCACGTCAGGGTGCGGGAAGGGGTTAAACGAAATCTACCATGAAAATCCATCCTGATAAACCAGGGACATTACTCATAGATCCAGGCACCGGGACTGTGGTAATCTTCTTATATTTGTTATCCATGGTCTCCTGTCTTCTAAAATCAATATTCATAATTATGCTAATGAGCCAGAAAGGCTACAGACATGTTATAAGAATACCTCCAACAAACAGTTACATTGTTCCCACTTCCCCCTCTGGGGGCTTTGATAACTCCCCCAGAAACCTTCTGACTCATTATCAACATTTTACAAGTTACAGAGGGAGGGGGGGAGGAGGTGCTGAGGGAGCAGTGGGTAGGGGAGATTGTGTAACAGCCTGTAAAGCCCCAGCATGGTGGGGCTCTGGTAACACCCTCCATAGCCCTTCAGGCTCATTAGTATAATTTTAAAAGTGGGTGGATAATAAATATAATAAGATTTCCATAGTCACAGTGCTTGGATTTATGAGTAAGTGTCTCATCCAGAGGGACATATATATGAGAGTAAATATACTCTCTTAGGTTAGTGCTCCAATTGAGCTTTTTGGGACACTAAGCCACTGTTCCATATGCACCTGTGGATCGTTTAGTGCCCCAAGTAACCCTGAAAGGGTCCCCTTAAAAAGGTTTTTCTAGATCGGTTTGTTGTCTGTAACCATCAAGACACACAGGACTGCGCAGGAGCTATACACACACATACAAAACAAATACAGGCAGTCCCCTACTTAAGGACACCCAACTTACAGATGACCCCTAGTTACAGACGGACCCCTCTGCCCCCTGTGACCTCTGGTGAAGTCTCTGGATGTTACTATAGTCCCAGGCTGCACTGATCGGCTGTAAGGTGTCTGTAATGAAGCTTTATTCATAATCCTTGGTCCCATTACAGCAAAAAATTTTGAAACTCCAATTGTCACTGGGGCCAAAGAAAAGAATTTTACCTCAAAAGTTGATTATAACATAGAAAATAAAAAAAAAAATCTCAAATTTTCTTCAACTCTTTATTACCTTCACTACATTTCAATGGTAATGAACGTTGTATAATAAGGTGACCTCTACATCCCGAAACATGGAGGCCAGGATTAAGCTCCGGACGATAACGACTTCTCCTTCCACTAATTGGCGGAGCAATTTTTAGCAGGAGAGGAATGAAGGAAATCTGGTGAATAGATTAGAAATCTCAGGTAGAAATCGTGACGGCGGCAGAATCTCACACGACGCGGCAATCAGCGGCCATTACTCTCCAGCCTCATGACTGACAATATACTTTCCTAATTGGCCGCTCCACGGACACAATGAATTAGGCGCCGAGGAAGAAGAATTATTTTTATACCCCTGAAGAGTCTACGGTCAAGACAGGAGGGAGATTTCCCAGAATTCCCCCAACCCATCAGAACGCAGCGCACATATTTTCTTACCGTCAACCGGACGTATTTATGCCAAATCCAGACAAACAGGGACAAACACGCGTTCGCGTAAATGCCACAAATATGGAGGGAAGATGCTAATTTGACCTTAGAATAACAGTCGGCTCGCGTCTGCCAGAGAGGATCACGTCTCGCCGAGCGTCATCCGCACAGACAGTTAATTAATGCACTTTATTGGATTAGGTCAAAAATGTCGGAATCTCTGTTAATGTGAACCTGGACATACGGGAACGAGCGCCATGGCAGCTCATGTAATGTCTTCCGACAGGTCGGGAGCGACTGGAAAACAATAAGAAGGACTATGACAGGAGAGGTAGTGGCCTGAGGAGACCTGGGAGGACTTGACTTCAAGTTTTCACCCCATCTTAAAGGGAATTGGTCACCAGCATTTACACCACTAAAGTACCACCCCCCTCTCAGGTAAGGGATGAAATGATCTTCCCTCTTTTGTCGGAAATATCACCCGTTTACCCAAAGTCATAGGCAAAAGAGATGAAAAGAGACACTTTTATAGGCTGCAGGGCGAGTGTCACTTTAGAAGCGCCTAAATTCTTGTTTTTGGTGTCATAGTAAAGATAAGAATCTCACCTTTCAGACCACATTGGGATTGTGGTGCTGTGATCTACAGAACCTGAGATACAGGCAGTTAGATGCATAGTTGGTAATGCGAACTGCAGATAACGCTCCAATTTCCGCCTTAAAGGGATTTTAAAGAAATTATACAAAGAAAAGTACAAGAATAGAGATGAGGGGGTGCGATTGAAAGCCGAACAGCCAATTTGGCAAATTGACACCTTGCTACTAACCATGGCGGTTATTGGCCAGGGGGACACCACCCAGAAGACAGACTACGGGTCTGCTCAGCTCTATAAAAGAACCATTAAGGTCACCCACATTCTACTTAACCTAGTAAAGTTTCTCTTTAATCCCTTACTCACGCGTGACGCATCTGTACCTCAAACGTCAGCTCACAGACTGAGCCCTCTCCATACAAAGTGGGCATTTGCTGCATATGGCAGCAAACACCCACCATTAAAGGTGTTATCCGGGTATTAAGCCCTGAGGGCAGGGCTGGGGAGGGCTATTTAAAAATAATAAACGTGTACTTACCTCGTCCAGCGCCGCCGATGTCCCGCGCCGCGGCCGGTCTTCTCTGTGCGCAGGTTTCATTACAAAGGTGCATAGGGAGTTCCGGGCGGCCGGAAGCTCCCATCCGACACCATCTCCCAGCGCTTACAACGCTGAGAGATAGGGACGGATGGGAGGAGCCGGCCACATCGCGGACCGGAAGCTCCCTGTGCGCAGCTTCCGTGCCCCTGTAAACAAACAGGGGCACGGATCGAAGGGACCGCGGCGCAGGACATCGGCGCCGCCGGAGGAGGTAAGTACATGTTTATTGTGTTTAAATAGCCCTCCCCAGCCCGGCCATAAGTAATTTTTAAAACCCGATCGTGAGTGTTAACCTTCTGATTGTTACTGGCGAAGCCATCGGCAACATGGATGCCGCCATCTTGCCCGAGATCCACGATCTGTCGCCATAACAGCCTTGGGTGTTTGTAAGACCTGAGGCTGTATAGTTTCTGATCATTATTCCCAACGTTGAACCCTGTAATAGAAAATAGCGCCCAAATGTCCAAAATGTCACTTTTTCGCCATTTTGAAACATATAAAAAGTTTTGGGAGGACCCTATTATGTCACTGTTCAGTCCTTTTGGGGTGTAATGCAGTTCCTAGATCCTAGTAAATGCGTATCTTTGAAATAGGGTCAGGAAGTAAGAGTTCTCCTTATGGAGACTTTGCCAATTAAGCTCGCCTTAAAGGCATGTAGAGACTTATTGCCATTGCTGCTCCACTAGGTTTGGCTTAATCCCACATCATGTCAGTAACCTTCTTGTTGGCCATGCTTGGTGTTTAGGAGACGGCCTTACAGAGGTATTATTTTCCCATTGCCACCTGGAAAACATATTTGCATATTTACCACAACTTTTTGAACCAGATTTGTATATGTGTTAACATATGCGCTAACATTGTGTTTTGTAAAAGCAAATGTTAATGCAATGTAATTAGGCAAATCTCCTCCGCTGATCTATTGTGTTTCAAAACGCATCGTAAACGCCACGTGTGGACGCAGCCTTAAGTAAATCTAAATCTGAAATTATACTCCACCACCAGCGCCTGCCCGAAAGGAGAGGACAGCAAAGCAGAAGGAGCGCTAATGCTACTTAGAGACAAAGTGAATTTTTAAAATCAGACCAGCCTTCTAATATGTATAATAAATATATGGTCGCACTCCTGGTCATAACCGCTAGTGATTAAGTGGTAGACGTGGCAGTGTATGGTCGTGACCAAGCAGCATCATGGTCCTAGTGCACAGGACCTGGTACTCGCCTCAGGCCATCAATGAGCAGCAAGACTATGACCAAGCTCCACCGTCATCTGGTTATAGAACAGAACGTTAGGCAGCACGATGGCTTAGTGGTTAGCATTACAGCCTTGCAGCGCTAAGGAGTGGGGTTCAAGTCCCAGGGTCAACATCTGCAAAGAGTTTGTATGTTATCTCCGTTTTTGCGTGGGTTTTCTCTTGGTCCTCAGTTTTACTCCCACACTCCAAAACATACTGGTAGGTTGATTAGATTGTGAGCCCTGTGGGGACAGGGACTGATGTGACAAGCGCATCGCTGCGTAATCTGTGGGTGCTATATAAATAAAGGAATTATTATTATAATAAAGCTTCTCTCCCATAATTCTAATGAACAAGTTTTGTGATGATGAACTCATGAACTCCCCCCAGCCCACAATGTCCTCAGTTTAAAGCCAATGACATAAAAAAAGTTGCCAAATATTCCAATAATAACTAATAAAACTCAAAATAATCCAGAGTGGAACAGGATGATAGGAGACCCATACAGGGTAACACCCCAGGTCACGCCTGCACACCCTATAGAAAACATACATGTCACATATGAAATCCACCGACCTGGCTATGGGCAGTAAATGTATGTGCAACAAATAGTTATAAGAAATGTAAATGTATCCATTATGTAGATAAACAAGACTTTTGTCTCCAATTAGAGGCCGTAATCCTGTACATAGCTAGTGCTGAGGCCGCGTTCACACGTAAAAAGCATTTGAAACGCATCAAGGAAAACCACACCCTATAAAATCAAACGTTCACCAAAACACATGCATTTCAGAACGCAACGAAAACGCGTCAGAAACGCCACGTGTGAACGCGGCATGTGTTTCCACTTACACGTTCCACTTAAAACCGCATCTCAACTGCATCGTTATCAGTTTTGCCGTAGTTTAGGTGCAGTTTCATAATTTAACGAGTGAAAGACATTAAAGGAAATCTACCATCAAAATCCATCCTGATAAACCAGGGACATTACTCATAGATCCAGGCACCAGGACTGTGACAATCTTCTTATATGTGTTATCCATGGCCTCCTTCCTTCTAACATCAACTTTTATAATTATGCTTATTAGTCAAAGAGCCTCTTTGGGGGTGTTACCAGAACCCCTCCTTACTACAGCTTCACAGGCTGTTACACTGTACCTTCCCACTGTGTGCTGAGGCATAGGGATGGTGCAGTGCTGAGGGAGCAGCAGGGAGACCAAGGAAGGAGGACATGGATAACAAATATAAGAAGATTACCACAGTCACGGTGCCTGGATCTATGAGTAATGTCCCTGGTTTATCAGGATGGATTGTGATGGTAGATTTCCTTTAACTGAACAGGTGAAAATCATATATTGAACATCAGTTCAGTTAAAGGGGTTTGCCAATGTTCTCAAATCTTAATCACCTACTGTTGTTCCCACAATAAAGATAACTTTTAACCCCTTACTTTACAATGTTACTCAGTGTTATTGCTGTTTTAGCTCCTATCACTCAGTGATGGTCAGTGTAAGATTCCAGAGTGTGGGCGGGGACTCTGT
Organism: Engystomops pustulosus; assembly: GCF_040894005.1. Classification (NCBI taxonomy): domain Eukaryota; kingdom Metazoa; phylum Chordata; class Amphibia; order Anura; family Leptodactylidae; genus Engystomops; species Engystomops pustulosus. The sequence continues at coordinate 194,433,113 of NC_092415.1, read as the reverse complement.
AAGCAGACACTTCATGATTCCTCTGTGCTATGAGATGCTGTGTGCTGACAATGTGCTTAGATTATCAAGGTCCAGGGTTTATCTACACCGTCATTTAGCTTCTGAAGATTCTACTAGTATCTGACACATAGAAAAAGAGATGAGAAAGATCAGAGTCATGAGATGGATATAAGACACAATGACACACTCTGCTATCTCACCTAACTAAACACACACTTAAAGAAGGGCAGAAAGTAACTACTCCCTCTCTCCCCTGCTCCTGCAGTACAGGAGATTCATGTTCATGTGAGAGGAACCTGCTCAGACGGGAAAATCTGCCGACCATAATCACAACTGAATATATGGTCATATCCAATGCCAACCGTTACACACAACATCAGGATCGATAGAGACAAGTTAGAATTATATCTGTTGAACGCTGCATTTTTGTTAAAAAACACTGAATTCGAGAATGTGTTATTTTGTCACCCTGAGTATATTTAAAGGGAACCTATCACCAGGAATATCATTTTTAGCTGGTGACAGGTTCCAAAAGCCTATACTACACCTATTTAAAAAATGCCTTTGTCAACATTCTGAATCATATTTATAATTTATAAAACTTTCACATTACCTGGCTCCCTGCCAGCAGCGTGTGGCGAGTCCCGGATGGGGGAGCAGCTGCAGCAGCCTATGTCTCAGTCTCCTCTCCTCCACACTCATTCCCTCCCTCCCCTGTCTGCTCAATGAACATGACAGGACGTGGTAATGGGGAAAGAGGTAGAGGAGTGTTGAGGAGAGGAGACTGACACAGGCACACAAAGGCTGCAACTGTCTCCTCCCCAGGGACTCACTACATGCTGCTGGCAGGGAGCCATGTAATGTGAAATAAATGATTCAGAATGCCGACAAAGGAATTTTTAAAATCAAAATATCATAGGAACCTGTCACCAGCTAAAAATCACATTCCTGGTGACACTTTAAGAATTGCAATGAGTAACTGCAGCCTGAGGAGGGAAAACAAATCTTTCTGTTAGTTTGGTACAATGTATAGTTCTGGACCACAGGCTGTTCAGCTCAATAAGAATTATATAGACTGGACACAATTTTCTCCACTTCTCAGCTGAGAGCAGGAATCACTATGTACAAGATTTTACTTCCCATTCATTGGCTATATAACTGTCAAAGATGGCCGCATACAGTGATACAGTATAGCTAGCAATGTCATAGATAAACAATAGATTCTCATGATCGGTGTGGTTTCCATCAGAGGGACCCCCAACCAATCACAATGTTGTCCCCTTTTCCTTAATAGGGATAGAAGTGAACATCAAACGTTACCTACAAGAGGACTAATACCCAATGCCAATATATCATTGCCATAGCAGGTTTCCCAACCACCATGTAGTTATATCTCTCCATGCCTGAGAGAGGTCAGGGCAGGGCATCCCTTTAAACCCAGCTTCACAAAATACACTTTGTGACAAGAACTGATCCAATCATACAATCCAAACAATAAGTCATGGACCCACCAGATCCGGAGTAGATTTGGGCTACTTACTGGTCAGCTTGTTGTGGCTCAGGATCAGCTGGGTGATGTGTGACAGTGTGACTGGAAGAGAGAAGACACAACCTTGAGAATGTGATATCCATAGTCAACCAGTAAGCAGCAGGCCAGGAGGACCTTCTTTAAAGAATCTCTGATCCATAGGGATCTGAATTCTGGGACCCCCAACTAATAAGAGAAAGTCCTCTGAGAGATTAAAGAGGGAGATCCAACCTGTGAACCTTATGGAGCTTGTGAATCAGCCGTCCTAAAGGTCAGCGGGGAATGAGCACAGGTTTGGGGCATATCAGGGGAGTGTTTGAGGGCAATTGTTGGGGGTTCCGCATTACATTACAGCCTCACCCCTGCACAGCGTTGCTCTATCCATCTGGCCGTGCAGAGAACTGCAGCACAATCATGGCAGCCAGAAGCGTCACCTCAAACATGTGAGCAGTAGAAAGAGCGGCTGCAGAAGGTGTTGGCTGCCGGATCCTCACCGAGAAGAGGTTTATCCCCAATCTCAATACTTGGGACAACCCCTTTTAATGCCTTCATGCAGTTTGCATATGTTCCTGAAGCTTTTACATTATCACTGCATACCCAAAATTTTAAAGGGGAAATAGCGTGTCCCCTGCACATAGTGAAGCTGAGGTCAGTACTGCTCAATGTGCATGCGCCCAATGTTAAATGACACATGCACCAGGGGTCCAAGTCACCAGATCACTGCCACTTAGGAACTGGGTATCCGACAGAGAGGAGATCCTAAAAGCCATTTTGGTGGTATAGCAGCCCCAAACCGGAAAGGTTCCCTTTCATGATCAGAGGGGGGGTCTTACTTCTGTGAGAGGGCGACATTGTGCATAGAAAGATTTTAATAGGGCGACGAGATGCCGGACCTGCACCGATCATAAAGTGACAGCATATCCACAGATGTGACACGACCTTATGGCCCGGGATTAACTACCTAATCATCAGAAGGATACAGTATAGTGATGGCGGAGGATCTGATCATTAGTCCTAGTCATAGATAATACAGGATAGTGATCCGTAGTCGTACTCACACAGGCCGGGGATGTCCAGCATGTTACCAATGCCCCGGTCAGACATGTCTATGTCGGTGATGTTCTTCTCCCGGCTCTCCTCCACTATCTTCTTCAGTGACTTGGACATTGTGGAATCTAAAGAACACAGAAAACATCAGTATAAAGAGAATTACAGTATAAGAGAACTACAAGTCCCAGCAAGTGCAGGAGCTGCCCCAGGACACTAGTCCTGTCTAGTATGGTGGCTCACAGTTACTCGGTTGTAGCCTGCACCCGAGCTGTAGGTGGGAGATGCCCGCACACACCCGACAGGAAGTCGCCCCGAGCTGTAAAATTACTCACAATCCTAATAAGGCAAATTCCACTCCCGGTCTGTGGATGGAAAGCTGCAGGAGCGTCAGCCAATGGGAGCGAGGCGACCTGCAACGTTCTGCTGACTGTAACCAATCAGGAAGCAGCGAACGCTGCGGCAGCCAATCAGAGCCCCACAGGAGGGAGATGGATACAATGTCACAGCCGGAGAGAGGAAGCGGCTTGTTTTGCTTCCGCCGTGCAGACTGTGCGGTCTTGGGCGGGGATGCGTCTTTAACTTGCGGTACTTGTGAAGTTTTAGTGCAGGAATTTGGGAGTCTGGGAGTTAGTTAAACTTTGAGAAGTTAAGTTTATGTCACTGACTTATATAAGGAGCGGTATAACCAGGAGTGAAACTGAACTCAACTTTGGTTAAATTATGTATTTTACATTTTTTTCTATCCCATTGACGTAGCTGTAGGAAAGTTTTTGCTTTTTGAGGGGGTGTCCATAAATCTACTTTAATGGAGCTTTTAAAAAAAAAAGTTAAAAAAAAAAATCACACATGGCCCCTTCTGCTCACACATGCCTGTCAGTGAGGTGGCAGCTGTGTAGAGGTCAGCGCTGGGGAATAGGGTGGACGGTACAGGAATGGAGGAGCCAAGTAGTTTTTATTTTTTTACTTGTTTTATCAATGCAACATGTAAGCGTCCTACACTTTTAGCCCAGAGTGGAATATGGTTTTTTAGTCTGAGTAGGAGCACAATGGTGATGTTCAGACTCCTCACATGATAGCTGAAAAAAATCACTGGCCTTACTGGATGGTGCATGACCCTCTGAGCCAATCCCTGGTCTCACTGGATGGCACATAATGACTTCCTGAACCAATCACTGGATGGCGCATGACCCCTGAACCGACCTCTGGTTTCACAGGATGGCGCGTGACCTCATAATCTATCTCTTGCCTTACTGGATGGCACATAACCCCTGAACTAATCATTGGTCTCACTGGATGGCGCATGACCCCTGAACCAATCACTGGATGGCACATAATGACTTCCTGAACCAATCACTGGATGGCGCATGACCCCTCAACCGACCTCTGGTTTCACAGGATGGCGCGTGACCTCATAATCTATTTCTTGCCTTACTGGATGGCACATAACCCCTGAACCAATTATTGGTCTCACTGGATGGCACATCATGACCTCCTGAGCCATTCACTGGCCTCATTGGATGGCTGATGACCTCTGAAACAATCACGTGATGGCGCATGACCTCGGAACCAATCACCGGTCTCACTGGATGGCGAATGACACCTGAACCAAACACTGTTTCACTGGATGGCACAAAATGACCCCCGGAACCAATCACTGGATGGTGCATGACCCCTGAAGCAATCATTGGATGGCGCATGACCCCTGAACCAATCACTGGATGGCGCATGACCCCTGAACCAATCACTGGTTTCACAGGATGGCGCGTGACCTGAAAATCAATCTCTTGCGTTACTGGATGGCACATGGCCCCTGAACCAATCACTGGTCTCACAGGATGGCGCGTGACCTCAAAATCAATCTCTTGCCTTACTGGATGGTGCATGACCCCTGAGACCTCGGCTGCCATGGACACCCATAGACAATGACAGGGGCACCCATGGGGTGACCGGGAGTCGTCTCCCTCTCGGTGCTTATATGCCCTGGTCTGTTACATTATCCCATGACCGTAGCTATTACAGGAGATAGAATAATGTCCTTGTCACCTATTACTTTTCATGTGTCACTTGTGTGACCTGCCATTGGCTGCAGCTGTCAGGTGACGTCATGGTGACCTGCGCTTTGTGTGTATAAAGATTCCTCTTTTAGGACGACAACCATTGATTACAGTGATAGATTTCCCAGTCATTTCAGTGGCCTCATTCACGCTTCTGTACAGAAACCATTTAGAAGACAAAGTAAAAATTCTCCATTTTTTCACAACTGCAGGGTTTTTTTTTAGTCAATGAACACCAATTGCAGGCAAGTTGTTTAACCCCTTAGTCGCTTTCATTTTTTCTACAGTGGTCTTGAAGGGTTTAATGGGCTATTCCCGTCACACAACAATGATGGTATATCCCTGTGCTGTAGCTTCCAATGCTGTTTAATGTCTCACCTTCTCCCTGCTTCCTCAGCATCCCCCTCTGCCTGTAGTAATCTCACACAGTGGGAGGGGGAAAATTCTCCTGCACAGTGTAACAGCCTGTGAAGCTACAGCACGGAGGAGCTCTGGTAACACCCCTCTGGTCCATTAGCATAATCTTACAAGTTGATTTTAGGAAGGAAGGAAATCATAGATAACAAATATAAGAAGATACCACAGTCACAGTGCCTGGATCTATGAGTAATGTCCCTGGTTTATCAGGATGGATTTTCATGGTAGATTCGTTTGTTTGAAATGTATCACAAGGAGTAACTTAATTTTAGTTATAGAAAATAGTAAAGATTACTAGAAATCAGGCAGAAAGTTCTGCGCATGAGCAGCGGTGCGGGGGAAGTGTATGGAGCGACCTCAGCCAATAGCTGCAGAGCAGGAAGTGATGTCGGAGAGATGACAACTTTTATCAAAATATTTTTATTTGCAAATATTTCACAACATTGATTCATAGAAAAAAAACCCCCACATTCCTCATTATTCATTGCATGTTTTATTACGAAGAGATCGGCAAACTTGGTGATTTGGCAAGAAAGGTGCAGTGTTATACATGGGAGGCTGCTGAGAGCGCATGGACGGCTGGAGTCTGTATCTATCACTTCCATCCGTCTTTGCTTTTGGATCTTCCCTTCATCTGTTCTATGAACTCCAGACAATTCTGAAAAATGATGGGATCACAGCGTAGTCTGCATGAAACTTAATAAACATGTGATGAGAGGAGCCGTTCACTTCAGCGAGGTCCCCGTCCTGGAAGATAAAATATAGAAGGGGAAATTTATAGTAAAAGGATTATATTATAGTATAAAAAATATAGAAAAAACACAGTTTACCCTGCCTGTCTGTGTAATCTGGAAGGTGGTAGGGGAGACCTGCTCTGCTCATTGTTACAGCCTGTGAAGCTAAAGCACTAATGACCTCTTGAAACACCACCCAGAGCCCTTCAGGCTCATTAGCATAATATTAAAAGTTGATTTTAGAAGGAAGGAGGACATGGATAACACATATAAGGAGATTACCACAGTCCCGGTGCCTGGATCTATGAGTTAGTGTCCCTGGTTTATCAGGATGGATTTTCATGTTAGATTTCCTTTAATTCTCAGTAGTCTCAGGACTAACTGCTATGATGTCTCCTATACACTGCACACACAGAGAAGCATCTGATCCATAACTCCGATTCAGCAGGATCGTATAGGGCATTATAGAGAAGTACTGACTCTTGTGCTGCAGTCAGTACAGCACTTGGGGTGAAATAGAAGCTTCAGGAAATCTACCGTCCAAATCCATCCTGATAAACCAGGGACATTACTCATAGATCCAGGCACCGGGACTGTGGTTATCTACTTATATCTGTTATTCATGGTCTCTTTCCTTCTAAAATCAACTGTTAAAATTATACCAATAAGCCTGACGAGCTGTTGTAATGTCTCCATTTCCGCGTCTGCTCCCTCAGCACATTGATGCAGGAAGGAGGGTGAGGCAGTGTAATAGCCTGTGAAGCTACAGCACAGAGGGGCTCTGGTGATGCCTCCACAGCCTTTCTGGCTTATTAGCATAATTTTAACCGTTGATTTTAGAAGTCAGGAGACCATGGATAACAAATATAAGAAGATTACCACAGTCCCGGTGCCTGGATCTATGAGTAATGTCCCTGGTTTATCAGGATGGATTTTGATGGTAGATTTCCTTTAAAGGGTCTGAGCTGCAATACCAGAATAGACCTACAGACCAGGGTGGTGCTGTTTCAGTAAACAAAGCAGACCCTTTATTCTATCTGGACAACCCCCAAAATGAATGTGAATGATGAATAAAGGCACAAGGCTGAGCGTTTCCCCCTCCAGCCACCAGGTGGCACTGCAGCCTTGAGTAAAACTATGATAAAAGTTTTGGTTTATATAAAACGTACCGATCCACAAAGTGTTCTTAACAGTGTTGAGGCAGCGTCGGGTCCATCATAAATTCTCAGGTAATTCTTCTCACAATTTCCGGGATCATCGATGGTGAAGGCAGGGAAGCCGAGGCTGATCGTCCTCCCCGAGGGAGCAGCCACCTTCCACTCACAGTCCGTGTTGTTACCGTAACTTGCAGGATATTCAGGACTAGTAAATGAGCCGTGATCCCCGAAAAGGGTCCCGCCACAACCTGCAGATGACTCAGTGGGTAAATGCACTTACATTCCAATATCATAAACCTCTCATGTGCACAATAATCTCTCGTCATATAATATACTCAACATTTTATAGGGTGATATTGTATATACAGGACCAAGTCAGCACAAAGAGGACTGGCTGGACCCCCATATTCCGACCCCCCCTAGATCCTCCTCATCTCCAAACACCTACAACATCTCAAAATCTAATACCAATCCGTGTTAGGAGCTTGTGAGTGGGGGCAGCCAAACTAGAGAGGAGATAAGTTAATGAACCGCCCCGGTCTGAGGTTTGGTTTCTTACCCAATTTTACAGGTGGAGCCTGAGGCACAGGGTAATGTAAGAGGTGGTGCCCTGGGCCTCATGGCCACCCCCAATGTGCACTGAACTGCTCATTTACATACAAATAATATGTAATAATAATATGCACGGAAGTAAGAGGTGATAAAGGATTAAAGACATCATCTACACAGCCACATGTGAGATACCAGGGACATTACTCATAGATCCAGGCACCGGGACTGTGGGACTCTTCTTATATGTGTTATCTATGGCCTCCTTCCTTATACAATCAACTTTTATTATGCTGGAGGTATGTTACCAGAGCCCCTCCATGCTGTAGCTGCTACATTCCCCCTGGACTTCACCCCCTCCGTCCGCCTGCTGTATTCTCACAACCTGTGAAGCCACGGCACGGAGGGACTCTGGTAAAGCTCTCCCCCTTATGGCTCATTAGCATAATTTTACAAGTTGATTTTAGAAGGAAGGAGTGCATGGATAACACATTTAAGAAGATGACCACAGTCATCTGGATGTGTCTGGATTTATGAGTAATGTCCCTGGTTTATCAGGATGGATTGTGATGGTAGATTTCCTTTAAAGGACACCTGTCATCAGGTCTCTGCCACTAGTCCTGTCACCTCTACCTGTTGGAGCAGCTCACAAGGATCCATCACAGCCTTTATCTAGTTATTTCATACATTAATCATTATAAAATCATCTTTTCTTTATTATGTAAATGAGGCTGGTCACATGGTCTGTTACCCCTCCCCTCTCCTCCCCCTGCTCATGTCTGTGTGTGATGTATAGTAAAGCATGGCTAGTGTGTGCTGCATCTGCTGACATGCTGCATCCTCCTAATATACAGGTGAGAGACACAGACATCAGCTACACATGAATCTGACATGTTCTGCTGTAACATGGCTGCAGCCTGGAGCTGTTGTATCTCTCCTATACACACACACACATGCACACACAGGCTGCAGGGGGCGCCAGCACCAGGAAGCACATCATTATACAGCCTCACATCATTATACAGGCTGTCAGTCATGCACTGGGGGTGTGGCTGTGCCTCCCACTCATGAATAAGGTGGACAGCTTGAATATGCTAATGCTTCATTGGACATTTCACAGGTCATTTGCATACAGCTTTAGGACCTCATTGCTTAGGTTTACAGGCATGTAGAGGGACAATGAAGGGATAGAGGCAATGCTCTCTAATGGCAGTTTATGAAAATATATTTAGTTTAGGGGGTTATTTTGCATGACGGGTTCTCATTAAATCCTTTACATTTTCCTAGAAATTTGAGTTTTTGTGTATTTTGGTTTCTAATTAGGAATTTTAAATTAGTTTTGGCGTCCGGTGTGGAGTCCAGATTTATTTTTGGATATTCATGAAGTTCCAAAGCTGTTGTGAATTTCTTTTCTGAAATTTAGATCTGGGTAGGGATGTGAATTTATTTAGGGGCTTGTTCTGAGATCTGATATTCTTGTTATTACACATTAGATCTGGTGGGACAATTGGGAATATAAGTTGTTAGGATGTGTGGTATTCTGTATTTATCAGGGTGATTGATTTTACTTTGTAACTTTGTGAATTTAAAAAGTATAAAAACAAAGAGAGATCTGATCTGGGAATGTAATTTTATTTTGGGGCTTGGTCTGGGATCTTAATTTTTTTTAGACACCAGGTCTAAGTTCTAAATTTTTTTGGAAACCTAGTCTGTAATCTGAATTTTTTTTCAAAATGGGGGGATTGAATTGATGTAGAGGCTTGGTCTAGGATCTGAAAATAATTTTAATACATCCCCTTTGCACCTACCCTGTTTTTTTTTTAAAATTACATTATGGGTCCACTGTATTTTCCCTTAGGGTCCAAATATTCCGTAAAGCAGTCTGGTCCAATTGATATATATATTTATAAACAACTATAAATCACCCCCCCCCCCCCCATGGTAACAACCTCTATTACCGATTATCTTTGTGTTAGCTCTTATTCATGAGGAGCTTTTATTAATACATAGTTAAATTATATCAAACCCAAAAAATATATATTGACCCACTTACTCCTAGAAGTAGCAACCTGGTAGTTCCCTGCAGAAAGATCAGCCCCCTTTACCTGGAATTGTCCAATCTTTCTCATAAATTGCTCATGTGCCTTTACTGCTTTCATAATAATCCCTGAATATTCATCAAGTGATTCAGCACAACTTCTACTCACTTTGGTTCTGTGATTCTTTGTTTACATGTCTGAGCTCTGATGAATAGGAGGGGCTGTAGCAGGAGATTATGACTCATCCTGCTCCCCCCTCCTCTCTCCATGTGTCTGTCTGATGGACTGTGAAAGAAAGACTCAGTTTCTTACCAGTTGGAGACGACGTCCAAGTAATTTCATATCCGTCTTTAGATGTGATAATATCAGATTTGAAAAACAGATGAAGAATATTATTTTTGGGAAAAATCGGGTTGGGGAGAGTGTTTCCACAAAGTGTAGCCAGTAGCGGGGAGTCACGAGTGCTGCCATTTCTTACCTACAAATTACCAAAAGGGGGGAGAATATTTCAGATTAATAGATCAGTATAAAGGTCATCAGGGAGACACATGTTGGTGATGACAGGGCATAATTTCATTCCTGATGGGACCAGAAGCATCAGAAACTAAGGCCAAGGGTGTCGCCAAAAGGGAATTTCCCTTTAAGTAATATAGTTATAATTTATGAGTGCCCTGGGCTTCAAATATCCAAATTTCCTTTGCCCAGTAAAAGATAAAACTTTGTCTGGTGACAGTCACCACTAGAGGGAGCTCATTACATGTGGTTCTCTTATCACTCACATCATCCATATGGATCGCAGGGGCTAGAAATGAAAGAGAAAGTCGGGTAGAATTCTGACTACAGAACGCACTTACTTCTAAGAAGTCATAACATGTGGAGCTAATGTCTTCTAGATGAAATGAATGGAAGAAGAGGGATATTGAGTGTTTCTCCGGAGCTCTGAGGATTATGTCACATTCCAGTTTGTTTGGGTAACTCCCCGGCCATCCTGGACTTTTTAGGTAACCAAATGACTGGTTGTATTCCCGGCTACAGTCTGTAATGAGAAGAAGGGGGTCATCATTCATCAGTATATATATATATATATATATATATATATATATATATATATATATATGCATAGGGCAAAGATGTATAGAGGTAGTATGAAGTAGTTGAGACTGTAACCAATGACTGGAGAGGAAAGGAGGTCAGCTGACCCCTGTCTTCGAGATAGGTGCATTGCCGGCATGGGACCCAAATATGTCACCTATTTCTAACATATCCTGTGGATATGCTATGAATACTATACATGAGGACACCCCTCTAAGAAGTTTGTCATTTATTAGTCAAACTTTCTCTGATCACAGACATTAGATGAAAGTTGTCCAAAACTTACAAAAAATAATAATAATTCCTTTATTTATATAGCGCACACAGATTACTCAGCGCTGCACAGAGCTTGTCAAATCAGTCCCTGTCCCCATGGGGCTCACAATGTAATCAACCTGCCAGTATGTTTTGGAGTGTGGGAGGAAACCGGAGGACCCGGAGTAAACCCACGCAAACACGGAGAGAACATACAAACTCTTTGCAAATGTTGACTTGAACCCAGGTTCCCAGCACTGCAAGGCTGTAATGCTAACCACTGAGCCACCGTGCTGCCCCTTAATCTAGATATGATATATTTGAACCAAAAAGATTAAACTTACTGGCGATTTGATATGTAAAAGTGAGGCCATTGCCAGAAACGAATTCCTGTGACTTAAAAGTTATAACCGCTGTACGTCCATAGGAATAAAACTCTGGTATTTCAAAGGTTTCATTGCCGCAATATCTGTGGACCTGTCCTAGGGCACCCTGAAGATGAAAAAAGTATAATACAGGATGTAACTCAGGATCAGTACAGGATAAGTAATGTCATGTATGTACACAGTGACTGCACCAGCAGCAGAATAGTGAGTGCAGCTCTGGGGTATAATACAGGATGTAACTCAGGATCAGTACAGGATAAGTAATGTCATGTATGTACACAGTGACTGCACCAGCAGCAGAATAGTGAGTGCAGCTCTGGGGTATAATACAGGGTGTAACTCAGGATCAGTACAGGATAAGTAATGTCATGTATGTACACAGTGACTACACCAGCAGCAGAATAGTGAGTGCAGCTGTGGAGTATAATACAGGATGTAACTCAGGATCAGTACAGGATAAGTAATGTCATGTATGTACAAAGTGACTGCACCAGCAGCAGAATACTGAGTGCAGATCTGCAGTATAATACAGGATGTAACTCAGGATCAGTACAGGATAAGTAATGCCATGTATGTACACAGTGACTGCACCAGCAGCAGAATAGTGAGTGCAGCTCTGGGGTATAATACAGGATGTAACTCAGAATCAGTACAGGATAAGTAATGTCATGTATGTACACAGTGACTGCACCAGCAGCAGAATAGTGAGTGTAGCTCTGGGGTATAATACAGGATGTAACTCAGGATCAGTACAGGATAAGTAATGTCATGTATGTACACAGTGACTGCACCAGCAGCAGAATAGTGAGTGCAGCTCTGGAGTATAATACAGGATGTAACTAAGGAACAGTACAGGATAAGTAATGTCATGTATGTACACAGTGACTGCACCAGCAGCAGAATAGTGAGTGCAGCTCTGGGGTATAATACAGGATGTAACTCAGGATCAGTACAGGATAAGTAATGTCATGTATGTACACAGTGACTGCACCAGCAGCAGAATAGTGAGTGCAGCTCTGGAGTATAATACAGGATGTAACTCAGGATCAGTACAGGATAAGTAATGTCATGTATGTACACAGTGACTGCACCAGCAGCAGAATAGTGAGTGCAGCTCTGGAGTATAATACAGGATGTAACTCAGGATCAGTACAGGGTAAGTAATGTCATGTATGTACACAGTGACTGCACCAGCAGCAGAATAGTGAGTGCAGCTCTGGAGTATAATACAGGATGTAACTCAGGATCAGTACAGGGTAAGTAATGTCATGTATGTACACAGTGACTGCACCAGCAGCAGAATAGTGAGTGCAGCTCTGGGGTATAATACAGGGTGTAACTCAGGATCAGTACAGGATAAGTAATGTCATGTATGTACACAGTGACTACACCAGCAGCAGAATAGTGAGTGCAGCTGTGGAGTATAATACAGGATGTAACTCAGGATCAGTACAGGATAAGTAATGTCATGTATGTACAAAGTGACTGCACCAGCAGCAGAATACTGAGTGCAGATCTGCAGTATAATACAGGATGTAACTCAGGATCAGTACAGGATAAGTAATGCCATGTATGTACACAGTGACTGCACCAGCAGCAGAATAGTGAGTGCAGCTCTGGGGTATAATACAGGATGTAACTCAGGATCAGTACAGGATAAGTAATGTCATGTATGTACACAGTGACTGCACCAGCAGCAGAATAGTGAGTGCAGCTCTGGAGTATAATACAGGATGTAACTCAGGATCAGTACAGGATAAGTAATGTCATGTATGTACACAGTGACTGCACCAGCAGCAGAATAGTGAGTGCAGCTCTGGAGTATAATACAGGATGTAACTCAGGATCAGTACAGGGTAAGTAATGTCATGTATGTACACAGTGACTGCACCAGCAGCAGAATACTGAGTGCAGCTCTGGAGTATAATACAGGATGTAACTCAGGATCAGTACAGGATAAGTAATGTCATGTATGTACACAGTGACTGCACCAGCAGCAGAATAGTGAGTGCAGCTCTGGAGTATAATACAGGATGTAACTCAGGATCAGTACAGGATAAGTAATGTCATGTATGTACACAGTGACTGCACCAGCAGCAGAATAGTGAGTGCAGCTCTGGAGTATAATACAGGATGTAACTCAGGATCAGTACAGGATAAGTAATGTCATGTATGTACACAGTGACTACACCAGCAGCAGAATAGTGAGTGCAGCTCTGGGGTATAATACAGGATGTAACTCAGGATCAGTACAGGATAAGTAATGTTATGTATGTACAGTGACTTCACCAGTAGCAGAATAGTGAGTGCAGCTCTGGGGTATAATACAGGATGTAACTCAGGATCAGTACAGGATAAGTAATGTCATGTATGTACACAGTGACTGCACCAGCAGCAGAATAGTGAGTGCAGCTCTGGGGTATAATACAGGATGTAACTCAGGATCAGTACAGGATAAGTAATGTCATGTATGTACACAGTGACTGCACCAGCAGCAGAATAGTGAGTGCAGCTCTGGGGTATAATACAGGATGTAACTCAGGATCAGTACAGGATAAGTAATGTCATGTATGTACACAGTGTCTGCACCAGCAGCAGAATAGTGAGTGCAACTCTGGGGTATAATACAGGATAAGTAACGTCATGATCGGTGTGACTTACCGCAGGTGAGTCTTTGACCTCCAGGTAGTTACTGGAGCAGTCGGTTCCAGCCTGAAGATGGAAGGACTGAATCTTGACTTTTACATTTTCCTTTTCTGGAGAGTCAATGGTCCACATACAGTTTGTGAATGGTGGGTAGTGATTTGGATAATTTGGTGACGTTGTAGTAGTTATAGATGACGTTGCATTGTAGACTCCTCCACATAACACTGCAATAAGGAACACTATGGTCATTTCTTATGTCCATCTGTTATGTCTTTCTATACTAAAATGTCAACTAACTAGAAGATCCAAGTTTAATTAGTTTCATCAGCCAGGTCATTATGGTCATCTGGATCACCTTGTCTCACCGCACCGGGACCTGGCTGGACAGGGGTGCCGCAAAACATAGGACTCGTCCTATCTTATGCTGGATTGTGGACGAGTCCTCTCGTCCTTCTATGCAGAGGGGAGGGGTGAGGAGCACTCCCCCCCATCTTCTTCCCCCCCGGCCATGGCTCTTCCGTCCTGGGTGGTGTGCATGTAGCCTAAGCTTGAGTGGAGACGCCTCATTGACTAGAGAATACTCACAATCAGACATGATATAAGTAGCGTTGAAGCCGGCCAGCTCCACCATCCAGTCGGTGACAAACCACACGGTGAGAGTGTTGCTTGATGATAGGAAGTGCGCAGGGAGAGCGGAACCGCAGTACGTTCCCTGTAGACTGCTATTAGTGCTGCTGCCATCAAATATCTGAAATAAGAGAAATCATTACTAGGACGGATAAACTGACCAGCAGGTATTACCCACATGACGCTTATAGGTGAGAAGATGTTATTTATTTTAGGTGAGATCAAAATTTATGCAGGAGTGGGTGTATCTGTTATTAATTCACTTACAATAGCAATCTGTCCAAGATGAGTATGCGCCAGACCTCAAAATGTGAACAGTAGGTCACACAGGCTGAGGTCCAAAGTAGGTGAAGTCACTACGCATGCACCATATTTTGCGGAGTGGGTGTATACACCATTACTTTTCTTGTGCATCACAGCATAGTGAGCCCACAACATGAAAAATAGGTCACTGAGGCTAATGCACACAGCAGGTGAAGCACTGCGCATGCGTCATATGTTCCGGAGTGGGTGTATACACCATAACTTTTCTTGTGCATGGTGCATCATAGCATAATGAGCCCCCAACATGAAGAATAGGTCACTATGGTTAATGCACACAGCAGGTGAAGCACTGCGCATGCACCATATGTTCCGGAGTGGGTGCATACACCATAACTTTTCTTGTGCAGGGGGCATCATAGCATAGTGAGCCCCCAACACGAAGAATAGGTCACTAATGCTAATGTACGCAGCAAGTGAAGCACTGCGCATGCGCCATATGTTCCGGAGTTGGTGTATACACCATAACTTTTCTTGTGCATAGTGCATCAGAGCATAATGAGCCCCCAACACGAAGAATAGGTCACTAATGCTAATGTACGCAGCAAGTGAAGCACTGCGCATGCGCCATATGTTCCGGAGTTGGTGTATACACCATAACTTTTCTTGTGCATGGTGCATCAGAGCATAATGACCCCCAACATGAAAAATAGGTCACTGAGGCTAATGCACGCAGCAGGTGCAGCACTGCGCATGCGCCATATGTTCCGGAGTTGGTGTATACACCATAACTTTTCTTGTGCATGGTGCATCAGAGCATAATGACCCCCAACATGAAAAATAGGTCACTGAGGCTAATGCACGCAGCAGGTGCAGCACTGCGCATGCGCCATATGTTCCGGAGTTGGTGTATACACCATAACTTTTCTTGTGCATGGTGCATCAGAGCATAATGACCCCCAACATGAAAAATAGGTCACTGAGGCTAATGCACGCAGCAGGTGCAGCACTGCGCATGCGCCATATGTTCCGGAGTTGGTGTATACACCATAACTTTTCTTGTGCATAGTGCATCAGAGCATAATGAGCCCCCAACACGAAGAATAGGTCACTAATGCTAATGCACGCAGCAGGTGAAGCACTGCGCATGCGCCATATGTTCCGGAGTTGGTGTATACACCATAACTTTTCTTGTGCGTGCTGCATCAGAGCATAATGACCCACAACATGAAGAATAGGTCACTAAGGCTAATGCACACAGCAGGTGAAGCACTGCGCATGCGCCATATGTTCCGGAGTTGGTGTATACACCATAACTTTTCTTGTGCGTGCTGCATCAGAGCATAATGAGCCCCCAACACGAAGAATAGGTCACTAATGCTAATGTACGCAGCAAGTGAAGCACTGCGCATGCGCCATATGTTCCGGAGTTGGTGTATACACCATAACTTTTCTTGTGCATAGTGCATCAGAGCATAATGAGCCCCCAACACGAAGAATAGGTCACTAATGCTAATGTACGCAGCAAGTGAAGCACTGCGCATGCGCCATATGTTCCGGAGTTGGTGTATACACCATAACTTTTCTTGTGCATGGTGCATCAGAGCATAATGACCCCCAACATGAAAAATAGGTCACTGAGGCTAATGCACGCAGCAGGTGCAGCACTGCGCATGCGCCATATGTTCCGGAGTTGGTGTATACACCATAACTTTTCTTGTGCATAGTGCATCAGAGCATAATGAGCCCCCAACACGAAGAATAGGTCACTAATGCTAATGCACGCAGCAGGTGAAGCACTGCGTATGCGCCATATGTTCCGGAGTTGGTGTATACACCATAACTTTTCTTGTGCGTGCTGCATCAGAGCATAATGACCCACAACATGAAGAATAGGTCACTAAGGCTAATGCACACAGCAGGTGAAGCACTGCGCATGCGCCATATGTTCCGGAGTTGGTGTATACACCATAACTTTTCTTGTGCGTGCTGCATCAGAGCATAATGAGCCCCCAACATGAAGAATAGGTCACTAAGGCTAATGCACGCACCAGGTGAAGCACTGTGCATGCGCCATATGTTCTGTAGGGTGCCCACAATAAGTGAAGTCCGGTCGTGCCCCCCCCCCCCCCAATGCCCCCTGGAGGGAGAAATATACCTGGAAAATGACATTTATTGTAAATTATTATCACATCTTCTGGATCTAGTATCAATGTGACAAGAACATATTGAATGTATTAAGCAAGAAAAAACTCTTGTTTTCTGTCCAGTTCTCTGGCTGTCATGTTACTAGCGCCCCCCTGTGATTTCAGGTTATTAGTAACATTGCAGGTAAAATATCTTCTTACTTTGACATAATCATATCTGCAGGATCCAGAGGACTGCGCCTCCAGGTAGAAGGAGCTGAATGTCAGGTTTATCTGTTTGTTTATAGGGGCCACAATATTCCAGACACAGTCCAGGCTCTTGTCATATTTCCCATCACCGTTCGAGTCTGGAGAACCGAATCCACCGGTGGTGTTAGTCAGGTACCCGCCACATCCTTGTTCTGGTCCTATACAAATAAAGATAAAATGTCATCAGTTCAAGAATAGAAGTTTTATTCTGCACCTTTCCTGCAAAAATAATAAAGCGAGTTGATTGATATATTGTATCACTCCAGCAGGGGGCAGCACAACACAACATCCAAGCTACCAAATACTTCTGCATTATGTCTCTGCTGGTTACCGGGATTCATCTGAAATCTAAACCCAGACCGGTCCCTCCATTACACAGACCCCAGACCGGTCCCTCCATTACACAGACCCCAGACCGGTCCCTCCATTACACAGACCCCAGACCGGTCCCTCCATTACACAGACCCCAGACCGGTCCCTCCATTACACAGACCCCAGACCGGTCCCTCCATTACACAGACCCCAGACCGGTCCCTCCGTTACACAGACCCCAGACCGGTCCCTCTGTTACACAGACCTAAGACCGGTCCCTCTGTTACACAGACCCCAGACCGGTCCCTCTGTTACACAGACCCCAGACCGGTCCCTCTGTTACACAGACCCCAGACCGGTCCCTCTGTTACACAGACCCCAGACCGGTCCCTCTGTTACACAGACCCCAGACCGGTCCCTCTGTTACACAGACCCCAGACCGGTCCCTCCGTTACACAGACCCCAGACCGGTCCCTCCGTTACACAGACCCCAGACCGGTCCCTCTGTTACACAGACCCTAGACCGGTCCCTCTGTTACACAGACCCCAGGCCGGTCCCTCCATTACACAGACCCCAGACCAGTCCCTCCACTACACAGACCCCAGACCAGTCTCTCCATTACACAGACCCCAGACCAGTCCCTCCACTATACAGACCCCAGACCGGTCCCTCCACTACACAGACCCCAGACCGGTCCCTCCACTACACAGACCCCAGACCGGTCCCTCCACTACACAGACCCCAGACCGGTCCCTCTGTTACACAGACCCCAGACCAGTCCCTCCATTACACAGACCCCAGACCAGTCCCTCCACTACACAGACCCCAGACCAGTCCCTCCACTACACAGACCCCAGACCGGTCCCTCCACTACACAGACCCCAGACCAGTCCCTCCATTACACAGACCCCAGAGCAGTCCCTCTGGTATCTATTTCTACAGAATGGACCCCGAGTCATATGAGTTTGATCACAATGTATACAGTGTATTAGGTTGTAGGGAGCGTGAGTGTGAGTCACCACCGATCCGGTGAGTAACAAGTGTCACAAGTGAAGAAAAGCAGAAGTCACTGTGAGACGTTGTCACACCCATCACGAGCCTCGCCCCGCAGAATGTAATAAGGACTGTGCCAAACACTACACACAGAGGAACATCCAGGGATTGACATGGTCTGTTAGAGGGGTTCCCTCTTTTATTTTTCAAACCCGCCCATTTACCTCTTTTAAAAAAAGCATCTCTGAAGTCATATACGTATAAGCTGAAATGAGTCACTTTTCGCTTGAGATGAGTCACTTTTAGAGGTTGATAGAGCACTCCAGACTCCCCTATCTTGGGTTCTATAGTGCCTAGATACCATGGTAAGATAAGAATCTCATCTTTCCAATTGCATCAGGCTTGTGGTTCTGTAATCTACAGAACAGACAGGTAAAGACACAGTCGGGATTTGGATTAGTAGAATTTTTGCAGCTCACATTCCCAGCTGCAGTATATTTTTAGTTGCCTCTCAGTGTGACTCATCTCTGGCAAAAAGTGACTTTTCTCAGATCATTATCACATGCCTTTGGAGGAGATTTTTTTTAAATTATTGATAAACGGGTGAGATTTGATATAAAAGAGGAAATTCTGGAAAGGACATTTCATCCCCTACCTGAGGGGGCTGGTAATGGGATAAAATTGGGTGACACATCTCCTTTTGAGCAGGCATTATCATCAGGAGAATTCGGGTGCACAAGTTTCCCTGAGTGTGACAGATGAATGGGGCCCCCATTCATTAAATGGGTCTTACTAAATGGCGATCTAATATAATCTACAAAGTACTGTCTAGTCTAGTGTAACTGCAATGTGTAAGAGTCGGGAAGATTTATCACAAGCGTCTGAGAGCAAAACTGTTTTAGTAGTTCAATCAGAGACAACCAATCAGAGCTCAGCTTTCAGTTTATTACCTGCTGTGGGAAAATGAAAGCTGAGCTCTGATTGGTTGCCATGGGCAACTAGAACAGGCCTAATAAATCCCTGTATTTCTATATTTACTACAAGTTTTGGATTTTTTCCAACTCTTCCCTGTAAAATACTGTAGAAATCTGTCATCTGCTTGTCATGTGATCTGTGGCCGCTCATTACCATGAGGTATTCTGAGGTCACTGACGTCCGGAGACCCATGTGATGTTATTTATCTGCACTCACCCACCCCGAGGAAGCGCGCTTCAGTGTGACGCCCACAACCCAACGGGGCAGAAGTATCTTTTCTGTCAGATATTCTAATTTGCACCTAAAAACGGTCTCAAATTATTGATAGTTTTTTTTTTTAAAAAGTGCTACGACAAGTAACGGCAAATGGGATGTGGCCATGGGAAAAGGGGAGTTGTCTAGCGAGAAAAGAGGGCGTGTACCAAAAATTATTCAAAAGCACGATTTTTTGGTGTAAAGTAAGCCTGGGGTAAACACTTGGTCCACCATGACAGGGGTGGATGAGGCCTACCCAAGGACTTGGTGCTACAAGTAGCCATGCCACCCAAGTCCTGGCCTACAAGCCGCCCACCACCAACTTCTCTAACTACATACGTGTTAATCTCAGCCCCGTTGGGGTGTGTTACATATCAGCTGGCTCATAAAGTTATACATTCATCTTGTAATGGAGGAAGTACTTACCTAACGTCTGTCTATAGGAGGCTCTCCAGCCAGCCCCACCTGTGTGACCGTCCGTGTAGAAGACCAGGAATAGGTTGTTACTTTGGCTTCTTATAACCGGAGGTAGAACTTTCCCACAGAACTTTCCGAGATATCTGCCATAGATGTTTGATCCATCATAGATGGAAACATGATCATATGAACAGGAACCCGACCCCTCGACATCAAACTCATTGAATCTGTAAATGAGCATTAGAACATATGTAGCATATTTAGGATAAAAGGGGTTAATTTATGAATTAAGGAAAACATTATGGGGATGGGACAAACTTCAGCAAAAAATAACAGAAGACGGAAGTGTCTGTGGTCAGGGGACCAGGAGTGACCTGGCAGTCACCTTGACTGGGTCTAATCTGGAAGCCACAGCCCTCAAACCAGGAGCCTTAAGGTTTTCCAGGAAAGAGGACCTTTCACACACATTCGGAGATGAACATACCATTCTGTAGGGGCTTCTACACGGATCCAGGGGCACTTTGAATTTTCTCTACAGTTGCTGAGATATAAGTCCCAGTATCTGACCAAGCTAATCCTCTCTACTGAGAAGGAGCTGGAATGGAGTAGGGGGCGTGTGTTATGATAATTTTCTCTGACCAGTGTAAAATTATCATAACACAGACCCCTACTTTTGCTCAGCTGACAATGGAGAGGATTATAATAGTCAGATACCAGGACTGATATCTCAGTGGGGAATATAAAGACAATTCAAAGTCCCTGAATCTCTGTAATGGTCCCCTACGGGGAACGTTCATCTCCAAATGTAAGAGGTAGTAAAATGTACTTATTTAAAGAGGCTTGGAACAATTTGAAGACCCACAGAAGCCCCCAAAATAGAAATATAATACACTTTGCAATACATTTCTTTGCAGAAATATCAACTGAGGAGCATTTTTCCTTAAAACGTTACCTCTGTTACTCCTCTTGAATATTTTTGTGGGTGTGACCCAGGAATCAAAATGTATACAGGCAATGTTGACCGAGGAGTCAAGTGGGTGGATGCCTGAACATTTTAGCACTGACAGTACTGATTGGACAAAACCCAAATGTCTATTTATTCATAGGGGATTCCTGGAAGATTAAAGGGGCTGAGTATCTGAAAGGTAAGTACTTTTTAATTTTTAACTTACTTGAGTTCGATGACCTTGTTTTCTTCTATGGTAATGAGATAGGTGCAGTTCATGTTGTTGTGGTAGTTAGTGAATGAATGCGTTGGGCTCCTTAAGGTGCCAGAAGATCTATTATATGTTCCTCCACAAGCTGAAACATAGAATGGGTAACTCAATGACTCTGGTACATGATATGGGGTACATTAAAGGGGTTGGGCACTCTTTTACTTAAGTTGCTTTTGTGCCTTTACTGGGCACAGAGATTTACTTAATAATAATTTCTGAATGTTCATCGTGTGCTTCAGCTGTCCTGCCCCTTACTTTTGTGCTGTGTGAAAACTCTCCATGATTCTATTTGTACATGTCTGAGCTCTGCTGAAAGTGGCCAACCCCTTTAAATTCGTTGTGGAATCCTTGTAGTCATACTTTTTATACATGTTGTTATTAGCACCAGGATTACAAAAATTTGTATGTATATTTTTTATTTTCTCCTCACACTGCTGTGCTCTGAGCTCTATGGTCTGTGATACTCAACATCCCCTCCTTCTACTCTGCTGTAGCAAGCTTCTGGTTGAATCTTACAGAAGTTATTCAACGCAGAGGGGAAAGGCTGTAGAGCAGCTAAGAGCAGAGCAGTGTGAGGAGACACCTCCTAGAACAATATACACATTTTTCATAGTCCTGCTTCTACTAACAGCATACGCAAACATGACACAGATCTCCAGGGGGCCTCATAAAACCAAATTAATACAGTCTGTGTTTGAAGTACAGTATTTTTCAGACTATAAGGCGCACCGGAGTATAAGGCGCACCATCAATAAATGCCTGCTAAAATGTCTAGGTTCGTATATAAGGCGCACCAGATTATAAGGCGCACCTGACTATAAGGATGAATGACCAGCAGGTGGCAGACCTGTGCACAGTTCAAGGCAGCTGTTGTCTGTAAGTAAGGTTCGTATATAAGGCGCACTGGACTATAAGGCGCACCTTTGATTTCTGAGAAAATCAAAGGATTTTTTGTGCGCCTTGTAGTCCGAAAAATACGTTAGTTCAGTCCATGGAGAAATAAGTGATGATAAGGCCACATGGAGGTACTTACGGTACATTCTGTAGGTCGCCATAAATCCATGCATGGTAACGTTAGAGTTTGTATAGAGATTGATGAACATTGTTCCTCTGCTGCTGATTGGGGCGGGAATGGTGTTACCACAGAGGTTCACAGAGCTCCCGGGAGTAGGCACATCACCGGATATCTGCACCCTGTCCCTGTTACAAGAATATGACGATGTACTGGCTGTAAAGGAAATTGGACACGTTGAGCTTTATACCCTGATGTGATGCAATAGTTGGTGTTGTTGGTGATTATGGGTCAACTGGGAGGCTTTATATGCCCAACTTCTACCTCCATGGCCTAAGTCTTTTCCCCATTGGCCTAAGTCGTAATGATCCCAAAATCTAGGAGGACCCTTAGGCTGGAGTTAAAGGAGCTGTACCAAGTCTGGTGGGGATCCCAGTAGTTGGAACCCCATTTATCACATGTCACCCCCCATCCTGTGCATTTGGGATAAAACTCAAACTTGGCACCACCCCTTTGGTCAGTATAGGAAGATAAGTGGTCAGCGATTGGCCGAGCAGTCATTTCCTGTGTTTCGAAAGGGGCAGGAAGTAGAGAGAACAGGAAACAGGGCAAAGCCGGATCAGGGGCGAAAGGGAATCGTTATGATAAATATTGTTTATTTTGTTTTGTAACCAATTACATTCCGTTCCAAAAAAAATAATGGGGCTCTGTGGGACATTACATTATTAAGGGGGATCTGCGGGAAATTTTATTAACAAGGGGAGGCTACTGGACATTATATTAAAGAGTAACTGCTGCAGATCCCACCCTAGGCTTATACTTGAATCGATTTTTTTGTTAAATTAGGAGCCTCGGCTTACACTCGGGTATGTACAGTAACCCCTTTTATTAGGTTTATCTCCAATAAGTTGTGTAGATACTCACACTCAAGTTCAAAGGTGAGGAAGGTGAGGACGATGAACATGTCGTTGTCCGCCTGGATGGTATAATTGCAGTTTAGGTTGTTCTCATATTTATTTGGATAATTTAAAGACACGATTCGACCGCTTGACTTTGTGAAGTTTGCACCACATCCTGCAAGATACAACCAGACGTGTGATGATGAATGAAAGATCTCTGTGCTAATAGACATGAGGTGAGCAATGACTGCACCCGAAAAGAGGGGGCAAAGGCGCTGAGTGTTGGGGGTAACATCGCCTGGACATTGATAACAAATCATAGAGACAGAACAGACAACACTTAGGTAATACAATGATACTAATAAGATTATTTCACACTAGCTCTAATAATGATGCAGCCAGGGGTGGCCTCAAATTGGATGGAAATGAGGCGAGAAGAGTCAGATTTTCCTGACTTTGGAAGGACATTTCACATAAAAGAGGGATTTCTAGAAAGGACATTTCATACTCTACCTGCAGTGGCTTGTAGTTTAGTGGGGTAAAACCTGCTGACAGGTACTCTTTAAAGGAAACCTACCATTTGATTTGATGCATTATGATGCAAACATACCTTGAGAATACTGTAGCTACACTGATGCAGGATCATATCTTGGTTAATCCCTGAGCTGAGTGGTTTTGCTGAAAAAACTACTATAACATTTAGGACCTTGGGAAAGCTGGGTCAGGCTGGCTGCCTAGATCAACACATTAGACACGGAGCTTGTAATTACAAATGTAGGTTAGTCAAGACAGGACTAACCTAAGCTGGATCACTCACACACAGCAGCTGGGGGATGGTGCAGCAATTGATTATTCTGCCTTCAGGCACAACCTAGAGATTACATCATCCTGTGCAGCAGAGAATAACTCACATGCTAGGAGAAGTGCTGAGCAGCCATAGAAGCGACAGAGCTTGATTATCATAATGTTATATCTGTTTTATCAGCAAAACCACTCAGCTCAGGGATTAACCAAGATATGTTCCTGCATCAGTGTAGCTACAGCATTCTCAGGGTATGTTTGCTTCATAATGCATCAAAGCAAATGGTAGGTTTCCTTTAAGGACGTGGATAAATTGTATTCATGGAGAGCAGGTTGGAGGTCACTCATGCCCTTCTCAGACATGAACACACAGGTCAAGGCTGACCATGAGAGCCTCTTATTTCTATTCATTTAGGATTAGTATCTCTTTAAATCCTGATGGTCCCTATGCTCCGGCACGTTGCTGACATGTGCTGGGCTCAGCCGGGATTGTGAAATTATATTGTACTGATCAGACTGATTCTTCTACTTCTGCTTCTTATTAGATCTCTGGTCTCTTAAAAGCAAATAGCATATGAAAAACACACACAATGTAAATGTACGGATCCAAATCTTGACATTGACCCAGGACGGAGCTATAAAATCTTGAAAGCTTCTAATAATGATCAAAAGGGAAGTAATAAACCCGGGCTCTATTATATGATTTTTTGGATTTTGGGGGTTCATGTCCTCCAGGTTTTGGTTGTGGACCTTCTTAGGGCTTCACTTACTACCAGTGGTGTAACGAGGAGAGACTTCTGAATGGGACCCACTTAAAAAATATACATATTTGTATCCTAACACACCATATACACAAATACAGCATAAATATCAATACAGTTTATACACACAAATACAGTATATATATACACACATCCAGCATATACACAAATACAGCATAGACATACATAGAGTATATATACACCACACACACACACATCCAGCATATACACACCCAATACTGCAGATGCTGGGGCCCCCTGACACTGCAGGCCCCATAGCAGCTGCTATGGCTGCTACCCTTGTAGTTACGCCCCTGCTTACTGCTATTGAAGTTGGCCATGAAGCCGCTTCCTTGGTTGTCCTGTGATTGGAAGGTTAATTTCACCACACTGCTGGGGGAGATGACGCGAGCGGGGACCGTATTACCACAGGCTCTTAATAACAGGACCTCATCTGTCTCTTTATTACCGCTCCACACCTGGAAAAACAGAGAAAAATTAAGATTTCTATTAAAAAAATGTCAAGATTAAAGCTACATATGTCTAAAAAGTCTAGGAGCCTAAAAGGTCGGACTTATGTGAAGATGATACGGTCTATACAAGTTCTTACTTATCCTGGGAAGAGCATTAAAGGGTTTATTTAAAGGGGTGACATTTATCTTCCCTATCCATAGTATAGGGGATAAAAGTCTGATTACAAGGGGTCGGATTGCAGGTAACCCCTGAGATTGGAAGAATGGGACACCCCAAGCCCCCCTTAGCAGCCTTGTATTGATGACTTCTGACATCGACATGTCCTACAAGTTCCCTTAGGGATCGATGGAACGGAGAACGAGCTCTTTCTCAGCTCACAGGATGCATCAATATCTTTAATGAAAAACCCCTTTAAGCATGTCACTTGCCGCTTAGTTCAGTCTATTTCAGAACAATGCTCGGCTGATTCCACTGGCCTCATGTGCAGTATATCTGTGGATTTATGGAATTTATAGGAAAACACCTTTAAAGCAACAGCCTACCCAGGAAATAAAATTTGACTATACATTAGCATTGAATAGTTAACGTCCTACTCCAGGTTCCCATATCACTTAAAAAACATCTACCACCAGGATGAAGGATTGCAAACCAAGCACATTGACAAACTGGTGTGTGCCCCCTCTGGCAGGATCCGCTTTTTGTTAAGCTTCCTATACCTTTGTTTATAAAAAAAAAAAGGCTTTAAAATTATGCAAATGAAACTGGGGAGCTCCAGGCTCCATAGATTTTAGTGGAGCCCGGAGCCCCTAAGGCTCATTTACATAATTTTATAAACCTTTTTTGATAACATTCGGGCCTAATAATCTTACAGAAGAGTAGATACTGGAAGAGGGGACACACACCAATATATATGTGTGCTCAACTTACAATTTTTGATCCTGATGGTAGATTTCCTTTAATTACCCTCATCTATTTGGTCTCTTCTAAAATGAATGTTGAACTCTTAAAATATGTGCACCATCTCCCCCACACATTATAATCTTTTCCACCATGTTGTAGGAAAATGCACTATGATTCCCAGTATCTAATTATTATTTCTGTGCATTATGCAGTTTCTGAGAAATTCCCATTTTAATCCTTATGCTAATGAGGCAGTTGGTGTACGTGTCCTCAGCACATGGATCACTGCTATTCCTGGCTGGACCACTACCATCTCTGTCAGATAAGCAGGAGATTTGTCTTGAGGGAAGCATGTGACAATGTTTGAAGAAGAGGGAAGTGATTTAGCAGGAATAACAATGTTGAGAACACAGCATGGGTGCTCCAATTGCCTCATTAGCATATGGATTCAAATGAGAATTTCTTGAAAGCGGGAAAAATGGACAGATTATAATAAAGGTATGATGGAAATTAAACTTCATTTCTACGCCTAGTGGTAGATTTACTTTATGGGAAGCTTTATGTCCCGTTTCAGGGCCTATTCATCCCTAACTTATAGTCTTCTGAGTAGAGTCCAACAGCTCTTCCTCCAAACCTTTGGGACCCTTCCACAGTCTGAGCACTCAAGAATGACAATCTGTAAATGTACTCCTATTAGTAAGAGATTGTCCTTGTATGGGTAAAAGACTCAAAGAGATGATTTTATTTTCAAACTCTACAATAAATAATGTCATTGTGGTTTCCCCGAGAACAAAGTCTTCTTATACTATGCAGCGAGTGCTCCAAATATATCACCAGTAGGAACATCTAGTGGATATGTGACCTGCTGAGGGTGAAATATGGCTTTCATTACTCCTTACAATCAATACAGGGTGTGAGCTGTGACTTTAACCATATCTTGATATGGTTCCACCAACCAGATGGGAAGGGTAGCACTAGTTCTATATGGACCTTGGGGTGACAGAGTCAATGAGGGAGATTTATCAAAAGTGTTTGAGAGCAAAACTGTTCTAGTTTCTCATGGCAACAAATCAGAGATCAGCTTTCATTTTCCCACAGAAGTTTATAAAATGAAAGCTGAGCTCTGATTGGTTTCCATGGGCAACTGGAACAATGTTCCAGTTGCTTTCAGACACTTGTGATAAATCTCCCCCAAATTAAGTGTAGGATTACGATTCCTGGTGCCCCTCAGTACAATATATTCTGAATGTGGACTATACAGATACACAATATATTACCCAACCTTAACTTCAAATTCCTAAAACTGTCCCAAGATATATTACCTAGCGCTTACCACTCAATGTTCTTGTACTGGGAGATGCCTGTCAGTAAGTTGCTGACCATCTCTTGTCTCCATCTATTGCTCTCTTAGCTCTGTGAGTTAGGGCTACAGAATGAAGAACGCTCAGATAACTCACAAACCCTTTATCTTGTGCCCTTGTAATGCACTTTTAGTTAAACCATGTTAAAGGGGTTTTCCAGGACTTCGATATCTGATGATCTGTGCTCCAGATAAATCATCAATATCACATTAGTGGTGGATTATTATCCAGAACCCCCCAGTTATCAGTTGATATCATCAGCCAGCACCACAGTAGTAAAAAAACATTTAGTATGGAGCTACAAGTACACAGCTCCATACCTAGTCTAGTGGCCAGATCTGGGTACTGCAGCTTAGCTTCCATTCTCTTGAATAAAAGCAAAATTTCCAGTATATGGAGCTGCTGACTTCTGGTTTTGTATACAGTGGTGCCACCAACATCAACATCAATCACGGTACTAGGTGATGAACCACCACCAATCTAATATTGTTGACTCATTTATCCTAACGACAGATCATCAAAATGTCAAAATCCTAGAAACCCCCTTAGAATAATTTCTACTCACCTTCAGGAAGCTTCTTTCACATTCTCCATTGCTATTAGGGATATTGAAATTCTCATTGAATGTCAGTTCAAAATGGCTGCTCTCGTGAGTCTGGATGGTCCATGTGCACCGGCTGTTGCTGGGGAAATTTAGAGGCCAACCTGGAGATTTAATAATGCCGCTATCTGCATGGATGTAGCCACCACAACCTGGAAATATATGGTAAAAAATGGGATAAAATGTAATTGGTGAATGGTAGAAAGGACATATAGATGGACAACTGGGTGGCCAAGTAGAAGAACAGGGAAATATAAGCACCATAAGTAGTACCCACCTAATGAGTCCGATGTCCAATTAGCATAAAACCCGTTACCATTCGCGGAGTGGTCAGCATTGAAAATGACTAATAGTTTGTTAGATCCTGACTGTATTGTTCCCGGAGATGTAGTCCCACAATATTGTCCTATAATGGGTGACTCAGGGGACGCCCCATTCACAAGTGTCAGTGAATCCCAACGACAAACAGGATGATGCTCCAGATCCAAATATGCGAAAGACAACTGGGAATGAAGACGAAGCATAAGTTATATATAGAGGATTAGTGGGATATTTCATGCATTAAGGTCTAACACAACTTAAGGATCGGACATATTGAAATCCCCTTCACCCATTAGACTGTCAGTCATCTCCTTGATAGGTTCAGCTCATGAGTGTATAATAAGTTGTATTTTGGCTATGTCCAGTCTATTGGCCTATATTTCATATGGAGATATTTCTAATGCTTGTCCTGCAGACGACCTCCATAATAAATAGAGCACCAGGATAAAAATTAAAGGGGCGGGTCCAAGTTTTAGTTTTACCTTTACTCCAAACTTTCTTAGTGGTGAAGATCCAACTCCAGCCAAATGCTACGCTCAAATATATCACTTTGACAATCCCATTGACAATAAATGCAGTAGAAGTCCACATCTGATGCCTGCCACTTAACCTGGGTCATTCTACAGTCAACTGAGGCCAACCTGTTTAACTCTCCTCCAAAAAGGAAGAACATTGGGAGGGGATTCATTAATGCGTCGCCGGCTCTGACAATGCAGAGCTGTCACCACTAGTCCAGTGCTCCGCTAGATCCATCATTGTGATAATGAATCTGTCGCAGTATAAGACTGTCCAGTTCTACTTTAGAACTCAAGAAATTTTGCTACACCCTCCTTAATTTATTGGGGCACCGACACATTTCCATATGACCACGTCCCTTTCTGCGATACCACAGCCAAAAATTGGTCTAAAAGCCTTCATAAATCTGTCGGAAGGCATTATAGACAGTTTTTGGTGCAAATCTGTCATTGTCGGGCGTAGGAGTAATAATGGATTCCCCCCATTGTCTCATAGAAGCCACCCCAGTCTTTCGTAAAAACTCACTGTAATGATGTGTCCTTCTGGGGCCTCCAACAACCAGGCGCAGTGGCTGAGAGCTGGATATGTATTGGGGTAGTTTGGGCTGATGACAACTCCAGACTCCGCATTCTGTATCCCACCGCAACCTGAAAGAGTATAATGTATTTATAGAGATGAGCGGACCCGAACGCTAAGTTCAAGTTCGGGTGCGTTCTGTGCGACCTGGACATATTGTCGGATTGAGGGCTGTCTGTAATGAAGCTTTAGTGTTAATCCTGGTTCTTATGACAATCCAACATTTTTAAAATCTAATTGTCACAGTGACCAAAAAAATTCTGGCTGGAGCTACAATGATAAAACATACAGTTCCGACTTACATACAAATTCAATTTAGGAACAAACCTACAGAACTTATCTTGTACATAATCCGGGGACTGCCTGTACTAGCAGAACCTGGTGCTGTGATCTTTTATGGAATCAAGAACCAAATTCCCCAAATAATCTCTATTGATATCTGGAATCTTCTCTAGTGGAATTGGGAACATCAGCAAAAAAAAAAAAATCGGTGAAATGATCATAGATTTTAGACGACTATACAAATAATAAATAAAGCTTCACACCTGCACTGGGAACCTTTTACCTGTAAATAAATATTTAGCAGAAAATCCAACATCTTCCACCGCTGCGTTGCTTACAAAATGCACCCAAATTCTGGGGTCGACAAGAGCGAGCGGGATGGATGGCTTTGTCCGTCCGCACACTCTGCTGATGACCTCGCCTTCTGCGTTATCTGCAGTAGAAAGAAGAAGATTTACTGTGTCATAAGAAGTTTTAGGACTATTTGTACATTCACAGTTACTAAATCTACAATCTAATTATCGACACTTTGAAACTTAGGCCAATGTTTTGGGCCCAGTAAGTAGTAGAAAAGTATTTTGCTCTTTAATTGTTGTTTAATTTGGAATGCAAAAGTTACAATTTACCATCTGCCCCCTCTTTCTGACTACCTATCGAAGTCTGTTTGTAGTCTGTAACCATGGAGACATATAGATCACGATTCTGAAGCCAAAACATCATGATATTCGCTGTATATATTGTTTGGAATACCCCTTTAATGACTGTATCCCTAGTTTTTATTTGTCATTGTACAAATGGATAAAATAAGATAACAGGTCTTAGAAATGACATTTTTGTGGTTTCAGTCTTACGTCATATTATAATCCCAGATATCCTTGAGGATTTTCTACTCACCTACGCGGATTTCTACGAAATCGTTCTGACAGTTCTGATGAGCTTCCAGTTGCAGCCTTGTGAATTCGATGTATGTAGTGGAGTTATATGTGTTTGGGTTCTGGATAGTCCATTCACAATTCAGATTCTTTGTGTAATTGTTGGTCCCGTTATATCCTGGAGATGTGAAATTTCCTCCGGTAGGTATCAGGAGAGACCCACCACAAACTGCAAGGCAAGAATGGATGGTTTGGTTTTACTTCTAATGCTTTTTTGTCTAATGGACCAAAACGGTATGTTACGGATCCTTGGGTTATAGGTTAGGTTCACAATTTTGCTGGTTGCTGCTGTAATCATCAGGGTATTAGGGCTAAGTTGCATAATCATACCATTATTTGTGTTAGCAGCAGCAGGACTACAGTGCTTATAGCCCTGTGCATTTAGCTTCTCCACTGCTCTGAGTAAAAGCTGCAACAGACTTCTGGTTGGACACTACAGCAGAGAAGGTCTGCGGAACAGCTTAGTGCACAAAGCTAGAGGACAACAGGTTTTAAACTCCAGGTTGGTTGAATAACTGGGTACCCATCCTCACAATGCTGTGCTCTTAGATCCCTGCTTTGAACTTCTGCAAGGTCCTCTGCTCTAAATGATGTAGCATTCAACCAGAAACCTGCAACAGCTTTGACGCATAGCAGTGGGAAGCTGGTAAAGATGTGATATCTGACTCATGACAGAATACCGCTATATGGAGAGATGCGTTTTGGTCTTCAGTAGTATTTTTAGTAGCATTAATAGTATTAGTAGTATTTAACCATTTACCTGCATCTTCCATTGCAGTGAATGTAGCCTGGAATCCTCCGCTGGCTATAGACCCGTCTGTGATAAATAATACTTTCATGGTGTTGCCAGAGGACTGGATTGCGGCACTTGGGGCTTCGTAACCACAAAGTTTTTCCAAGAGGGGCGACTGATTCCGATACCCATTGTACACCTGAGATGAATCGGACAGTCTTTTACTCAGAGTACTACTTTACTCATATACCCATCCTCCCCGGTTTTACACTTTCCCCTACAGCAAACCATGATGTGGGCGGAGCATATAAAAAAACTGCCCACAATTGGTGTTGTAGCTCATTATGTGGGCGTTTCCATTCATGTTAGGGGTGTGGCATAAAATTGTCCTGCAAATGTGGATTCATTTACTATACCCTACGTCCCTTACTTTCCCCCCGATATGGAACATTTTTGTGTTATTATTCTATAGGACTTACAGCCACGTAGTCGTTGTTACAGTCCTGATGATCCTGGATTCTTAGGTCATCTATGGTCAATGTCACCCGTCTGCCCTCCGGCACAGTTATCCTCCATTCACATACACGATTATGAGGATAAAAGTTAGGATAATTAGGAGATAGGATTGTTCCGGTGACTCCATTTATGTCTCCTCCACATTCTGTAAGACAGATAGTTATTCCTGTATGTGTAATCTCATAGAATATTACACACCATAATGTTTACACCACTGTTAAAGGGAACCTGTCAGCCCCTCACAACAGGTGCAACATGGGTGTGGCCACAAGGTCAGGTGCACCTTTTACCCAGTTCCAGAAATGGAGCAAGGCGACACATCAATCATTGATGAGTGGGAGGCGCTAGGTAATGAAACTTGACATAAGAGGGTGCACCAAAAACTTGCAGCCATGTCCATGGTGCACAAAAATGCATATTTACATAAAGATAAATAAAGATGTCTTGAAATACTGAAACAAACAGAAAATTTATTACAGGGATCACCTATAATTAGCAGCACAGAGCGCAGGGACAAGATTTCCGGTGCTCTGGGCTGCTAATTATGCACCCCCCCCCCCCCCCGCACCCCTCCTCCCATTCTGAGAGAGGGAGGTGACATCACACCAGAGGCATGACGATGGGAGAGTTAAGTGCAGGGGCGTGCATAATTAGCAGCCCTAAGCACCGGACATCTTGTCCCCAAGCTCTGTGCTGCTAATTATAACTTTCTTTTCTAGGTGATTCCGGTGTGTCAAGACTAGCAGAGGACTGCGCCGGGATCAAGATAAAGTGGAGCGGAGGTGAGTATTTCTAGTTTATTTCTGTTTTTTCAAATGGTTGATTTCTTTTAATTAGCAGAAAAAGAGTTACCCTGTGTATAAACACATATTTTTTTACATTTTATTTAAATATAATTTCTTTCTAATTATTCATCCTCCAGTTATGATTTCCTCCAGACAAAATCATCATAGTCAGCCCTATATGTTTGTGTCCCCTACTTACCTAAGTATTCTTAGAAGACATTCTTCATTCTCTCTAGACAGGTCAGATCCAGATAAGTGACTATGGCATGCTACAGAACCAGATCAGTGTCTATAGGGTACTACAGACCTAGATCAGTGATTACAGTATGCTACAGACCCAGATCAGGACTATAGTATGCTACAGACCCAGATCAGTGACTACAGAATACTACAGGCCCAGATCAGTGACTACAGAATACTACAGACCCAGATCAGTGACTACAGAATACTACAGGCCCAGATCAGTGACTACAGAATACTACAGGCCCAGATCAGTGACTACAGAATACTACAGACCCAGATCAGTGACTACAGAATACTACAGGCCCAGATCAGTGACTATAGGATTCTACTAACCCAGATCAGTGACTACAGAATACTACAGACCCAGATCAGTGACTACAGAATACTACAGACCCAGATCAGTGACTACAGAATACTACAGACCCAGATCAGTGACTACAGAATACTACAGACCCAGATCAGTGACTACAGAATACTACAGACCCAGATCAGTGACCATAGGATACTACAGACCCAGATCAGTGACCATAGGATACTACAGACCCAGATCAGTGACCATAGGATACTACAGACCTAGATCAGTGATTATAATATGCTACAGACCCAGATCAGTGACTATAGGATGCTACAGACCCAGATCAGTGACTATAGGATGCTACAGACCCAGATCAGTGACTATAGGATGCTACAGACCCAGATCAGTGACTATAGGATGCTACAGACCCAGATCAGTGACTATAGGATGCTACAGACCCAGATCAGTGACTATAGGATGCTACAGACCCAGATCAGTGACTTTTGGAGATACATTGCTCTATGTGTCTCACCTTCTATACTGGCTTCATAGTGGAGACGGAATCCCTTGGCATTGACAGATCCATCACTGACAAATTTCACATAGGCAAAGCTATCGGAGGTCCTCAACTCATCTGGTAATATGTTATTGCAAAATGTTCCCAGCAGTTTCCCTATAAAAGCAAAGAATATCCAGTTTATATACATTTTACGCAGGGGCGTAACTTGAGGGGGTGCTGAGGGTGCGGTCGCACCTGGGCCCAAGAGGGTCCAGATTCCAGCTCTCGGGAGATATAAGATTCAGTGTATGAGAGAACTGACCTGTTGCATTATATTCACGGATCTCCACAAAGTCACTCGAGCAATTGGACGAATTCTGAAGATCAAGAGACTCAAATCTTATGATAAGGTAATGGCCTGTGGGGCCGGTGAAGGACCATTCACATGAAGTGGAGTCTGGGTAATTCTGTGTAGGGTAACCAGGACTTTGGATAATACCACTCTGCCCATAGTGAGATCCTCCACAAGTAGCTGCAAATACATAACTGCAGTTTACCAAAGCAAATCATATCATCAAAATCATATCTGCCACAGCGACCCAGACCAACGTCCTAGGAGGACAACTATGTCTTCCATCCTAACAGACACGTGTAAGACAACTGGCTGCTGCTGGGGTATGTGTGTGGTGGATCAAAGTTATTATTAAGTGCTGACCCCTTGATTAATCTGTGTTGCTCAATATTTTCGTAGCGTGTGGAGCTTAGTTTTTGTGTTATGGATGAATCCAAACCTCCCCTCAAATTCTATATCTGATAAGTAAGATAACTGTCTGCAACAATATCTTTCCACCTTACTTTCTTGCAGTAGAACTGAAATACAACTAGGTTTTTCCCCCTTGACTATTTTGTGTTCCTCATTGGATGAAACATATTTTCATAGTAGGAGGGGCTTGGTTTGTTACTGTATTTCCTTCTTAAACTCTATATCTGGTTGTAAGACAACTGGCTGCAGCAGGATCCTCTCCCCTTTTTGCCATGTGTGCAGAAGAACTGGAATATTACTTGTGCTTTCCCCCTTGACTATTTTGTGTTGCTCATTGGATGAAACATATTTTCATAGTAGGAGGGGCTTGGTTTGTTACTGTATTTCTTCCTTAGAGCTCTTTATCTGAGTGTAAGACAACTGGCTGCAGCAGGATCATCTCCCCTTTCTGCCATGTGTACAGTAGAACTGAAATATTACATGTGCTTTCCCCCTTGACTATTTTGTGTTGCTCATTGGATGAAATATATTTTCATAGTAGGAGGGGCTTAGTTTGTTACTGTATTTCCTTCTTAAAGCTCTATATCTGGTTGTAAGACAACTGGCTGCAGCAGGATCCTCTCCCCTTTTTGCCATGTGTACAGTAGAACTGAAATATTACATGTGCTTTCCCCCTTGACTATTTTGTGTTTCTCATTGGTTGTAATATATTTTTGTTGTGGAAGGAGCTTGGTTTTTCTGTTCTGGATTAGCCCAAACCTAACCGTATTACTGTATTTACTGTAAGACAACTGGCTGCAACTGGATCTTTTCCCTTTAATTTCCTGGTGCTGTACTACTATTGTCAATTGACTATTTTATATTGCTATATATTTTCATAGTGGGATGAGCTTGTTTTTTCTGTTATGGATTATTCCCATGTTACCGTATTTCTTCCTCAAAGCTCTATTTCTGACTGTAAGACAACTGGCTGCAACAGGATCCTATTCCCTTACTTCCATTTATGCAGAAGAACTGAAATATTATCAGTCCTTTAATATTTTTTAACTGTTAACTTTTAATATACTTTTATAGTAGTCAGGACTTGGTTTTTGTGATGCAAGCTCAAAATTCTTGTTTATGGTGAGTGTGATGCTGAAACATAATAGTAGAAGAAAGACTTTGCATAGGTCTTGAAAATATGTTAGCCCCGTTTAATTATAAGAACCCAACTACAGGGCAGACAAGGGCCCAAAAATGGGGGGACACAAGGTTGGAAGGTGCTGAGTACCAGGAACGATGCCAGAAATCCAAGCCTCTGCCAGGGTATTTAGATACAGGATAGAGCTGCAGATTGAATTGTATAGGGATTGCCTAGCCATAGTTTTGGATAAGACTCTTGTAAACCACAACGGAAAGGGTCTGTATGATGGATCCGCTACAGTGTCATAAATCTGCTACAGTGTCATGGATTCTCTATAGTGTCATGGATCCGCTACAGTTTAATGGATCCGTTACAGTATCATGGATCCGCTACAGTGTCATGGGTCGGCTTCAGTATCATAGATCCGCTACAGTGTCATGGATCTGCTACAGTGTCATGGATCTGCTACAGTGTCATGGATCCACTACAGTGTCATGGATCAGCTACAGTGTCATGGATCAGCTACAGTGCCATGGATCCGCTTCAGTGCTATGGATCCGCTTCAGTGTCATGGATCAGCTTCAGTGTCATGGATCAGCTTCAGTGTCATGGATCAGCTTCAGTGTCATGGATCAGCTTCAGTGCCATGAATCCACTTCAGTGTCATGGACCCGCCACAGTGTCATGGATCAACTTCAGCGTCATGGATCAGCTTCAGGGTCATGGATACGCTACAGTGTCATGGATCCGCTACAGTGTCATGAATCCGCTACAGTGTCATGGATCCGTTACAGTGTCATGGATCCGTTACAGTGTCATGGATCCGTTACAGTGTCATGGATCCGTTACAGTGTCATGGATCCGCTACAGTGTCATGGATCCGCTACAGTGTCATGGATCCACTACAGTGTCATGGATCAGCTACAGTGTCATGGATCAGCTACAGTGTCATGGATCCGCTTCAGTGTTATGGATCTTCCACAGTGTCATGGATCCGCTACAGTGTCATGGATCTGCTTCAGTGTCATAGATCCGCTACAGTGTCAAGGATCCGCTACAGTGTCATGGATCCGCTTCAGTGTCATGGATCTGCTTCAGTGTCATGGATCCGCTTCAGTGTCATGGATCCGCTTCAGTGTCACGGATCCGCTACAGTGTCAAGGATCCGCTACAGTGTCATGGATCCGCTTCAGTGTCATGGATCCGCTTCAGTGTCATGGATCCGCTTCAGTGTCACGGATCCGCTACAGTGTCATGGATCTTCTACAGTGTCATGGATCAGCTTCAGTGTCATGGATCCACTACAGTGTCATGGATCCGCTTCAGTGTCATGGATCTGCTTCTGTGTCATGGATCCGCTACAGTGTCATGGATCCGCTTCAGTGTTATGGATCCGCTTCAGTGTTATGGATCTGCTTCAGTGTCATGGATCCGCTTCAGTGTCATGGATCCGCTTCAGTGTCACGGATCCGCTACAGTGTCATGGATCTTCTACAGTGTCATGGATCAGCTTCAGTGTCATGGATCCACTACAGTGTCATGGATCCGCTTCAGTGTCATGGATCTGCTTCTGTGTCATGGATCCGCTACAGTGTCATGGATCCGCTTCAGTGTTATGGATCCGCTTCAGTGTTATGGATCCGCTACAGTGTCAGGGATCAGCTTCAGTGTCATCTGCTAGAGTGTCATGGATCCGCCACAATGTCATGGATCCACTACAGATCAGCTTCAGTTGCCACCATGTATGTGAACGGAGCAGATGTTACCGATAATGAATGGTATATAATAGTGCATTATAAGATCTTACCAATTGAATACTGGGCATTGAATCCTGCACGGGGGGTACTGCCATCTGTCCTAAAGCTCAGGTACATGGCAGTGCCCAGTGATTTATAGATGACTGGCTTTGTGTTCCCGCACAGTTTCGTGAGGAGCCTACTGCTAGACTCTGCGCCATCCCTTATCTCCAGGTGACTGTTGCTGCAACTGATGCAAAACAAAGAATATTTCTTATTACATGGTTCAATCATCGCTTTACATCACCTACTTAACATTATTTATGTGACAGATTTCTAATAGGAATCTGCATCAATTCATTGTAAGTTCAATATCTCTGCTTGCTCTCTGGTACTTGCTCTCCAATTTTTTTTTAAAACAATGTTTAAGTTTTTTAATTTTTTTTTTACAATTTTTTAGACCCCCTAGGGGTACTTAAACCCTAGGAGGTCTGACCGATCCTGCCATATACTGCTACAGCAGTAGTTTTATAGCAGTATATGGCGTATTTACACATAATCTGTTACATAGCGATGGATCATCACTCCCCGATGATGTCACAGCGAGCGCCAATCATAACGCAGCCAACGGATCTAGAAGGAGCTTCTGTGACATACACAGGAGCCCCTGAGGCTCATTTGGATATTTAAAAATGTTATTAACTGCTGAATGGGCAAGGGATCCTGTTTCTGGGGGCACACTCCAGCTGGTAAGTATGCATCGATAATAAATACCACTAAATCCATGTACAGGCGGTTCCCTACTTAAGGACACTCAACTTACAGACGTCCCCTAGTTAAAGACGGACCCCTCTGCCCACTGTGACCTCTGGATGTTACTATAGTCCCAGGCTGCAATGATCAGCTGTAAGGTGCCTGTAATGAAGCTTTATTGATAATCCTTGGTCCCATTACAGCAAAAAATTTTGAAACTCCAATTGTCACTGGGGCAAAAAAAATTTTGTCTGGATCTACAATTATAAAATATACAGTTTCGACTTACATACAAATCCAACTTAAGAACAAACCTATGGACCCTATCTCGTATGTAACCCGGGGACTGCCTGTAGTTGATTTCCCTGAAGTGCATTGGATGGGATTGCATGGTGTTGCTCAGAACCTGGACCAGAACAGTGATGTAAAAGGGATCCCAACTTTTAGATTTTACCAACTGTGCGATCATCACTTGCTACAGTGAGAAAACAACTTTATATAATATAATATAATCAACAGAGTACAATATAAAAGTATGGAAAGAGTAACAGTACTTGTCCGAGGGTTCAATGTAAAACTGATCTTGGAATTGTATCTCCACCGCTTCGCCATCAGGCACTATGATGGTCCAGTCACATTCTGTGTTTCGGGGATAAGCGTTGGGATAATTTGGTGACGTGACAAAACCATTGGGGTCAGAGTCAGTGACATATATGGTCCCTCCACAAGCTGCAAATAAGCACAATAAGGATGATTGTCACAATTATTACGAAGCAGTCCATTGGTGGTTTTTGGCATTGCAGCTCAGCTATATTGAATTTAATTAGACAGAGCTGCAATACCACAGACGAACAGGTGGGGCGCTGTTTTTTTTAAACCTTTAATTATACACAAATTATGCAAACAACCGATACCAGTTATATAGTACAGAATGACCCGCTAGTCTTTTTGTAAACTGATCATGAAGATCGATCCCATAAAAGGTACTACCACTGATCAGCGGTTCTGGACTTAATCTGGCACCAAAAGCAACATTGAGAATTTAGCTGAGAGCTCAGCCTTGTTCTCTGTGTGGTTGGAGCAGGTAATGTCCGCTCAGCTCCCACTGAAATTGTTCTATGTATTCCATCTCAGAGCGTCCACTTAATGTA
The DNA here is from genome assembly GCF_040894005.1 of Engystomops pustulosus. NCBI lineage: Eukaryota > Metazoa > Chordata > Amphibia > Anura > Leptodactylidae > Engystomops > Engystomops pustulosus. The sequence continues at coordinate 194,393,719 of NC_092415.1, read as the reverse complement.
TCCAGTTCTGGTGGTCGCACATGCTCAGTACATCAGTACTATCGCCTAAATCCTCTTGAACCTGGGCGGTAGGTTGATTTCTATAATTGTGCAGACAATCCGTATGAATCAGTGGACTAGAATCATCTCCTTCTCACTAGCATTAGACATATGAGATGGACGTTCTGAGAGGGAATGGAAAACCTGGTGGTACCATAACAAAGATAACAAAGATGGAATGTAAAATTTAATAAGATACCCCCTTAAATTCTTAATGTTACCTCCTAGAGACTAACAATTATAGGTCAGTGCTGTATTCTGCTATCTCAAGCAGCCCCTTAGACAGTGAATAGGTCATCAGTGCACAAATTTGACCGGATCTACTCCAGTTTAAATGGGAAGTTGTGGTTATAGGTAGTGGTCCATGTGGTCTTATCCAATCAGCAAGTTCTCCCCTAGCATAAAAACATGGATCTAGCCCTTTAAGCCGGAGACCATGTACATTTCATACATACCAAGACTTTGCGCTTCATATCTGAGTTTAAACCCTTTCCCTTCATTACTGCCATCTGTGATGAATCGGACAAAGAGCTCGTTGTCGGTGGTGTGCACGCTGGAAGGAGGGTTCGTGCCGCAGAATTTTCCATTTCCAAGGGAAGGGGATGAATCATCAGGACCATTTCTCAGCTGGTGACATAATATACATTAGTCCTATAGACACTGTGACTCATTACAATTATTTTCCTGGGTAAATAGTGACCTACCTCTATGTAGTCTCCACCACTGCAGGAGCCATCGGTGTTCACTACTTCGAAGGTCTGCTCAAAATGGACCACAATTGTGAAGCCGGGGGTGACCATGACGTGCCACGTGCAGTTCTGATTGGGGATGTAACTTGTGGGGTAATTGTGTGATGTTATCACTCCTCTGTTTGCATGTAAGTATCCTCCGCAGCCTGAGGAAGAAGAGGAATACATGACTGCAGAGACAACCTCCTTGAGAAGAGAGACATAGTCACCATCATGGAACTGCAGCAACAACAATTGTCATCATAACTTGGCCTAATAGTATGTTGTCAAGCATCTTAACATCTTCTAGATCATGTTTCTACCCGAGTGTGGTGGCATCATCCAGAAAATTAACTTTGAAGTGGGATGTTAATTGGTAATGGAAAGTCAAGGAGGTGGAGAGTTTAACACTGAAGTCAAGCTCTCCCCAGCTTTAAATGTCTCCTCCTGTGATTGACATTAAGCACCAGACATCTGGAGATCTTTTTAGTGTTGTTTTTAGATGCAGGACCGGCGAAGGGGTTGTTCTGAGGTCAGGAGAGCTTGACTTCAGTGTTGAACGTTCCGCCTCCTTGACTTTAACTTGGCTAAAAAGAGCAGTATGTGCTTAGTGGGGGGCATTAGAGGTTATGGGGGATGGATGCAACTGTATGGCATCCATCCCTGGCCTCCACTGAATGCCTAAATATGCACATTTATCGGGAAATGCTACAAATCACTGCCTTCTACTGATGTTCATTCCTTCTCCCGCTTTAAGAGGGAGGAGCCTAACAGGAGGATGTATCCCACTGTATGAGCATTGTTGATGGCCTACGTTGTAAGGATAGCTCAGGCATACTCCCAATGTATCCCGACAACAGATAAACGAGATCTGCACGCAGCCTAACTCTTGCAGGTGCATTTTACTCCACAACCTCCCTTACTTGATCATATACTGACCTACGGCTGCTGACATTAAAAGGTTCATGATCTGCTTACTGGTAGAAGGACATGTCTGGCAGTCATTGTATCATAAATTACAGTTCAGGGAAAAATACTTATGATGCTTAGACTCAGGGCCGGCGCCAGCACTAGGCATAACTGGGCAAGTGCTGGGGCCCAGAGCTGCTGGGGGGCCCACATAAGTCTGTATATAAGGAATCTATGGGGGTGAGGGGGGTTGTATCTAATGAATCCATAGGGGGTGAGGTGGGTTTATATAAAATAACCATTAGGGGACTATTTGGTATGATAAACGAGGGAATATTTTAGAGAACAGGAGACGGCATGTGAGTTCACTGCAAAGGGGCCTACGAAGGATCTGTCCCCCACGGGGCTATAAAAAACCTAGAGCTGACCCTGCTTAGACTGTCAGACCACAAAAGAGATCACAAGGTTGTAAGAGCGTTTAATGGGCAGATTGTGACTGCTGTTACTCCTAGAGCTACACTACTGATCCCAACAGATACATTTGGATGGATATGTGCAAAAAAATTCTATCCAGGCCTACAACGACATTACTTAATAAAACCCTTGGAGGTATGTGCGGAGTGCACAGCCAAGATGGAGGATGTTATATATACAATTCATAACAGGTAATAGTTATCAGTGAAAGAAACTTTACTTTTATGATAAGATGCATTGAATCCTCTCCCAGAAACGCTCCCATCAGAGGCAAAATACAAAAACATGGCATCTCCGGATGATCGGATTGGTCCAGGAACCTCCCGACCACAGATGGTGGAAATTTCAGGTGCGAGGTTGTTGTCTCCTTGATAGTGAAAAAGTAATGGAATTTATGTGAGGAAGTTTAGAAAGTAACACCAATAGTTATATTAATAATAATTGCTCCATTTTTTTTTCATAGACATTAAGTTAAAGGGCTTTTTTTTCGGATTAAAATATAGAATGTCCTCAATATCTTAGTCCTGGAAAATTCCAGATAACTTTACAGATGAATGACACATCCACTAATGGGAATATTACTTCATAATATGCAATTCAATATAGAACAGATAGCTGTAAGCTCTGGAGCTCCCTCTAGTGGTGACTGGCGGCAGATAGAATCTTTTAAACCAATGGCTTTGGGGTTGGGAGGATTTGGAGCTCTATATAAGAAAAACACTATCACTATAAAGATATATTTTTTTAAGATATAAGATATAATTAAGGAACTAATTTTTACCCATTTTTTAGGAAATTTTTGGAATAAAAACAAATGATTTGTAAATGTGGACATTCACTTTAACTGTGTTATTATAGAATAATCCCTTCTCTTACCATCTCTGATGATAAGCTTGTCATCAGCACATGTGCTGTGGGCCTCAATATCAACAGACAGGAGATTCAGCTCCACCGTGGACCCTGGAGACCGGATCACCCAGGTACACACAAGCCTTACACCGTACATATCCGGCCATCCAGGAGAGAAGAGAAATAATGGAGTTTCTCCGGTCTGTAAAACTCCACCACAGGCACCTGAAATAGAAATGGCAGAACTTCTAGCAACTTTATGCATCCTGAAACAAAACTTGAAATAGCGCCACCTAGCTAAAAGTTTGATTGAAAATAATATTACAAAGATGGGTTATGGGGTTTTGTGAGCCAATACCAGGAAGGACAATGGACATAGCAAGGGTATGCTCACTTCAGTATGAATCTTCATGTTATGGGGACCCTGAGGGCTCCAGAGGCTACTGATTGGCCATGATTTGCCTGTAGTCTATATTAGATCTTTTTGCACAAAAAAAAAATTCTCAAAAATTCTTTGGTTCTGTCACCAAAAATGACTTTACATTAGAGGTTTTCGGACCCCGATGCAAAATCTACAGCCCAACTTGAGATCCTTAATGGGCGCCAAAGTGTCATAGATCCAAGGGTGACCTCTAGCCTCTCCACTTGTGCCCCAGCTGGGGGTTGACATTTGGTACCTGGAGCGATGGTAGGTGGTGGTCCCGGGGATACGTTGACCGCGGTCCATTCCAGCAGAAATCCTTTACTACTGAAACTGTTATCACTGAGGAACTGAATCGTCACCGCGCTACCATAGGAGAAGAGGGTCGGAGGCGGGGTGACCCCACAATATATGCCGATGAGATGAAAGTGGGTATCAGGTCCATCGAATATCTGCAGAAAAAGTCATCCAAAACTGTATTAACATGATCAGAAGTATCCAGGACAATAGATAATAGCAGCGCTAGCATGTTACTACCCATAGTGCTTCAGGGCAAGGTTCAAAATGGACATGCCAACTATTCTCATGGGTCTATACCGTATTTTTCGGACTATAAGGCGCACAGAATTTTTTTTTATTTTCTCAGAAATCAAAGGTGCGCCTTATAGTCCAGTGCGCCTTATATATGAACCTTACTTACAGACAACAGTTGCCTTGAACTGTGCATAGGTCTGCCACCTGCTGGTCATTCATCCTTATAATCAGGTGCGCCTTATAATCCGGTGCGCCTTATATATGAACCTAGACGGCATTTATTGATGGTGCGCCTTATAATCCGGTGCGCCTTATAGTCCGAATAATACGGTATTCACAAATACCCCCAATAAAGTCACAATTCTGATTAATACTGATGACCTGTCCTAAGTATTTATAATAAGTATCAGATCTGTGTGCGTCTGACACTTGGTACCGGATGTTAAGTGCAGCCTATAGCACCAGAACCTACATAGGGGAGCAGTTCTTCTAATGAATTAAAGGAAATCTACCATCAAAATCAAGCATCAAAATCTTTTTTGTTATCCTTCCATCCAAAATAAAATTTTCAAATCATGCTAATCCTGGGGGAGGGGGTACCAGAGACGCTTTGTGCCCCATATTCTCTGTCTCCCCCTTCCCCCTGCTCCTTCTCAACACTGCCCCCTACCCTCTGCCTGTTGTCATCTGACACAGTAGGAGGGAAGTGCTCATGCACAGTGTAACAGCCTGTGAAGCTGCAGCACACAGGGTCTCTGTTATTGCCACCAAGAGCCCTTATGCCCATAATTTGGAAAGTTGATTTTAGAAAGCAGAAGGCACTGGATAATAGATATAAGACGATTCCCACACTCACTGTATCATGTCATGAGTAAGTGTCTCCGCTTTATCATGATGGATTTTGAATATTTTAAATATGCCATTAATGTCTGATAGGTTTGGTTTCCTCTTCTGAAAAATAGGGACCAGGACTGCCATAGACTTTTATGGGATGACTCTCTATTATTCAGGTAAATAAGGTCCTAGATGTGGAATCCATTCCTTTAAGGAATTTATGGAATATTCTATGGATAAGCCATAACTGGTAAAACCCAATGATACAATCAATAGGGATGAATAGGGAACATACTTGTAGTTTGTCGTAGCTGCAGCTCGCATGGTCTTCAATGTCTATCTCCAATATCCTCATCTCGATGATGCGACCTGACTCCACATTGACTTTCCAGATGTAGTTTGAGTGGTGCGGATACTGCCGGGGCCAGAGCGGAGATGCAATCTGTCCATAAGTTCCTTCTATATTGTTACCAAACACTAATAATACAGAATACAAACTGATCAGAAGTTACAGAACTGATAGGTTCTTCATACAAAATGTTAGTAATTAGACATTTTATTGAAAGTTACTTGGAGGGGTTATACAGGGTCGGAAAAAAATTGATATTTTCTTCAAAAACAGCACCACACCTGCCTAGTGGTTGTGTGTGGCATTACAGCTCCGCCATATAAACTTCTATGGTGCTGAGCCCCAATACTAGACATATCCTAGCGCTGTTTGTGAAAGGTCCATTTCCCATCGCATCTATCAACTACATGGCCTGTGTGTAACTCATTCCTATTCAAGTGAATGGGACTGAGCTGCAATACCAAGCACTGCCACTGTACAATGTACAGCGCTCTACTTGGTGAGCAGTGGAGAGACCCAAGAACTTGTCTGGGTCTCTCAAACAATTGACCAGTGGGTGTGCTGGATGCTAGATCCCTACTAATCTGATATTCATCACCAATCTTAAAGGAAATCCTGATAAACCAGGGCCACTTACTATTGATCCAGGCACCGTGACTATGGTAATCTTCTTATATTTGTTAACCATGGCCTCCTTCCTTCTAAAATCAACTTTTAAAATTATGCTAATGAGCGAAAAGAGCCTTCTGCGCTGTAGCTTCACAGGCTGTTACACTGTTCCACCATGCCCCCTGTTTCCACTGCACTTCACCCTTCCCTCCTGAAAAACCCCTTTAAAATCACAACTGGATTTCACAAACTGGCTGGTGTCAAGAATTGGGTCTCTGCTCATGAATACACTGGACCCATAACTTATGTGTCCAGTATATTCTTTTAGCAAAAGATCTTTGGTGCTTGTAGAGTTAATATTCAGCTCTTCCATAGGAAAATGTCGACGTTTTCTACTTCTCCATTACATCGGACATGTTAGGCAAACTTACAGTGGGAGAACGTTGCTCGAAATCCAGGGCCGCTGCCGGTGTCATCGGACACAAATTTCACCCAAAAAATGTGACCAACGATGGAGGTGACATTACTGGGCAGGGTGTCACCACAGAACCTTCCTAAGAATAATCCTGTGTCATTTCCTTCTCTGATTTCCACATAATCTCTTGTACAATTGTCGCTGGACTGAAGTGAGAAGGACCTGAGGGCAGAACAATACAGGAAGATTACTGAGAGGTCAGACAATGCAGAGAAGACGAAACGTCTGTCCTGTGAACGGTCTACAAGGGGCAGGAGGATCAGGGGGTCAGGACGTAAAAGAAGGCAGAATATCAAGTGAAGCAATAGGAACCTTGGACCTACTGGAGTAGATGAAATTTAGGGCCACCTCTTTTCCATATAGAACATGGACTTGTCACCCTACAGATTATTATTCGTACTGGTGCCACCACCATGGCTTTATGATGATCAGTGGGGGGTCCAATTGTGGGATTACCCCTTGATCCTGAGAATGAGAGTCTGGATCCTAAAGGCCAAAACACCTTCAGAACTTTTCAAAAAGGTCAACCATGTTTTTGGCTAGAGTATGGTATGGCATTGGCACAGTACTGTATAGTTTCTATGTAATGGCCCGCTTGACGGATCATTACTAATAAATTAGTTCCAGTTGGCTTCCTGGCTAGCTATTAGAGTGCGGCTTTCTCTAAAGTGCTAATCCCAGGAGTTTAACCTATTAACAATGGAGTCCTATAAACCTATTACCTATTAACAATGGAAATCCTCCTTATCTGCAATCCTTTGCTGACATCTAATGTCACCAAGTGGTATTATGCCTACAGTATCCTATGACTGTGAGGGTTAAGGTCTGTGATGTTTATATTAAATGTTGCCATTTGTTAGCCTTTTTGCAGCCCAAGCCCGGTGATTGGTTGGAGACCTTGGAAAAAACCCCAGATCTGGAAGTTCATAAATATCCCTTCTGGCTGGATCTTTGGATCTTTGGTCCAGGGTCTTTCTCTTGGCTCCTGTCAAATGTCAGGGTCAGGTCTCAGGGTCAGCAGCTCTGTGCGCTAATACCTGCATCCAGATTGCTGCTCAAGAAGCAGAACCCTTTTTGGCTCCTACTAGTCAGCTCCAAACCACTGGACTAGGGCTGAGGTACTATCCAAACTGCAGATCCACGGCCAACCAATCCACCGTTTTAGGTGCGCTGCAGAGAGGAACGTTTACAGCCTGTTACACTGTACACGCTGCTTTGTTGGACTATGTGCCATTAAAAAAAATAGTTTTGTCTCCACATGTGATCCCTGGCTGTTGCTGCTAACACCATTGACCTTCCCTTCACCATCTGCCCTAGGATCCGTAGTGACTCACACACCCGTTGCCCAAGGGGTATCCCTTCACTAGACTGCAACCTCCCCCACATCTTGCATCTCTCAGCTGGCCCTGAAGGACGTGGACGAGACCTGTCACTCCGATACCAGGGGATCCGGCTGCCCCCACACAAATCAGGCCCATAGTGGGTAGACGTTGCATCTATACTTGGGTGCTGTCTGGTGCAGCAATTTATCTCCTCAATGTTTAGTGTTGTCCTTATGGCATCAACTACACAATGGGGGAGATTTATATTTATCAAGACTGGAACTTTCAGCACTTTTCAAATTCATTAGAGGTAGATCTCCTGCGCCTGAAACTCAAACCTGCGCCAACTTAGAGTAGCTGTAAGCTACAATTTACGAGATGTGGAACATAACTGCAACACAACTGTAATAAAACCGGCACCAAAAATTAGAAACAGACAAATTTTAGTTGCATGGCTTGTCCGGTTCTTCTCATGGTCTAGCCGTTACCTATAGGCCTGCACCCTGTCATCCTATAGGATGACCTATTTATTATATGGCTGTGACATATTTCAGAATTTCCCTGTTATATGTATTCTGTGGAGTGGATACATTTTGTACACTCCTCTTCCTTATGTTAGCTCTATGTATATATCCACACATACACATTTATTATACAATTATATTACGTTACGTTCCGGAGATCTGTTATCTTTCCAGACTATAATTTGCACCAGAATATTTGTCAGGTAGTTTTCCTGCCAGATTTGACATTTCCTGCCTGGAATCCATTAAAATGAAACAAGCGAGAAGAGATTTACATGAAAGACAGCATGAGCCGGTTCCCGGGAGAGCTGAGGATGGTCCATACACACTCCGTGTTGGCTGGGTAATTGTCTGGATAACTGGGACTGTTGAATGCTCCGCTCTCCATGTGTAGAGTTCCTCCACACGCTACAATAGACAGTGGAAGATCAGTGTAAATAGGGGCAGGTTGGACAGAAGGTGAGACTTTTGTATGGTCACAGTATAGGGCATTGGGGTTGGGTCTGGTGTTAGGTTTGGAGACTAAGACTTGTGATGTCTCTGCTCAAATTCTCATTTGGGGATAACCGCCTATCCTAAACCTATATCTGGAACCCCATATCCTGAACCTGCATCTGGAACCCCATATCCTGAACCTGCAACTGAAACCCCATATCCTGAACCTGCAACTGAAACCCCATATCCTGAACCTGCAACTGGAACCCCATATCCTGAACCTGCAACTGGAACCCCATATCCTGAACCTGCAACTGGAACCCCATATCCTGAACCTGTATCCAGAGCCCCAATATCCTGGCCCTGCATCTGGAACCCCATATCCTGAACCTGCAACTGAAACCCCATATCCTGAACCTGCAACTGGAACCCCATATCCTGAACCTGCAACTGGAACCCCATATCCTGAACCTGCATCTGGAACCCCATATCCTGAACCTGCATCCAGAGCACCAATATCCTGGCCCTGCATCTGGAACCCAATATCCTGGACCTGCATCTGGAACCCAATATCCTGGACCTGCATCTGGAACCCCATATCCTGAACCTGCAACTGGAACCCTATATCCTGAACCTGCAGCTGGAACCCTATATCCTGAACCTGCAACTGGAACCCCATATCCTGAACCTGCACCTGGAACCCCATATCCTGAACCTGCAGCTGGAACCCTATATCCTGAACCTGCAGCTGGAACCCTATATCCTGAACCAGCATCCAGAAGCCCAATATCCTGGCCTTGCATCGGGAACCCCATATCCTGAACCAGCAAACTGAACCCCAATATCCTGAACCTGCAACTGGAACCCCATATCCTGAACCTGGAACTGGAACCCCATATCCTGAACCTGGAACTGGAACCCCATGTCCTGAACCTGCATCCAGAACCCTGTTTCCAATCTGATCCGGTAACATTGAACCTGTACTCTGAACTCTGTTTCAGAGCCTGCACCCTGTTCCTGAGCTTGTACCCCGATATTGTGCCTGTTCCCTGTTACTCATATCCCTGCATACTTATCCGCATTGGCCGAATTAATATTTATTTGAAACCTTAACAGCAACATTTTAAATGAATGGCCTGGGTTATACATTGAGTCCTCCATCGGGGTATATGGTATATTCAGAATAGAATTCAATTATGGATAAATATGTTATTTCTCACCTGACAGTGATGCGGAGTAGGATGCTTGGAAGCCCTTATCATTCGTGTAGCCATTAGAGACAAACCTGAGCACAAGGGCGTTACTGAGAGACGTCACGGGGTGTGGGATTACTCTGCCGCAAAAACGCCCTAAAAACAAAATTTCAATAACTTAGCAGGAATCCAGTAATGGGGAGCCCACCTTTCTTAATTACATAATTTTGACTTCATGTGGCCACAACAAGGGGGCGCTACCTGTAGACTTTTACTGTCCCTCATCAGGAGCTCTATAAAATGCATACAATAGGCAGGTGGTAACACTGTGAGCCCACTGGGATGCCCTCTGCTGGATTTTTGGGACCCACTGAAAGATCTTCTAGGCTAACCTATCAGACACGACTGTTACTAATCTCTCATTGCGCAGGTACATTTCTCATATATACCAATAGATGGGGAGGCGTAATTATCTCCATCCAAAATCTCAACAAAGTCCTCAGTACAATTCTGATTTCGGGCCTCCGTTCGGAAGTCCGTGAAGGAGATGGTGACGTGGTTAACTGTGGGGAGAAGTGATAAAAATATAATGAATACAATTAATATAACTTTTCATAGAAGTTTTTTTTTATTGGATAGTGCCCTAGGTGATACAATAATGGGGCACATTTACTTACCTGGTCCAGTCGCGATCCCGCGGTGCGTTGTCCGACGTGGATTCGGGTCTGCCGGCGATTCACTAAGGTCGTGTGCCCGATATCCTGCATGTGTCGCTGCTGCGCTGAGGCCTTCTTCTTCACGGTGCATGTGAGTGCTTGATCTTGCGACACATTTCGTTTTTTAAATTCCGCAGGTTTTCCGAATCCGTCGGGTTGTCCGACGTCCACACCCCCGATTTCTGTCGCGTGAAAGCCGGGACGATTGCGCCAAAATCCGATCGCGTGTGCCAAAATCCCGGCAGAATTTGTCAGAAAACTGAAAAATTCGGGAAACCCGACGAAAGTGCGGCCGCGGAGCCCTTAGTAAATGAGCCGTAATATGTTGCCACCATCCCCCAATATGTTGAACTGTCATCAGGTGTACAAATAACCTTACCACACAGCACTTATACACATACAGCTTGATACAGTATGGAGTCCAAATACAGTATGTTGGTTAGGTATATAGCCAAGGTATGAAACCTATATACATAGCCCAGATATGTAGTCAAGATGTGTAGCCCAGATATGCAGCTTAGTTATATAGCCAAAATATGTAGCTTAGATATAATGCCCAAATATGAAGCCCAGATATGTAGACTAGGTATTTAGTCCAGTTATTTCTTCCGAGTATTTAGTCCAAATATGTAATTTATGTAAAATATGTAAAAATATGGAATTTACGGTATTTCAGATTAGTAGTCCAGAGATGGAGCCCAGATATGTATGTAGTCCAAATATTTAGCCAATATCTGTAGACCAAATATAAAGCCTAGACATGTAGTCCAGATATATATCATAATTAGGAAGTACAAAAATATAGCCTAAAAATGAAGTGCAAATATGTAGCCCAGATATGTGGTCCAGGTATGTAGCACCTATAGGTAGCCCAGATATGTGGTCCAGGTATGTAGCACCTATAGGTAGCCCAGATATGTGGTCCAGATATGTAGCACCTATAGGTAGCCCAGATATGTGGTCCAGGTATGTAGCACCTATAGGTAGCCCAGATATGTGGTCCAGGTATGTATATCTCCCATAAAAATAAGGAGTAGTTAGGTGAAAACCAATCTACCAGCAGATATGTCCTGCACTGTGCACCTTTAAGCACATTTGCCCCAAGGTAAAAAAAATGGAACAATAATTATAGGTTCATCTACAAATTAAGAAGAAAATCTGTAACACTCAGATATAAAATATGTACAGCAGGAACTTACAAGGCTCCAGAGCTTTTATAATCCAAGAACAGTTCTGATTGTTCGGATACTTGGCCGGATACAATGGAGAGGAAATAACTCCGCCAATGGCATCGGCCACAATGGAGCTTCCACATACTACAAGACATTCAAAGAGGAAATTCATCGAGGTCAAGACATGAATAATAATAATAATGCAAATGTGAACCAAATGTGGACCATTGCTGTCATAAGGAGAAGTGAAAACTTTTCCCTAATGTGGTCCCATTACTATGACCAGCCATAGGAAACAATGGGATACAGACAAGGGCAGATGCCGTCCACTGAGTACAGGACGCTGTATCCAGCCGTCTGTATACTGCAAGGGTATAGCACCGCAATGTAACAGGGACTTACAGGGTCCAATAATAATACACAGAGACCCAGATTTATTATGACGGAGAGAGCACATGAATCTCCCTTTACTCAGCACTTTTAGTGTTTCTAAGCCCCTCCCACTACAATCGGTGTGGGCGGGGGTGGCCCAGGGCATGAACGCCCAACCAATCACATGTACTGTAGTCTGCGCTGAAGTTCCGGCAGAGAGTAGAGCAAAAAACTACCAATATTCACTACGAGACCAAAGCCTCTTAGTGATTATCCTGCACAGGACCATCAGTCTTAATACATTCCCCCCCAATATCCCAGCATCAGAACCAGGTTTATTTTCATGTTTTATTCCCATTTTTTACTCAGCACCTTCAAAAATCCCTCCCCTCCTGCAAAATTTTAGTCACAGGTTTTTACGGAGCCATAAGAGGGCTTGTTTTCTGTAGGACAAATTGTACTTTCTACTGGTCAGTACCATCACAAAAATGGCAAATATTATAGTTTATATTATAGTCCCAAAACCTTGAAAACATTTTTTTTTATTAGATCACAGAACCTGCTGCTGGGTCTCTTAAAGGACCCAGGAAATCTACCATCACAATCCATCCTGATAAACCAGGGACAGTACTCATAGATGCAGGCACCGGGACTGTGGTAATGTTCTTATATTTGTTATCCAGAGGCCTCTTTACTTCTAAAATCCACTTTTAAAATTATGAGCCAGAAGGGCTCTAGGGCGTTACTGTGCATGAGCACTTCCCCCTCCCACTGTGTGCTGAAACTTCCTATACTGCTGAGTGCAGCAGGAAATTTATTTGAAGGAATCCTGTCTGGTAGTTGGGGACCCCTATAACACCAGCATGCCTTTGTACAGCGGGGGTTCAGGGTACCAAATATTAGCTCACCTCTGCTCTTTGGGGCAACTTAGATAAAACCTGGTGGAAAGGTGCCATGGGTCCAATGATATGAATTCATGTAAGGCACCCCGCGCATGCGCAGTGCACCTAATGATGTGGAGGGCGGTACAACTCACTTCGTTGGTGTTTTGGACATTGAAAAATTAAGGAGTGAAGTAGATCATACTGCCCTGGGCTCCACCAGGCTCACTGCGCATGCGCCACAGACTCACACAGCCCCATATCAGCCACCTGTTGTGGCAACAGGTAGAGGTTTTGTGGTCCTAGACAACCTGAGAGATTCCCTTATACTATAAATTAGATATTACATGAATGTTGAACATTACAAAACAGACAGGGACCTACCTTCACTGAAGCGGGCGCTGAAGCCTCTGTGGCTGGTAGTGCTGTCAGAGCGCAGGCGGACAAACATGGTGTTCTGTGTAGATGTCACTGCGCTGGGGATTTGGCTTCCGCACAGAGTGATGAGGAGCTGCGCATCGCTGTTTTCACCATCGTAAATCTGACGGATAAAATGCAAGAAAACAATTGCTGAAAACCTTACTGAAAGTTTATGGATGACAGATATAAGCTGTGAGCACCAGGCGCATGCGCAGTTAGATGTATTGACATGGGCTTCGTTCTGTAAAATGTGCGTGCGCTAGCAGTCCAAAGTGGTCTCTAGCCACCGGACCTCCAAGCACGGCTGTTACCAGCTTGAATCTGACAAACGCCGCCGCAGGTACAGTTAAAGGGGTTACCCATGTGCAACCTATGTAATAATAATCCCTGAAGTCTCATTATGTGATTCAGCAGTCCTGCTACTTACTTTTGTGCTGTCTGCAGACTCTCTATGATTTTTTGTTTACATGTCTGAGCTCTGATGAATAGGAGGAGCTGTAGCAGGAGCGTTTTGACTTACCCTTCCCTCCCCCAACCCTTCTCTCCCTGTCAGTCAGAAGGGACTGTGAGAAGAAAGATACAGTAGGAGGCACCATGAGGGTGGCCTAGAGCCACGAGGAAGTGGAAGCTGTCTATATATCTGTGTATATATGCGGAGGGTAGCACAGTGAGAACAGGGAAAGGCTGAAGCTATCAAAGGAGGTAAAGACACAGGTACCTGTACATGCAGAGACATAACTGGAGCATCGATAGCAGAGAGCTTCGTAAACATGAACAAAACCTTCTTAGGGGGCCTTCTGTTCCAGCACTGCTGGTCCAGGTCCCTGGGTCTTCCACTTTCTATTGGACCTGAGGTGATGACACCTCAGCCAATCACTAGTCCATGTGTTATATGTACATGAGGGTCACATGACCACTGGGGCCAACGAATGGAAGAGTAATGAAATAACTATCAGATGAGTTGTTATGACTTCTGACTCGACAGGGAGCAGATCCTGCAGTGCTGGAACAGTAGGTCCGTTAGTAGGTGAGTAAGGTCCCATGACTATTGCTTTGACTATTAATTAGTTCCACAACAATTTCATGATTATAATATGTTTCTTTGTTGTTCAGAGAGATTTCCCATAGAGAGGAGATAAGACCACAAGAGAGGAGGTCTCACCACAAAACCTCCCCCGCTCCGCTCTACCCCACATCTGGGCTTAATGATATCAATATCAGATCCATATTACCAGAGACTTGTGTATAGCGTCTCATTGTTTATTGGCTGTCACATGTTCAATCTCCCGTCCAATCTGTGGAAGGGGGCGGGTACCATTTTTAGCATTTTAGACAATTTTCGAGATTTGAGTCAATGGTTTGGAGCAGGTTCAAAACGAAACACAAACATGGCCTGGTCTTTACTTCTCTTCTCTCTAGGGACCACTGCAGGTTCCTTAAAGGGAACCTGTCACCAGGAGAGCCATTTTTAGCACTCCCCCAGTCCCCACAGAGCATAGTACATACACTGCCAAAGTATTTTTGTATTAAAAATTGGTTTTACAGAAAAAAAGATATGTTATATTGTACCTTTCATTAGCATCTGCTGTGTGACTAGGCAGTTGCCAATTGGGAGGGGCTGGAAAGGAGCAGTTTCCCCCCCACCCTTGGGAAACAGCTCCTCCATGTGACCTTTTCAAATATATGAAAACACCCATCACTTGGCTTAGCGACGCCCCCTGCTCCTCTACAGCCAATCCCGAGTGAGGGGAGTTATTCATATATTTGAAAAGGTCACATGTTTCCCAAGGGTGGGGGGGAACTGCTCCTTTCCAGCCCCTCCCAATTGGCAACTGCCTAGTCACACAGCAGATGCTAATGAAAGGTACAATATAACATATCTTTTTTTCTGTAAAACCAATTTTTAATACAAAAACACTTTGGCAGTGTATGTACTATGCTCTGTGGGGACTGGGGGAGTGCTAAAAATGGCTCTCCTGGTGACAGGTTCCCTTTAAGTAGGACCCCATTGGACTTCTATTTATTCTATCCTATAGAAATAGCATATGCGTTTATGGTTGAATTTCCCCTAGAAGCCATAATCATATTCTTCTGTATGGGAAATTAACTCGCCTAAAGGAAAGGAAAATATCCGATAAAATTGAAAGTTAATTACTGTGTAAAACAATGTCCGACCCATTAAAGTGTCTTGAAACAACAGTGAGGATACTAGAGACAATGCTATGGTTTAGAGATCTTCCTGATCCTTGATAAGCCTTTGAAATACCTTTAAAGGGGTTGGCCACTTTACCTTATGTTTATGCCTCTTGTCTCATCAGCCTCATCAGCCAGAGATTCCTGACCATAAAATGGCTGCAGATGGAGGTTCATGTGATTCCTATCTGTCCATGAACAATCGCCCTGCCAGGACCTTAATCTTATATTCATGAATACTATCATAAGGTCCTGGCAGGGCAATTGTTCATGAACAGTTACAGATCACATGACCCTCCATCTGCGGCCATTTTATGGACAGGAATCTCTGGACAGGAGGCTTCACTTTACACATCAAGAAAACAAAATAATAACTATTACTAGATGTATATCGGTAAATTACCTAATATCCTGCCCCCCCACACTTACACACACATTACAAAAACCATGTGGTAAAGTGGCCAACCCCTTTAAATTTGTCAAACACCCGTCTACCCTTTACTGATGAGGAACAGAAACTTAGAAACAGCTCTCTACAGATAGATCCTATGTTTCAAGGCTCTTTGAGAGGTTGAAATCTGACTTACAGGGTAGATACCAAGATAATTCTAGACCTCATTTGCATACTAGACCTCATTTGCATACTATTTCCCAGGAAGCACTGCTATTAAAAGGGAAACCAGTGTTCCAGCTGACTTTCTTATGATAACACGGCCCTTCTTATGGAATACTGGGACCAGACAAGACTAGGAATAGCGGCAGAACATTCCCTTTTAGTATCATATTTAGTATCAAAGGAAGCCTTGTCCGGGCCGGCTCAGTGTTCATGCTCATATCAAAGATTTGGTGATTAATGAAGATAATTGGTGAGGTTGAACCATCTCAGCTTGGCGGCTCTTCGTTGTTCTCACTCCCTGGTTTACACACACAAAGAGAACACAGACTCAGTACTGTTCAGAAATTTTGGACATAAGAGAGGAGGTCATGGGGTGTCACTTTCTGTAGTCTATTGGCAAGGAGAGACGTCATTCTCTGAAGCCTGTACATACCAGAGGGGTGAACGTCTCCAAGACCTCCACATGGGCATCCAGAGGGTCTTGTGTCCGGAATATAATATTCTCCTTGTCTGACCGGTCAGGGCAGTTCATTGGATAAGGCCCATATTAGGGACCATGAACAAAGACTAATGGGACCAACATTGACATTGGTATAGTAGAGATTTCTTAATTTTTTTTTTAAAAAGGAGCAAGACCAGTGCTGGTGCCTCAGTTCTAGGGGCATCTGGTCCCATGTGAACGTGTGAACATGACAATCAATTCACTAGCCTCAACGGTAACCTGTGAATTACCTTTATGCGACCGCTGAGGCCAGCTATTGACAACATGTACAACAAACGTACAGTCAGCGCGTCTGGTCCAATGGGACTGAAATTTCTGAGGACTGTGCTGGTGCAGGAGGTCTTGTGTTGGTGCGGGAAGCAAAGGGATTTTGGCTTTTTTGGCCCCCTAGGGTGCCCCTTCTACATTTAAAAATCTCAAGAAAATCCCTTTAACAGGTGAGGTTTTTTTATGGTGTAATGTTTACTGCAGTTTAATCTGTAATGTTCTCAGACAACCCATTTAACCCATAACTATCACAACATTTGTATTTTTCCATTATCACAGCCATATGAGGGCTTGTTTTTATTTAGATGACTTGTATTTTTAGTGGCATCAATTTATTTATCATTTAATGCACGGTAAATAATTAGACAAAATGTTCAATATATATATATATATCGATATATACAATGGAATGAAAAACTTAAACGAAAGTCTACCATCATTGGATTTTTTTTTTCTGTATGACGTAAAATGATGTTAACCTTATTTTTTAGGTCGATTAATTTTTTTTTTTTTCAAATACTGAGTGGAAGATACAACTTTATTGAGCTTGTTATATTGCATTACTTAAAAAAAATTAAAAACCTACAACAAAATTTTTTTTTCTGCATTGCAAACCTTATTTTCTTGGTCAATTGAAAATTTTTTTTTTATATAATATGTTATAATATTGTGTGAAAAAAACAACATTATAGAGCTTGCTATATTGCAACAAAAATCTGAGGTTGGTGGATTTTCTTTTTCTGATGTTCACTGTATGGCAAAAATATTGGGGCACATTTATTTACCCAGTCCTGTCACGGTCCAGCGGCTCGTTCTCCATCGAGGATTCGTGTCTTCCGGTGATTCACTAAGGTAGTGCTCCCGATGTCCACCAGGTGTTGCTGCTTCGCTGAAGTCGGCCGGAGTTCGCAGGAGTTCACTATCCTATTCCTGGTGCAGGTAAGCGCGAGTCAAGCGACACATTTTTTTAAAAATTTCCGCTGTTTTTCCGAATCTGTCGGGTTTTCCGTCGGCCACGCCCCCCCCCAATTTCCATGGCGTGAAAGCCGGCACCGATGCGCAACAATCCCATCGCGTGCGCCAAAATCCCGGGGCAATTCAGGAAAAACGGCGCAAATCGGAAAAATACGGGAAACCCGACGAAAATGCGCGAATCGGACCCTTAGTAAATGACCTCCATTGAGTACAAAGATATAACTTTTTTGAGATTGCTACATTCAGAGTTTAAAAAAAAAACAAAAAAACTTTGTATAAAATTTTTCTATTTTCTTATAGGTGATCCAGCAATTCTTAGATTTATTTGCAGCAGTATGGTCAGCCGAGTTTTTTGACGTTTGAAATACACATGCATCCTCAGCCGATCTGTGCGTTCACGTTTATGGCGATTTGGCAGAACTAGCGGTTAGCTGAATGATATCTCATGCACATGGTTATGGTTTATGTCATTGGCCATATATCTATATGTATCTATACGATAAAATACTTCACTTACTTTGAGACTGTCATAGCTACAGATTGAGAAAAAGATGGGAGACTCAATGTCAAAGTCTGTAAAGTTGAGGAGGACTCGATGGCCGGGGTCCACTCTTATCAGCCAGGAGCACTCAGTGTTGTGGTCGTAGTTTCTTGGGTAATTCGGAGAATGAATTTCTCCACTGGGTGCTTGAAATACTCCTCCACAACCTAAAAAAGGAAATCTATTATTTTACATACATTTAAACTATAATGATATACTATATTGATGCTGGGGCAAACCAATAGAGAAAACAATGGGGGATGGTGAAAATTTTTGGAATGGGCCCATTGACTTTGAAATACCTTGACATGTATGATGCCCACTTTAAGATATTTTCAAAAAAATTAAGCAACTTTTTTGATATGTACCACTTTGTGTACACAGCACCTATGCTGATTTATGTCTGTAGTCAGGGACTACAAATAATACATTCTGCATAGTATGAAGTCCAAGTAATACACTTTTTCATGTGACCTTACTTCTTGCTGATATGTAATTGGAGAGTTTGCAAGACTATTTGGTAGCAGACAAATATAATATATTGTGGTAGCAGGATGAGACTGCACAGGCGGAGACACATAGGTCTATATATGAGCTGTATATGTAATGTCCCAGTGGATGGGTCATAACTAAATTTAGCTCCAGTTACTTTCCTGTTCAGCTGGAGAGCGTCTGGCCAGCTCTCCCATTCTACCGTTAAACCTCTATCATCTTTAAGGCTGGAGATTCCTCTGTCTGATAAGTAATAGTTACTATAGATATCCTTTGCTGCCAAAATTAGTATTGACACCTACAGTATATCGTGCCTGCCAGTAAAGGGTTAAAATTGAAAATATTTGAAATATTTGTTAGATTTCCTGCAGAACCCCCAGCCTGTGATTGGTTGTTGTCCCCAGAACTGGGAGTCTATAAATTCTCACTCTGCCTGGATTTCTGGGTTGCTATTTGATTTTAGTCTGACTTGCTGTAGTAGCAGCAGAACCAACCTGGCTCCTATTCCCAGCCTTCTGACCACTGGATCCAGGCTTAGGTACTAATAAATTCCTACTCCACAATGTAATCGTAGCCACAGCCAACCAATCCACTGCTTTGTGTGTACCTGCAGGAAGGACCATTATCAGCCTGTTACCTGCTGCTGTGTGGTCTGTGCCTAAAACTGTTGTCAAGTGTGACCTCATCAGCCTCCCCTTCACCATCTGCTCGGGGAACCATTACCAAATACAAATCGGGAGTGCCCTAGGGGGATCCAATCATTGAACTGTGGCCTCCCCCTATTCTTGAAACTACCCGCTGGCCCTGACGGGCATGGATGAAACCTGTTCTCCTGGACCAGTGATGGTAAACCTTTTGGAGACAGAGTGCCCAAGCTACAACCAAAACCCACTTATATGTGCCAACAATGTAATAGAAAGATGATTGAAAATTTTGGATTGTAGTTTCCCTCCAGGGTCCCCTGAAGAGGAAGAATAAGGGGACCCAGAGCAGGAGCTCCAATGACAATCCATCTCTATCCACACCTTCTCACTCCTCCTGTAGTCCTGCAGCCAAGGACGTTGCTTTAAAATAGCCCTGAGCATGGCGCGTCCTGGGCTGTGTTGAATCACAGCCTTTCGTCTTAGCTGACACTAACTATTTGTTGGGGTGAAGGCCTGGGTGCCCACAGAAAGGTTTCTGTGTGCAACCTCTGGCACCCGTGCCATAGGTTCGCCACCACTGTCCTGGACCATATCCTGGTGCTAGGCATTGCTCCAAGCCAGCCAATCCGGGCAGTCAGGCCCCAGTGGGGTAATATGACGTATACACAAAAAAGTAAAGAGTAAGAAGTTTTAGTAGGGGATCTAATTATGAATTTTTGAGGGTTGTGGGGGTTACTTTTTACTACTTGAGGGAAAGCCTTCATCTATGAAGACTTGATAAAGATACAATAGTACAATGTACTTGATACAATATACCGATGCAGTACAGTAGGTTATACCTCCAGGCACCTCCCTCCAAGCAGCGTTGAATCCTTTTCCGTTTGCGTAGGCGTCCGTCTTGAACCGAACTGTTACGGCATTACCAGTACTAGAGACCTGCAGAGGATTGCCCGGTGCCCTCGATGTACACAGCTGAGCCAGCCTCGGGGAAGACAGCTCGGGACCCCCATAAATCTGCAAAAGTCGACCGTTATAACATATTACACTCCATACTTGGAAAATTACGGCGCACTTTAATAGAACAGCAATAGAACTTAACACAAGAGACCAAAATCTGGGTCTGAGCAAAGAACGGGGGAAACTGACAACCAATCGATGTGTGATATTTCAATGGAGAGAAAACTGATTCTGATATTTCTACATATACATACAGTCCCCGGGTTACGTAAAAGATAGGGTCCATAAGTTTGTTCTTAAGTTGAATTTGTATGTAAGTCGAGACTGTATATTTTATAATTGTAGAAAATTGTAGTTCTAGACAATTTATTTTTTAATTGGATTTTCCAAATTTTTGCTGAAATGGGACCAAGGATTATCAATAAAGCTTCATTACAGACTCCTTACAGCTGAGCATTGCAGCCTGGGACTATAGTAACATCCAGAGACTTCACCAGAGGTCACAGGGGGCAGAGGGGTCCGTCTGTAACTAGGGGTCGTCTGTAAGTCGGGTGTCCTTAAGTAAGGGACCGCCTGTATCTAGATAAACGATATTCTAGATATCGTCCTTGCTCTTCAGCACTAATTCACAAGGGGGAGCCCTTGAGTTTACTGCGCTCTGTGTTAGGTGTCCGATCACTAACCATGTCTCCATCTGCCCAATAGACCTTGATATGATGAGTAATGGGAAGTCTTGGACTTCATTGATACTTTTTAATTTCGGGACAAACCTTTCAATCATATACAGAATATAGAATTTTTTTTTAATGAAAAGACATGAAATGTACACATTTGTTCATCATTACATAGGAAATGGGATTCTAAAAATAGCGATGGTGGGAAAATATGCATCACGTATGGTACATGTGTCCGAGAGATCCCTGGGGAAGAGGCAGGAAACATTACAACTTGTCTTTATGGGAAAATACTACAGATATGTTCATACGTGAATATAGAATATTAAAGGGGTTTTACATTGATGATCTATTCATAGATTGGACTTGTTGGGGGATGGGGGGTCCCGACACTCTGATTTTGGCACATAGAGAATAAAGCTGAAGTCTGACTCTGTTCCCTGTGTAGTGGTTGATGTAAGAAACTGCATCTTAGCTCCTATTCACATAAATGGGAATTTGGCTGCAGTTCCCAGGGTCGACCACTACACAGGGAATGGAGCTATAAATTTACAGACATGCCAGAATCAAATATTTTGGGGGATTTTCAGTGTCAGACAATTCCTAATCTGATCATGACTTATTCTATGGAAAGATCATATAACTAATAGGTGGAAAACCCCTTTAAATAAATATACATACAGAGCCAATATATTGCATGGCATGGTACTAAAATGTGTACCAGACAAAGGGAGAGACAGTCTCACAAGAATAGACTTTTCCATAATCTTTGATAAGTTTTGATGTTAGATATAAAATATAAGCAGGATTAGGCGGTGACCCTTCTTGCTGTTACATACTACACTAGAGGAGCAAAATGACCTTTATTGCTGTTATATAGTACACCCACTGGAGGAGCATGAATTACCCCAAATCTATCTATTTTGGACTGTGATAACTGTGTAGTGGAGGTCTGTGAGTCATCCATGGTCCATGTGACAGGATAATATCTTAATCCCTCAAGATTTCCTTCTTGCCAGAATTCAAGAGAAACATTTTAATGGTCTTTAATTAAGATTTCTCGCTTCTTATAGCATCTGATCTGTGTGTCCAGGATATAAAAAGAGGCGACCATGATCCATACAGACACATTGGGGCAGATTTAGTCCGCCGAGGCCCGCCGGAGTGCACGATCCTATACTTGGTGAAGGTAAGCGCGTGTCCAGCGACACTTTTTTTTAAAAAATGCGGCATTTTCTCCAAATCCGTCAGGTTTTCGTTCAGCCACGCCCCCCGATTTCCACCGCGTGCATTCCGATCTCGTGCGCCAAAAACCCGGAAAAATTCAGGAATAATTTTATAATATTGTCTATTATTCTACTAATTCCTTGACTTTTCACAATTAATGTAAATTTACTTTATAGCATTGAAGACTACAGAAAGCTGTGACTGAAGGACTGAATCAGTCAAACAAGCACTGCCGATATATAGTACACAGCGCTGTGCATTGTATAGTGGCTATGTCTGGTATTGCAGCTCTGTCCCATTAAATTGGACTAAATGGGACTAAACAGGCCATGTGATCAATAGACATGACATTACTAGTATGTGAAGTACCATAGATAACTGATTGGTGGGGGGAGGGGCACAGGGTTCCGGATCCCACTGGTCTAAAGTTGATGACTAATCCTAAAACCTTAGATCTGTCTCTTGTCCCTGTGTCCACGGCTAGTTGCTATTGGCTGTTTGGCCATCAATCCAGCAACACGTCCAGGTCAGGCACCCACGTCGGGTCCGCTCCTCTCTAGTCTGTCACCATCAGGCTTGTGCACCCCTTAAAGGGATTGTAACACCAAGCATATTGTACCCCCAAGCGTGAAAATTAATATTATTCCTTTAGTTCCTAATATGCTACACATGTATAAAATGATAAATGTGTATGTGTAGGGCCGGTCTAGCATATTTTCAGCAGCAGGATGCACTGAGGCTGATGGTTTAAGCTGTTTTTAGCATTTTCTTCTGCCCCATTAGCTCCATTTACAGTCCACATTCCAAAGTTCTGAGCAATGGAAGGTCCGATGTGCGGAGCGTGATTCTGTATTATACGAGCTCGGTACAGCCGCCACCTCTGGATAATGGGAACAGGGGAAGGATTTGACCCTTTACAAACCAGGAGAGTCTGTAAACACTGACACGTGAGGATAGACGCTGCCTGCCGCTCTCTACACTGTGTTCACTTTTACAGGGGCGGTCACCCAAAAAAACGAATACTGCATGCTGCGTTAATTTCATGGGCAAATTAATAAACTCCCATTTAAAGGGAACCTACCACCACAAATCTACCTATAAAGGTAGATTGGGTGGTAGGTGGATCAATGGGACACTTTTTTGTTAACTTTTATTAGACATTTATGCAAATTTACTTATGCGGCTACTGGGGCGTGGAGTAGCCGCATCTGAGGTTACACGAGGCGGCTACTCCACGCCCCGGTAGCCTCTTTTCCCCTCCTACTCACCATCTTTGGCGCGCAGCTCCGCGGAGCTGCTCGCCCTCGTCCGGCGATCCTGCCGTCTGCACATGCGCAGAAGAGCAGGCCCGCGCCTGCGCGGTCACTGCTCCGAAACAGGCGCGGGCCTGCTCTTCTGCGCATGCGCAGACGGCAGGATCGCCGGACGAGGGCCGGACAGTAGCCGCATAAGTAAATTTGCATAAATGTCTAATAAAAGTTAACAAAAAAGTGTCCCTTAAAAGGGCTATCCTCACGTCCCATTGATCCACCTACCACCCGATCTACCTTTATAGGTAGATTTGTGGTGGTAGGTTCCCTTTAAGTTTTTCATTCAGAAGTGAGCAGATTAAGGGGCACATGTATCATAGTTTCAGCTAGGCAAATTGTCTTTTTTTTTGCAACTTTTCCCGTTTTTGCGACTTTTGTTGGCGCTCTTCAAGTGCACCATGGTCTGCACCTGTTGCAGTGTGCCTCATGTATCTTAACTTTCCAGATGTTCCGTGCGACTTTTCACCTTGTTTGCGACTTTTTAGGTGCAAATCTGCACCTGGTCCAGGGCAGGTGCAAAGGAATTTTTTTTTTTTCTTGGACCCGATTTTAACATGTAAATTAGATTAGATTAAATTATTTCACATGCTTTAAATGTTTAACATTTTGCACAGTAACCTCTTTTGTCAAAATTCTTAAATTTTTGCTTTTTTTTTTTTTTTTATCGGTTACCTCGGTCAGATCAGGGTGAGGTCCAATGGGGTCCCACGTACCTCCGTCAGACCCCTCATTGCCTGACAGACGCTGCGCTGTGTCCGCTGATCTTCATCAGCTCCATAGAGATTAATAAGGCAGAACGGTCATGCGCGACTGTCTGCTCCATTAGTCTGACGGAGCGACGAGAAGTCCGACGGTCCCTTCGTTTTCGTGATCTGTGGGGGTCTCTTCACTGAGACCCCCACTGATTAGCAAGTTAGGCCCCATTCAGTGGATAGAGCCTAACTTTAGTTTGTGGGAAAAGCCCTTTAAGTCACTCAACCTGCCTGGCAAACACCCAGACTGGGGTTACAGAAATCTCACCTCCAGGACCTGTAGGAAGCACTTACCTCCAGCACATCAAAGTCACATGTCGCGTGATATTCGATATCAAAATCCAGAATAGTGACCTGGATGCTGCTCCCAGGGGAGGCGGTGATATACCAGATACATTCTCGGTTATTGGGATACTTCATGGGATAACCAGGACTGGTGAAGGTTCCATTGGGACCAGACAGATCCCCACCACATCCTGCAGAAATAATACCGCAACATAGTTATGTGATTGTGTATATCATTTCTCACTACTAACAAATAGTTACATTTTGACTTCTTTGTGTAGGGCTGTGTTATAGGGTTTTCATTAATCAAGGGGGCTCATTGAGACAACTATGCAAAGTGGTCGGCTATGTCTCTCAGTCTTAGTAGTGTGGCAGCGCACATGCGCAACCTTTATCCATTGGTGGAGGTGAAGGGCAGCACGGCAGCTCAGTGGTTAGCACTACAGCCTTACAGCGCGAGAGTCCTGGGTTCAAGTCCCACCCAGGTCAATATCTGCAAAGAGTTTGTATGTTCTCTCTGTGTTTGCGTGGGTTTCCTCCGGGTCCTCCGGTTTCCTCCCACACTCCAAAACATACTAGTAGGTTGATTAGATTGTGACCCCCATGGGGACAGGGAACAATTTGGCAAGCTTTGTGCAGCACTGTATAATCTATAGGCGCTATAAGAATAAAGAAGAATTAAGATTGGACATATGGACCATCTGTTGTTATTGTAGTATAGACCCTTCAATTCACTAGATATTTCTCTATTCTGCTATTGGAAGAATTTTATGCCGAAATATAGAAAAGTAAAGTAGGACCATCACAGCATAATAGTAGAATAAAGTGAACGCAGCTTCCACATCAACATTATCAAGATGGCATGTGCTAACCAGTCACAAGACAGTCCCATGCTGATCTAGTGGTTTATCCAGTGTCATCCCATGCTATATGTGTAATACCAGGACATTGCAAATTAAACATTTTCTGTGTTTTCCGAGATTTCAAATAAGCTTCTGTTTTCTGTTTTGTTTTTAGAAATTGTGCCACCCTCACCTAATGGTTGTGTCTGGAATTGCATCTGGAATTGTGTTCTTGTAATCGATCACAGATTCCCACCGATCAGCAAGCTAACCGGTAGATAGACTCTACATGGTGTTTCCCAGCCGAGACTTTTAGTATTGGAACGCTGAAGCTCCAGACGCTGGAGGCCATATTAAAACGGTTGCTTCTTTGATAAACTAAGGTAAGTTCATGTGTCAGTGTCTTGCAGTTATGTGATCTCATAATATCCATAGGGGGACATAGGGGCAACAATTGCTAGTTAACTGACAGCAATTATGATTATTCCCCCTTAATAATATTAATTCCTTTATTTATTTTTATAGCGCACACAGATTAAGTAGCGCTGCACAGAGATTGCCAAATCAGTCCCTGTCCCCAATGGGGCTCACAATCTAATCAACCTACCAGTATGTTTTGGAGTGTGGGAGGAAACCGGAGGACCCGGAGGAAACCCACGAAAACACAGACAGAACATACAAACTCTTTGCAGATGTTGACCCTGGGACTTGAACCCAGGTCTGAGGGGGCTTGGAGGGTGTAAAGGGAGGTGCGGCTGGCAGCAGAGTGGTCGGAGCCTTTTAATGTATCCGGTGGCACCCGATGGGCGGGACTTAGTAAATTTGCCGGTTCAGGTTGTCCCTTCCCTGATCTCTGCCCCCTCCAACCAAGTTTTTAAAAAAAGCGACATAAAAGGTGGAATAGTCACAATTTCCTGTCCGTGCGCCAAGAATTGTCTCTTTTTCATGCCTTGTACAACATAAAACTGGTGCACAAAGCCTGATAAATCAGCACCATTGTACCTCTATGATGAAGCACCAAACGATGGCAGGGTCCGCTTACACTCAGCGTTAGATGGTTGTCTGTTATCATGGAGATGCATAGGAGCTGTATGCTCACAACGGTATGACATTTTTGATTTTCAGTGGAATACCTTGTAATCTTTGTCATGGACAATCCCTTTAACAGACACACCCACTGCACCCGATCTAAAAATTGCAACATGTTTGCCGCAAAATACATCCAAAAATGAGTAGAATCTTTTTGAAACTAAAATTTGTAGTGCAGAGATCGATCTGCTCGACTACAGTAGAATTCATCCGAGGATTGAATGGAAAAAGATCTACATTAATGGCTTGTGCAAGAAATGACTCGCAATGACGGGGTTAATATATTTTCCATATTTCCAGTTGGATGTCCAGTAGCCGTTGGCTGTGATTTATACCGGACACATCCCTTCAGCACAAAAACGTATTGTCCTCTGTGAGTCATTCCTGAATTCTTGCGGTGCCCACATTGAGAAGGAGACTGGCGCAGAAGACGTTTTTCAGCTGAATTACTGTGATTATGACTCAGCGCCTCTCACCGGACCAGAACTATGGAAAGTTGAGGCCTCGAAGCTGCTATTTCCTTCCCAAGGCTCCAGGACTCCCACTCCAAATGTCACAGATTTCCCACATTCCAAATTTTACGGCTCCGATTCCACCACTGAGGTGTATAGTCCATAGACTTGTGCTAGGTAAACCTCATCTATGTGCAAGCACTGCAATCATTGGTAGAATAATAACATATTAAATTACTACGGATCAACTTTAGAGATATTTAAAGGGAATGTATTTTCAGGTTTGACCCCATAAAGCTTTGGACAGTGTTAGGTATTGTTAGTATTGTAAGTTGCTGTTAGCAGGACTGTGGAAAATGGATTTATACAGGCGGTCCCCGGGTTACATACAAGATAAGTTCCATAGGTTTGTTCTTAAGTTGAATTTGTATGTAAGTCGAAACTGTATATTTTATAATTGTGTTATAACATTTTCAAAAATTTTTTCTGTAATTCAACCAAGGATTATCAATAAAGCTTCATTACAGACACCTTACAGCTGATCATTGCAGTCTGGGACTATAGTAACATCCAGAGACTTCACCAGAGGTCACAGTGGGCAGAGAGGTCCGTCTGTAACTAGGGGTCGTCTGTAAGTCGGGTGTCCTTTGATTCCAAGATCAAAGCTACTAATAGATTCCCTAAAATGGAATACACTAAATATCTTAGAGCACCTATGCATTAGGGGCTCCACTCTTGGCAGAAGCTGTACCATTCCAGAACCAAATCCTGATTGATTAGGACCGGGACCGGGTATGGTGGGGGCTTGCAAGCCGGGTCCATAAGAGTGTAAAAGAATTGATTTACATGCATACACGCAGATACATTTATGTACACTCTCTGACATCATAAAGTGTACTGACTTAAAAATTTTTTACTATCCAAAGGGGCCATGTGGTGACATTTTTGAAAGAGAAGCTGGTGTTGGACATTTGATTAGTGAGGAGAGGCTGCTGTTTTTTTTTTATTATTGAAGGGAGGCTGCTGAACATTTCATTTGCCAGTAAAGGCTGCTGGACATTTGATTAGTGAGGGGAGGCTTCTGGACATTTCATTAATGAGGGGGGGCTACTGGACATTACATTAGCAGATGGAGGCTGCTGTACAGTATATTAATATGGGAAGCTGTGGCTGGTCAGAACATGCATAAGGGGAAGCTGCTGCTGGACATTTCATGAATGTGGGGAGGCTGCTGGACAGTATATTAATAATGGGGTTTTTGTACACTACATAAGGTGTATGAGTATGGTGCTGTATGTATATGTCTATGTAGCATATATATGTATTTATAAGTGTAATGTTCGTACCCATTGGTGCATTGCTACACCAGCGAGGCATAAAAAATCTATTAACTTCTAAATCATCATAGACCAAAAAAAATCTCAACTACCCCAAAACCACCAAAATAATACACTTACCACTCAGATAACCCTAGTCCAGGAAGGATAAACCACTGGCTGATAGTGGATTGTGAAAGCCAACAATCCATCAACCTCTAAGAAACATTGTAGCCTCCAAACTAGGTTGTCTTCCATCTACAGGACCTCTGGACACCCCAGATAATCTTCTGCTTTTCTGATGGTCTAGACAGCAGGACCACTTAACCTCAATCACTAGGTATGTAAAATATAGAACTCTACGCTACCACCACCATCCTAGACCACCAGGGATATATAACCATTAGATACTTGTTGGTGCAAAGGCACCTTAAAGGGGTTAGGATAACACCCATATAGTACAAAAGACCCAGTAACGTTTCTATAAAGCCTCTGGGACTGGCAGGTCACATAACCTGCAAGTAACAGGACTTGGGACTTCCTGTAATATCCTCTGTCCTGCTGCCTTGCAGCGGATGGAGTAGGCCATCACACCTCTGTGATAACCACTCCCATATCAGTGATTGGTGAGTCATGAGGAGGTCCTTGGCACGCCCCTCCAACCACCTATATAGGAGTGGTTATCATGGAGTGGGTGTGTATACAGTAACGATTGCACAGGCTCCTGCATCCGCCTCTAGGCAGCAGGACACGGGATGCCATAGGAAGTCCCAAATCATCGAGTCCTGCTTTGGGCGGATTAGGTGTCCTGCCAGCTTTATTTATTGTGCAGTATCCAAGGCAACGAGATCCGGGCCAGACGTTTAGTGTGAAAACCCCCTGGGGATCTCCTTCATTCTGCAGCCCCCTTATTTATGCTGATTATATATCGTAGAAGGGAAGCTCTTAGCGGTTTTTCGCTCTAGTTCTGCTTCGTGGTTTCGAGCTGCACAGTCAATGTCACTGTGAAATATCTTATTTAGTCCTTATTTAGTCCAGACTAAATGGGGGAAATAGGTTTTGTGGTGATAGTTAAAGGAGTTGACCAGTAACACAAAACTTTACCAGGGTAAGTACAAGAACATAACAGGGTCACCCTTGCTATACTGATCCTGGCAAAGCTTCTGTTAAACCATCTGGACCAGCAGAAAACTATAACAGGGTAAGTACAAGACTATAATAGGGGCACCCTTAAAGTTCTTTTCCCGGTATAGTTTCTGTAAATACACTGGGATTGGCGGGTCACCTAACCCGCCCGCAGCTGGACTCAAGGACCCATGTCCTGCTGCCCTCAGGTGAAGGTGGAGGCTGTGCAGTAATTACTGTATACACGCCCACTCCATGATAACCACACCCATATTAGTGGTGGGGCATGAGGAGGTCCTTGGCACGCCCTTCCAACCACGTATATGGGTGTAATCACAGAGGGTGCTTGAATACAGTCAAGAATGCACGGCGTCCTCCATCTGCCGGAAGGCAGCAGGACACGTCACATCACAGGAAGTCCGGAAACCTGCTGCAATCAGTGTACGACCAGTCCCGGCAACTCTATAGAAAGTACTATGAGGGTGACCCTATTATGGTCTTGCACTCGCCCTAGTAAAGTTTTCTGCTGGTTCTGGTGGCTTAGCAGAAACTTTGCCAGGGTAAGTATAACATAGGTGACCCTATTATGGTATTATATTTTAAGTTTTGCATTAGTAGCCAGCCCCTATTTCTCCTTTGTACCCCTGGACCTTCTCTATTTTTGGATAAATTACTGACGGTTAAGGAGGAGGGGTGCAAATCAATTTCTTATGGGGTTAGCCTGGACCAAATAAGATATTTCACAATGACATTGACTGTGCAGCTCCAAACCACAAAGCAGAACTAGAGAAAGAGCTTCCCTTCTATGATATATAATCAGCATGAATAAGGGGGCTGCAGAATTAAGGAGGTCCCCCAGGGGTCTCACACTAAACGTCTGGCCCGGAGCTTGTTGCCTTGGATACCGGACAATAAATAGATGAGATCCAGAAGTCTCTAGTACTCGGTAATGTCAGTAATCACGGAGGATTGTCCGGCTCTGAGTCACGGCCGCCTCTTATTTCATGTGGGCTCCTCTGGAAAGTCTTGTTTTTAGTAATAAGTAGTTTGTAGCTCGGTGGTCGGTAGAATTTGGCGGCTTGGAGTAAAGATTTGATTGCAGGGTGTTCACCGCGCGGCTACGTGGGCACAAAGGGAAATGAGCGGCATGTGCTTTACTCTTACTACTCTAACTATGGCAACCTAAGGGAGTTCTGTGCCCTCTGAACTCTAATCCGTGATACATTGGAACATAGAAGCCTAAATGTACAAAGTGACTAACCAGGGCGGTGACATAGGGGGCGCCATGGTACATGAGGCCGGGTACAAGTCACCTTGGTGTTATACGACAGATCACAGATCCATTACTGTAGGGTATATGTAAGCACCATATGGCAGTACTTGGGTCTAGGATACTATCTTCTCATGCAGAATGTGGCTCATAGTAATCCAGCGCACTCCACACGTCTGGACAATACATTTTTCACTATTTTTCCGCCAGTTATTGTGTTTTTTGTTTCCGTAGTGACATCATTCTGGACATTCGCATTAGTCTGCAACACAGACAAACGGCTTCCATTTCCTTTGCCTTGTGTGTGGAATGACATCAGCTGAAATCCCTTTATTTAGATAGAGATCCGGAAGTTTTACACACAGGGAATTCTTGTCTGTGGAGCTGGAGGAATGACTGGAGATATGGGAGACAGCTGCTGCTCCGGCAAATATTTACTTCCTTTTTTTCTATATAGAATCCTCTTTCTATACTGTATATACTGCTACATATATCTATCTCCTATATATCTATCTATCTCATATCTATCTATCTCTCTCTCGTCTATCTATCTATCTCTCTATCTATCTCATATCTATCTATCTATCTATCTATCTATCTATCTATCTATCTATCTATCTATCTCTTATATATCTATATATCTCATATCTATCTCTCTATCTATCTATCTCTCTATCTATCTCATATCTATCTATCTCTCTATCTATCTCATATCTATCTATCTATCTATCTATCTCATATCTATCTATCTATCTATCTCTTATATATCTATCTATCTCATATCTATCTCTCTATCTATCTCATATCTATCTATCTCTCTATCTCATATCTATCTATCTATCTATCTCATATTTATCTCTCTATCTCATATCTATCTATCTATCTATCTCATATCTATCTATCTATCTATCTATCTATCTATCTCATGTCTATCTATCTCATATCTATCTATCTATCTATCTATCTCATGTCTATCTATCTCATATCTATCTCTCTATCTCATATCTATCTATCTATCTATCTCTCTATCTATCTATCTATCTATCTATCTATCTCATATCTATCTATCTATCTCATATCTATCTATCTCTCTATCTATCTCATGTCTATCTATCTATCTATCTATCTCATATCTATCTATCTATCTATCTCATATATATCTATCTCTTTATCTCTCATCTATCTATCATCTATCTATCTTATATCTATCTTATATCTATCTATCTATCTATCTATCTATCTATCTATCTATCTATCTCTCTATCTATCTCATATCTATCTCATATCTATCTATCTCATATCTATCTATCTCATATATATCTATCTATCAATTCAAAGAGGCTTTATTGGCAGGACCAAATACAAGTTATCATTGCCAAAGCATTTATAAAATATTGGATTGTGTAGAATCTACCTCCTATCTATCTATCCATCTATCTATTTATGTCCGAAATTCTAGTAAAATGTACCTGTATATGGGCACTTTCTGTGGACTGTGAACTGAGACTTCGGGAAGACCGACAGGACCCTGAGCCCTAAACTGTCACCGGACTGCTTGCCTCAGCGATACGGGGCAATCACAAAGATAATCCCTGCCTAGGTCACTGTACAGACATAAGACAAGACTCACAAGCTGGTCTCAACTAAGATAGGGAATATGGCACAAAATTGGAATCAAAAGGGATAGTCAAAAATATGAAATCCAAGATTACAAAACCAGAAATATCTGAAGTATAGCAAGCTAACAGCAAACAGGAAGCTAAGGTAAAAATATAACCAGCATAGTACTAGCTGTGGGCAGAATATATATAGGTACTGAGAGAGCCTCAGCCGCAGATGACTGGGCCCAGGGTCGGGCAATCGCTGCAGTTAACTACTGCTGGACCAGAGGAAGCAGAAATCATCTCACCCATTTCTTTCTTTCCATAGTATTGCACATGGCAGGAACTGAATCTGACTCACCAGCAATTGAACGAAATTCAAGACACTTGGGGGAAAAAGCTTTTATTTTGTGCCAGAAAAATGTTCTATTTATTAAAAGCATAAACTCCACCCGGGGCCATATATAGTACAGGGGTACAATTTCAAGGGGCTCGGGAACCACTGGTTATATGGTCTCCTATAGGTTTTAATAAGGGGCACGGGATGGTTTCATATCTCTCCTGCAGTGGTCACCATCAAAAACAGAACATCCCAAGCATCAGATACACAATCCAACCCCATCCAACGGTAATATTTCAGCCATATTTTATGTAATTTGTCATATAGTGAGATCAATGTTAAATACTAATGGCTGTATTACCAGTAGGCACTAATAGGTAATAAGGAAACATCTCACCGTTGACGCTCCATATAAGCTGGAATCCTTGATGTGAGCTGGAACTTTGTGACTGGAAGACAATGTGAAGGCTTGTACCATTGGTGGTGCCACCTGGAGGCAACTGAGACCCACAGTAAGTTCCAATTTCTCTGGCTGTTTCATTAGGTCCATCAAAAAGCTAAGAAGAATAAATAGGTACTGGGTTATAATGCTGATATGACCATGATTCAATCTACAGATCATACCTGTAATGGAGAACCTTGACCAGAACGATCAACTGTAAAGGCTACAGAGATGTCTTCTTTCTAAGAACACGGCCCTTTGTGGTCCTGAGAGATGTGGAGTCTACAAGAGCTGTGAAGAATGATATTCCATATTTTTAAGATGTCACCCGTTTTGACCTACTGCTGGCTCTTCTTCAGGCCCAAAACTTATAACACCATATGACTAAGTAACCTAATTCTTGGAAGGTCTTGTAGCCTGACTCCACATCTTTTTGGTTCAGATATTGCAGTACTTCAAGACCGATCTGATGCTTTCAGGTCTGTGCCTAATACTTGATGGTCAACTAGAGAGCAAAGGTTGCCTATACACCAAAAGGAAAAGCAATACTTCTTTAATGGAGCACTGTCCTTTGGGATCCTTAGAGATGTGCAGTCTACAGGAGCTTTGAAGCATGATATTACATATTTATAATATCTTAACGTTTTGACCTAATACCAAGGTCCGAACATAGGATCATATGACTAAAGCATCAAATTCTTCATAGGTCCTGAGGTCTGACTCACTGGGGCTTATTTACTAAGGGTCCTGCGGCCGCGTTTCCGTCAGGTTTTCCACATTTTTGAGGATCGTGCCGCTGGGAAAGGGATTTAGAAGGGGATTGTGTCGCACGCGATCGGATTTTGGCGCATCGGCGCGGGCTTTCAAGCGATAGAAATTAGGGGACGTGCCGTCGGACGATCCGAGGGATTAACATTTAAATTGTGTCGCAATGCAATGCACTTACATGCACCAGGAAGAAGATGGTGAACTCCGGCGAACCTGAGCGAGGAATCTTACTAACAAGAAGCTTTTGTTTTCTAAGCTAATTTATATAATGGCCCTCACATGTAAGGTAGCTCTAGCCAAAGCTTTTCTCAGATTGCCTGATAATCTGATGTCCATATAATCCCCCAAAATCCACAATAAAGAAGCTTTAGCACCACAAATCTTTTCATATGTGTAAGGCTAAAAAAAGACTAAGAAATCAGTATTTATGTCTTGTTCCTTAGCAGCAACCACAAAAACAGTGTTTTCACTCTTTAGCTCAGAATACACGGGTTTACACCATTTCCTGCTGACCACGTGTGGTGGTATACAAACCCTCGTCTCCATGGAGACCTCCCATATACAGTCATCATTTTCCATGGCAACGAGGGGGAACGTGAAACTACTGTGCAGAAACTACACATCTAATATTTTATCATAGTAAGTAGTGACTGTGTCACAAGACAAGAAATCAGCTACTTGTGACAATGGGGCAGATTTACTTACCCGGTCCTGTCGCGATCCCCTGGTGCGTTGTCCGATGAGGATTCGGAGCTGCTGCGAATTACTAAGCACGTGCGACCGTGTTCCTGCAAACGTCGCTTCTGCGCCGAGGTCCGCCGGAGTTCACCTGCTTCTTCCTGGTGTATGTGAGTGCGTGTCACAATTCCATTTTTAAATTCCGCGGTTTGACCGAATCCGTCGGGTTGTCCGACGGCCACGCCCCCCGATTTCTGTCACATGCAAGCCGATCACGTGCACCAAAAATCCGGGACAATTTGGCGTACAATGGAAATATTCGGGATACCCGACGGAATCGTGGTCCCGCGGTACCCTTATTAAAAGAGCCCCAATGTGTCAGTAATCAGAGGAGCTTCAAGGACTTTTCCAAGAATGTGGTGAGCCCCTGGAGGCCGGGATGGTATTTACCCTGATCCTGTGTGGTTACAGTTTTCTGGCCCATGTCTGACCAGAAGTCACAGTTGGTTCCAGAACACAATTCTGTCAGTGAGTGGCCTCCTTTGACCAGGGGACGACATGTAACACAGAAGTGATGTCCCTTGTCCAAAGCGGCCATTCATTCCGGATGGACACAGAACTGAGAACCAATGGTACACAAAAAGAGGGACGTGGACCCGAGTGCTGGAACAAGGTTAATTCGCAGCCTTATTTTCCCACCCTGCACCCAAGAGGTTTTTCGGACCCTGGGAAATCCACTTTAATCTTGGGATAAATGGTCCAACTGCTCTGTGCTGTATAGCAGCGGGCACTGTCGGACTGGGGTTCCATGGGCTCCCAAAATAAATTATGCTGGGGGCCCACCCTCCATCCATTTCTAAAAAAACAGACTCTAGTAGTCTTGGGGTCTAGTATTGGATAGAGCCTGGGTCCACAGGAGGATCCACTGGTGCCCTAGTGGGTCAGTCCCACACTGGCAGCTGGGGTCCTTATCAGCCCAGATTTTTACTCTATCCGTGCCCTAGGGATGTTATAGGATTAAATACAAAAAAAAAATTGAGATTGGTATAAACCCTGGTCCTGGCTTGGCTTACGTAGACGCTGCAAGTCAGACATAATACAGACCTTTGGCTTGGGCCTCCACTGTGTAAATACAGCCCTCCAAACAGGGGCAATACATTTTTATTTTGCAGCTCATAAAATTGCAGCCTAAGCCCCCTACAGGCAGAAGATGCCATTGCTCTAATTGGCTTTTATATTAGGCAGCAAATATTGCCCCTCCCCCGAGGAGCTGCATGGTCAGGATTGATAAGGAGGAAGGTTCAGGATGGTAAAAGCTACCACCAGGCTTTTCTTTCTGGTACCTAGTGGGCTATCAGTTATATATCCATAACTGTCCTTGTCTTGTATGATAATAATAATAATAACTTTATTTATATAATGCCATAATATTCCACAGTCATTTACACTATTAACTCTTTTAGTACTGAAGTACAAGACAAAATGTCCCTCAACAATTTTATAATTAGAGTAATATGTACACAACACACATCAATAGAAGTTGTTTTTCTTATTCCAATATCAGAACCCAGAGATGATATGAAGATAAGCAGCGCTGCACAGACACCGCTTATCTCTTCCTGTGGAAACTGTATGTCATATATCACTATTGTGGTAAGCTAGATGTTCTCCTATGCCAACCAATGATTTGTGGACACCTAGTATCACCTTTTTAAAGGACACCTGTCATCAGGTCTCTGCCACTTGTCCTGTCACCTCTACCTGTTGGAGCAGCTCACAAGGATCCCATCCCAGCCTTTATCTAGTTATTTCATACATTATTCATTGTAAAATCATCTATTTTTTATCATGTAAATGAGGCTGGT
Source organism: Engystomops pustulosus (assembly GCF_040894005.1). Taxonomy (NCBI): domain Eukaryota; kingdom Metazoa; phylum Chordata; class Amphibia; order Anura; family Leptodactylidae; genus Engystomops; species Engystomops pustulosus. Next base: position 194,357,240 of record NC_092415.1, on the reverse strand, counting down.
CACATGGTCAGAGGCAGTGATGTTACCCCTCCCCTCTCCTCCCCCTGCTCATGTCTGTGTGTAATGTATAGTAAAGCATTGCTAGTGTGTGTGCTGCATCTGCTGACATGCTACATCATCCTAATATACAGGTGACATCAGACATCAGCTACACATGAATCTGACATGTTCTGCTGTAACATGGCTGCCTGGAGCTGTTGTATCTCTCCTAAACACACACACATGCACACACAGGCTGCAGGGGGCGTGGCCACAAGCACAAGCACATCATTATACAGCCTCACACCATTATACAGGCTGTCAGTCATGCACTGGGGGTGTGGCTGTGCCTCCCACTCATGAATAAGCTGGACAGCTTGAATATGCTAATGACTCATTGGACATTTCACAGGTCATTTGCATACAGCTTTAGGACCTCATTGCTTAGGTTTACAGGCATGTAGAGAGACAATGAAGGGATAGAGGCAATGCTCTCTAATGGCAGTTTATGAAAATATATTTAGTTTAGGGGGGTTATTTTGCATGACGGGTTCTCTTTAAAGAGGAGGTTCTTCAGCAGCTGCATTACATGCCGTGCAATTCTACATTCCTGCTGCTGCAGAACATCTTTTTACACATCATTGCAGGTCTTTATGCGGATGGATTTGGATATTGCATATAAGTCTATTAAAAGTGCACAATTCCCACTTACTGTAGCAATCAGGGGCGGATTAGGACTCCCATGGGCCTTGGGCTGTATGAATATTGCAGCCCCTACAAGTCTGAAATCACTTTCAACATATGTTACTAGAATCAGCTTCTTTCCCCTTCTGTCTGCTTTCCATCTGTGGTTTCAGGACCTTTGAAGGTCCTGAAATGGCTCTTGTGTAGATGTGCATTTAGAGAAGGAACAGATGTGCGAGGATTTCATGGGTGAAGATCCTTCTCAGTATAAAATTTGGTGGGTGGTTTGGGTGGTCATGGGCCCCATAGAAGGCTTGGGCCCTGGACCACCGCCCAAATCGCTCCATATTATAATCCACTACCTGCAACTTGTGGGGCTTTTCTGATTTCTGGATAAAAACTCTTAAAGGGCACCTACCACCGCGATTCTACCTATAAAGGTAGAAGGGGTGGTAGGTGGATGGATGGGACGTGAGGATAGCCCTTTTTTGGGCTAATCCTCACGTCCCTGGTGTCTTTTAGAAAACTTTATTGCAGCTATATGCTAATTTTTTTATGCGGCTACTGGGGCGTGGAGTAGCCGGACATGAGGCTACTAGTCGCGGCTACTCCACGCCCCAGTAGCCACGTTACTCCGCCTACCAGGTAATCGTCGAGTCCCCCGGTTACTGCGCATGCGCAGTAGTTGCGGCCCCGGAGCCGCGGCCGCGCAGCCGAAGGCCTGCGTTCTGCGCATGCGCAGAACGCAGGGGACTCACACGAGGGCACACAGCTACCAGGAGCTGCGCGCCGAAGATTATCTAGTAGGCGGAGTAACGTGGCTACTGGGGCGTGGAGTAGCCGCGACTAGTAGCCTCATGTCCGGCTACTCCACGCCCCAGTAGCTGCAAAAAAAAATTAGCATATAGCTGCAATAAAGTTTTCTAAAAGACACCCGGGACATGAGGATTAGCCCAAAAAAGGGCTATCCTCACATCCCATCCATCCACCTACCACCCCTTCTACCTTTATAGGTAGAATTGGGGTGGTAGGTTCCCTTTAATGTCCCCCCTACTATGATTAATATAATATTGATGTTCTGTGGCTTGTATTCTGCCTCTCATTTAGTGGTTCAGTCCAGTAGGGGGGGGGGGGGCAGTATCCCCTATCCTGTAGTAACCCACAGTGATTGGACATGTGATACCTTCAATGTGCAGGGAGTTCCCTCTTTCTATTCCCATGCCTATGATTTGATCCAGACGTACTGCTCTGATCACGCACAGAACGCGCTTTTATTGTAAATTACAGTAAAAGTCACATTACTGTGAGCTGGCAGGGTGTGGTCACCGCTAGATTTTTTCCAGAACACAAAGAAAACTTTAAAAGAAACCAAAAAAATTGTAGAAGAAATGAGTCATTCATGCCGCGGCTCGCATGTCTGAATGAAAAGCGTCTCCAATCTGAAACTTTTTGTGATTTTTATTTTTAACACATGGCATGCGCCGCTCTTGTAAGGATCAGGGCTTAATATGCGGGGAGGGACGTCAAGAAACCACAAGATCAAAGACACTTTGTACTGTAATACACAACGCGAGGGGACGGCTGCTCGCTCCTTGTGTTAGGCAGGGAGGTTAACTATTGGCTTACCATGTAAAGTAGACAAGGAGCACACAGACAGAACCTATACTGATCCAACTAGCAAGGCAGAGGCTGGGGCTTGGGACGAGAAGAAATGACTCTATTGCACTTTAGCCAATTACCGTGTTTTCCGAGATTATAAGGCGCACCATCAATAAATGCCTGCTAAAACGTCTAGGTTCATATATAAGGCGCACCGGATTATAAGGCGCACCTGATTATGAGGATGAATGACCAGCAGGTGGCAGACTTGTGCACTGTTCAAGGCAGTTCATATATAAGGCGCACCGGATTATAAGGCGCACCTGATTATGAGGATGAATGACCAGCAGGTGGCAGACCTGTGCACAGTTCAAGGCAGCTGTTGTCTGTAAGTACGGTTCATATATAAGGCGCACCGGACTATAAGGCGCACCTGATTATGAGGATAAATGACCAGCAGGTGGCAGACCTGTGCACAGTTCAAGGCAGCTGTTGTCTGTAAGTACGGTTCATATATAAGCCGCACTGGACTATAAGGCACACCTTTGATTTTTGAGAAAATCAAAGGATTTTTTAGTGCGCCTTATAGTCCGAAAAATACGGTATGTTATATGAAAATTTTCTAAACTTACACTTCAGGGTTATGTTCATACCATACGATTCTGATGCAGGAAACACATACGTAGGAATCCAGGGTCAAAAGTCCCAGGATACTTTATGAAAAAGGGTGAGAGGACCAGCAAGTAATGGGTGCATGGACTATCTGTTAGGAAATCTCTGGCCATATTGGTAGCCGCCATATTGGTAGCCGCCATATTGGATCGACACAAGTTTTTCCAATGGGAAGATGGTCACGTAAAATCTCATAGAAGACAAAAATTGTATCAGAAATCCATTGCTGTTATCAGATTTGTAATATTTCTTGTGGTTCAAAAGTATCAATATAGAAAGTTGTAACAAGAACCAGGAACGTTCCCTGTGATGCACAGCTACGTGATGTGTTGTCCCTGGTGTTGAACACAGAGCTCTAGGCACTGGATCCAGTCGTGATGAACCCATATGAGAGTCTTTATGTTGATCACTTTTCAAACACAAGAAATATTACAAATCTGATAGGGATGAATAGACAGCTCCTGCTGATACAGACAAAAAAGTGGGAACAGGAATGGCGACAGGAGTGGAGTGCTGTAGTGATGCTATGCTATGCTAACAGAGGGGGAGGGGATCTATTTTGAAAAATAACGCTGTGCAAGTCTTTGTGGGAATTGTACACTACACACAGTCTGCTGTACAAGTCTTTGTGGGAAATGTGCACTGCACACAGCCTGTTGTGCAAGTCTTTGTGGGAATTGTACACTACACACAGTCTGCTGTGCAAGTCTTTGTGGGAATTGTACACTACACACAGTCTGCTGTACAAGTCTTTGTGGGAATTGCACACTACACACAGCCTGCTGTGAAAGTCTTTGTAAGAATTGTACACCACACACAGCCTGTTGTGCAAGTCTTTGTGGGAATTGTACACTACACACAGTCTGCTGTGGAAGTCTTTGTGGAAATTGTCCACTACACACAGTCTGCTGTACAAGTCTTTGTGGGAAATGTGCACTGCACACAGTCTGCTTTGCAAGTCTTTGTGGGAATTGTACACTACACACAGCCCGCTGTGCAAGTCTTTGTGGGAATTGTACACTACACACAGCTTACTGTCCAAGTCTTTGTGGGAATTGTAGTCTTATCATGTTAACACAAATTGCAGGAAATAAATTGCATGAGCCATGATCATAGGAACAGGAAAAACGGATTAAACAAGTGTGACAAAACATGGTGATGTAATGATTTCCAAAAACCCCTTTAATTATAAACCTATTTAATGAAACTAACGTTAAGGAGACAGTCTCTATATGCTCTGTTAAGGAACAACATCTGTTTTTGTACTATTTTATATAGACATCTACAAGGTCCTAACCACAGGAAAGTAACAACTACCTGGCATAATGTGTGGAATACTCAGCTCTGCTGTTCCGGAGCAGTTGGCATCTCCTTTAATTAAACCATGCCTCTGGGACCGACCTCTTATGTACTAATACAGAATGTCCTTTTTGTGTAGAATTTGTTATGGGTTTTGCTGCCTGAACAAATGGCTGAAATTCAGGAAATAAATCTCTGCCTTTTCTACTGCAGACACTTCTTCCCATTAGCAGCCAAGGCTGACACTCACCTCGACGGCTTCTTATGGGCCTGGCACCGGCAGGGATCTTCCTGTTTACGTACCCTAGAGGGGCGCGTACAAGTGCCTTCACGGTCACTGACGCCAGTAGTTTAAAAAATTTGGGTAGATGGTGAGTAATTCTGACCCTCACTACATTTTCCATTAGTTTATGCTCAACTCGGGGAAGGATTTTCCAATGGTGGACATCCATAACATATTCATCAGACATTAGTCATAGGTTCAGACTATTGAGGATCCATAAAATGTCAACCCCACAGTCACTGACTGTACTTACCTCCTGAATCTACTGGAGCCTCTTCTCTAGTCCTTCTTCCGATGAGTGTCTGATTTTCATCCATGTTGTGTCCACCTTGGAGTTGAGGGCACCAGTTCTATCACTTCTGTATGTCTTCCATTTTTCTCATGCACCAAAAAACTTAAGGAGAAGCTGGGACTTGAAACCAAATCCAGTGGTTTTATGTCCAAAATCATGCCTTACGGGTCCAGATTTTCACTTCCTTTCGCTTCTTGGAGAATGGAAGATGGGTTCCTCCTGCCTGCTTTCAATCTGAGCAAATGGAGAACCTTTGGAGGTCCTGAAATGGCTCTTGTGTACATTTCTATTGAGAGCAGGAACAGATGTATGAGGATTCCTTCTCAGTATAAAATTTGGTGGGTGGTTTGGGTGGCCACAGGCCCCCTACAAGGCCTCCAAACTGCTTATAATTCACTATTCATTATAGCTCCCCTTGACTGGTCCTATATGTCCTGCTTTGATAGCGCTCTTCTTCTGGGCAACATCTAGCAAGGGATGCAATCAAATGGGCCATATATGGGTGGCACCTATGTACTCTCTCTTGGTTTTTGGGTTTCCTTTGACTTGAATAGGTAGGTCTGGATACAAAGCTGATGGAAGTAGAGTGTGATGTAGGAATAGCCCCGATGACAATGTTCATTTCATTGGACTCATGAATGTTATGGGCGATGAATCCACCTGATACAATTTTGTAAGTCTTTTTTTGATGATGCCCTGGGATGCCCAATCTGACCAAGTACAACAGGTTAAGGTCTGTATTTTGCATCAGTGTTTTTTTAAAGCCAAAACCAGAATAAAAACCTTCATGGAGAAGTTGGGCAATAGAAAGATTTACACCTCTTCTGTATTTTAATTTGGCTTCTTAATACTTCACAAAATACACAAGTGTGGTACTGACCTCCACAACATATTGTCAGATACCCTCAGAATTTCAACACATGGCAACCATAAATATTAGTAAACATGGCGGACAGACTGTAGAGGGCCCACCACAAGAATTGTACATGAACCCCATTATTATAGAGAAGCCTCTTCCATTCCACTAGTAGTTGTGTGTAATAAATCGCCTGAGCTCTGGCACCTAAAGGGAGTGTACAGCAGTTATGACTCTACAACGCTGCAGCCCGTGTTAGGTATTGTCCCTGGGAGATGTGTAATCACACATTTGTGCGTGTTGTTAGTAGCAGCAGGACTGTGAAATGTGCATTGATATTCCAGGATTGTGGCTACTGGGGGCGTGTCCTCACACTGCTGTGCCCTTATCCCTCTGTATTGAGCCAGAAATCTGTTACAGCTTTTACTCAAAGCAGTGGAGAGGGGCCGTGGAAAATTTCAATACAGAGAGATAAGTGCCCAGCAGTGTCAGGGCACGCCCACATTGTAATCCTGGAATATAAACACATGTTTCCACAATCCTGCTGCTACTAAGACACAGAGCTGTAATTACTGGAATCTCCAGGGACAATAACTAACATTGGCTGCAGTTTTGTAAGGTCCAAAGCGCTATACGTGCTTAACCACAAAAGTCGCGCATTTCTTATGTTTGTTATATGTAGAATAAAAGAATAATTTAATAAACTGGCTGAAGCGTGCACATGATTTTCCTCTGGACAATAACCCCAATTTGCTGTATTTTCAGGCTGGTAGATGCACATCCTGTGTATGTGACCGCAGTGACTCAGTTTCCTCATCCTGACATCAGCCGTTGTATCACTTCACTAATATTCTGCGTCCATTCATGGATGGTGAAGACAATGTCATGCATGAGGTTTTATGGCAGGAGGAATTATATAAAATATCTAAAATGTTTGTACCTTGCATTGCACCCATAAGACTGTATGGTAAGTATTGGCGTTACAACCCCCCACCCCTCCAAATGGACCATTGTGACCACAGGAGACCATCATTCCTGATCTATACATGTGATTTCTTTAATGTTCTCAATTTGGTTGACTGTGTAGATGTATAACTCACAGCTTTTGGGCCTCAATGCAAACCAACCAAACCATCACCACCAACCATAATGTATCGCACGGTGGCTGAGTGAGTAGCACTTCTGCCTTGCAGTGCTGGGGTCCTGTGTTCGAATCCCACCCAGGTCAACATCTGCAAAGAGTTTGTATGTTCTCTATGTGTTTGCGTGGGTTTCCTCCAGGTCCTCCGGTTTCCTCCCACACTCCAAAACATACTGGTAGGTGATTAGATTGTGAGCCCCATGGGGACAGGGACCAATTTGACATGCTTTGTGCAGCACTGCATAATTTTTGTGCGCTATATAAAGAATTATTGACTCTAAACTCTCTGCTACCTAAGGCGAGCTATAGAAATGGGCCCCCTCCACCCCATCAAGAATTAAATTTTTTTAGTAAGTGGGTTCTACATGCAGTGTCTCACACCCATGCTGACACTGTGTGTGAAGAGACACTATATTTAGGTGTCAGGTCTTGCTTTATAGTAAGTTACTGCACCCTTGATGCTGCCCCCCATCTTGCTGCTGGTGGTGCTGCCTGAGGCAGGAGGCTCATTTCCCCCAATGGATGCTGCACCTCTGCCTAACAGTATAATTTTAGTCATATACAATATAATAACTCTTCTTCTGGTTAAAGAGTTACAGTTTGAGGACCAAATGATGATTCCAGGCAGAGCTTCTGAAGTTTTGCCTCCTCGAAGTGTCCATTGGCCCTACTTATTCAACTGTATAGGGTGAAGTACATACCTGCCACAACTAAGTCAGGGTTATATATGTTCTGGGCAAAACCCAAGATCAAGAGAAGCCCCAGAATGAGGATGTCAACCTATCCTTCTTGGGACCATTGAAATCAGTAGATGCCAACCAAAATCATACTAAGAATCATGTGCCTCCTCCATCCAAAGTGGACGCCTGGTTTAAAGTGCTATTCTATAAAGCCAAATAAACCCCTTTAAAATGTCTTCTCTCTCTCATGTGTACTATTTGGAGGAACACCTTGGAACAATGACCATGTTTTGGATCTTCAACAATTGGACAATGGCCATTTGTAAAGAACCTAATAAATGAACCATTGGAGATGATCGTCCTACCTTCATATAAGTGTAGAAGCAGATATAGTCAAGCTGGAAGGTCCTGAAGGTGTAGCTGATGGTATTTCCAGTAGTGGTCTGGATGGTCCAGTTGCAGTACTTGTTGTTCGGGTAAGGGTCTGGGTAGTTTAAACTCTCCAAGATTCCTTGGCTGCGGTTACTTATCAAGACTCCTTCACATACTAAGGTATCATAAGAACGAGAAGAAAGGGATCAGACCTTGAGAAGATTCAGTATCTTACAATCTCTATAAATGTAGTCAAGAAAGTTGTTCTATACTTTGAATGTTGAGGAGCTTCTCCAGGTGGACTACATCAATGTATTCTATCTATTCCCAAGATAGTCCATCAATTTTATATTAGAGGGCTAATCTCCAAACCTCATGGATGGCAGAAGACTTGCTAGCAGGGTGGACATTGCTCCATGGCCATTGCATGGTGGGAACAACACCTAAATTGGAAGATGTCGGAGCTCCCATCTGAGTGGGCTGCCCATCTGACGTGGAAGCCCTGACCCCCTCTAATGACCCACAGTTCTTCACTTAGAGATGGACAATATTTAAGCTTTGGAGAGGCCCTTACCAGATAAAATATGTAGTAAGCTGCATGATGTCCATTCCCTAGGCAGGTCAAAGGCTCATTTAGGCCTCTTAGTTGTCCTCCACACTGAAACCCTCTGAGACATGGTGCTCCTATGGCACATCTAGACCTCTTAGTCATCTCTCAAGTGCAATATAAGAAGGAAGTCAACTGGATTCATCATAATTTTATAGGATCTGCTTCGCAATGGAAAATGAGGTGATACATGGAAGGAATACAACATTCTCCACATTTCTCCTGTAGCGGCCACTGCAGGAGAATTTTGGCGAACAAAAGATTGACTATCTGGATTTTGGCCAACATGGTCATAATTTCTATAATAATAAAGACTATATAAAACACCACCTAAATGTCCACCAAATGTACCACCAAAGGTAATTCTCACATTTCTTCCTCTGGCACTCACCTTGTCTATAATTAGCTAGAAATCCACTATGTGACATGATGCTATCAGTCCTCATCTTCACATACATAGCATTCGAGGTGGAACGAATCGGAGCTGGAAGTGTTTGTCCACAGAGTTGCCCGAGCTTGTTAGAAACCGTACTATTGCCATTGTATACCTGAAAAAAGATAGTACAGTAAGAAAATGACATTAAAGGACATCTACCACCAGGATGAAGGATTGTAAACCCAACACACTAACATACTGGTGTGTGCCCCCTCTACCAGGATCTGCTATTCTTTCAGCTTTTTATTCCCTGGTTTTTACAAAAAAAAATATTTTAAAATTGTGGAGCCCCTCAGGCTCATTTGCATAATTTTAATAGCTTTGTATTCTTAAAAACAAGGGCATAAGAAGCTAAAGAAGAGCAGATCCTGACAGAGGGGGCACACACCAGTATGTCAGTGTGCTGGATTTACAATCCTTCATCCTAGTGGTAGATGTCCTTTAAAGGCCAAGGCAGATTTGAAGTGAAAAAGGGTGTAGGACTTGGGAACTCCGCCTTTTCCAGTTTAGGGGTGGAGTCTGGAGCCTGGAGGATGTCCATGGGAGTTGTAATTTTTTTTTCAATTGTAGGTTACAAATCTTGATAAAATTTGTATGATAGACATACTGACAAGCATTTGCTAATTTTTCAACTTGTCGCTGTGTAAATGATCCCTAAAACGTGAAAATAATACGTACAAGAACCAAAAAAACCATACAAAGTACCACTTAGTACTACTACAGGCTCGATCTGACCAAGTTATCAGGTTAGAGTTTAATCCAGTGGTGAGCCCCCTCCTGTGTAGATATGTATTTCCATCTCTCACAGGTTTGAAGGCCTAGTCCAAGGTACGAGCCTGTCAGCGGGTTACTGACAGGCCTCCCAGGACAATAACAGTCCAAAGCAAAGGCTAGGAAGCAAGATACTGCTGAAAAAAAATCTGCAAAATTTTGGGAATTTGTGAATGGGCATCAGCTAATACATGTAGCTGTATGTTGGTGGTCCCCACGAATAATTATACAGGTAGACCCTCAGCATTCTGGCCTGAATAATTTCGTATACTTACAGCAAGATAATCTCTTTCACAATTCCTGTGATATTCCAGATCAAAGTGTTGGAAATCAATCTCCAGTAGATTACCGCTGGAAGACTTCAGCAGCCAGTAGCATTCAGAATTGTCATAATACGGCATGGGGTAGTTAGGAGACGTAAAACCACCAGACAGCGCAGTCAGGGTTCCCCCACAGCCTGAACAGTAAAGATATATTAAAAAATTCTGTATAGATCATATCTTGTTATACTTACTGATATACTAAACCACATAGAAATATAGGAGGGTGGATTTATCACGGCTTGTAGGCCTGATAATAGACTACTGGCCTCCATTTAGCCAGAGGCGGGAATTACAATTTCTCCGCCCACTACGCCGATTGGGCGGGGACGGGGCTGTGTTGAGTAGTGGGCTGCCGCAGGGTTTTCATACCATACGCTCGCGCACAGCTTATAGCCTGCGCCTGGTCAGACCTGGAGGAGGCCATGCCCACCTTGACTCGCTATAGACATGCTTAGATACCAGGTAAAATTATAAAGTTGAATATATGAGAATCTTAGGGGAACAATTTTTAGCTAAAAGGGAGTCAGTTACTAAGGCTCTATGGGAACCGGGTATTTGTGAAAAAAGTGGTTACCTTTTAAGGAAATCTTCTAAAAAAATTATGCAAATGAGCCTTAAGGACTCCAGGCTCCATTGACATCTATAGAGCCTGGAGTCCTTAAGGCTCATTTGCATAATTTTTAGTCCCATTTGTATAATTTTTAAACCTTTTTTCGTAAAAACAATGTCTTGAGAAGCTAAAAGAAGAGAAGGTCCTGACAGAGATGGCACACACCAGTATGTCAGTGTTCTTGTTTTACAATCCTTCATCCTGGTGGTAGATTTCCTTTAAATCATCCTCACATATAAATAAAAACATATACCATTACCTGTAGTAGCGCTGTCCCAATGGGCTTCAAATCCCTTATATGTAAACGAAGAATCACTTCGAAATTTCACCCATAGTTTATTACTATGGGAAATAATGACTGGGGGACGTTCACGACAAAACCGTCCAAGTAATGGAGATGTTTCATAGCCTCCATCTCTGAACAAAATAAAAAAAATTGATTCACACAGACACTTTATTCAGTAGTTTTACTTGTAAAAATGTTTTGTAGTACAAGGCCAGTATTTTTATGACTGTGGTATCTTTTCACTTCAGACTATTGAAATGTTGATCTCATTGATTGGGTGGTTATAAAAGCTCTGCGGGGGCGGGCTTTAAAAACAAATCTATTGGTAGTTTTGCTAAATAAAAGAATATAATTAACGTACAAGACTTGATATGTTCCAAAATGGCTCATGCAGAACCTTATGGCTGCTGTGTATTTACACTTTAGGCTATAGAAATTTGTATCCTGGTGATTGAGGTGTTAATCAAGCTCTGCGGGGGACGGCTTTAAAGACAAATGAATCTATTGGTAGATTGGCTTATTATAAATATAGAATTGCAGAGATGACATGAAGATGGTGACATGCCATCCATAGGGAGAATGAATTAGGGTTGCAGACAGGTGCCTAACTTGAGGGGGTCTTGGGGGGCCCATAAGATGTCTATTCCTCATATAAACAATCCAGTACTATGTCCCATAGTTGGGGTCTAGTTGGGATTTGAGTCCAGTAGATATAAGTTATGTCTCCGATTCCACAATTGGGTGGTTTAGCTGGCTTGGGAATCGATGACCTCACACCTATGACATCATCGGTGTCTCTATGTCATAGACTAAACTTTACTCGCCTGATTTCCACGTAATCCTTCGTACAACTTGTTGATGATTCTATAGTGAAGCTCGTGAAGTTCAGCCTGATCTGCTTGTTGACCGCAGCGCTGATGGTGTACACACATTCACTGTTAGTGGGGTAGTTGTTAGGGTAGTTCGGAGACGTGAACACTCCTGTAGCTTCCGTGTATGTGACATCACAAGCTGTTAAATAAATAAATAAAATGATTGCATGAAAGAAATTCAAATGCAAAAATGTGACTTAATTTACATAATTTTACATATTTTTGTGTATTAGCTATCCATTTATATAGAAATGTATTGCTTGTAGAACAGAACAACTAAATATAATGCGAACTGATAGATCAATAACTGTTACAAGTGAACAATGAAGATTGGAGCTGTTATTTTTCAGAGACCCTTGAAATAGATAGATGAGATAGACACATAGGGCCCGAGGTATCACTTGTTTTTTTCTGTTGCCGTTGCGTTTTTTCATACTGTTGCACTGTTTTTGTGCCAGTTTTGTGACTAAACATCAAACTAGCCGCGGAGATAGATGATAGATAGATAGCTCTGTCACCCAAGGGCCTACTGAAGCTCTGTCACCCAAGGGCCTACTGAAGCTCTGTCACCCAGGGGCCTACTGAGGCTCTGTCACCCAAGGGCCTACTGAGGCTCTGTCACCCAGGGGCCTACTGAGGCTCTGTCACCCAAGGGCCTACTGAGGCTCTGTCACCCAGGGGCCTACTGAGGCTCTGTCACCCAGGGGCCTACTGAGGCTCTGTCACCCAGGGGCCTACTGAGGCTCTGTCACCCAGGGGCCTACTGAGGCTCTGTCACCCAGGGGCCTACTGAGGCACTGTCCCCCAGGGGGTATACTGAGGCTCTGTCACCCAGGGGCCTACTGAGGCTCTGTCACCCAGGGGCCTACTGAGGCTCTGTCACCCAGGGGCCTACTGAGGCTCTGTCACCCAGGGGCCTACTGAGGCTCTGTCACCCAGGAGCCCACTGAAACCTGGAGCCGACCCTGGATAAATGTGAGACAGATAGAAGATTGTAGTTTGTAAAGATCACATGTCTATATTTCTTGCTTTATTCTGTCTGCAGGTCTCATGATCGTGTGATATCAGGTCAGGGCACAGATGAGAACACATTATAGTAAGTCGCTTGGTCTATAAAACTCAATTAAAACTGGTCAGACCCAGCAAAATAATCATCACTAATGAACTCTATCTCTATAATGTAGTTATAAAGAAGGAGCTCCATTTACTACCACACGGATATATCTATAGATAAGGTCCACGCTTCCCCGTAAGCTTCACCTTGTGCCGCTGTATTCCTTGCATTGGCAGATGAGTTTGTGTGTTCCTCAGAAGGCCAAATTGTAGTAACTGTATGTCCTGCCAGGCTGGTAATGTCTGTGAGTCATGTTACACACATTTCCTCACATCCCCCATGATGCAATGTAATGTAGTGACTACCGGGCCAACCATGATGGGTTCTACCATGAGTGTCCGGCATGTATTTTACAGGGTCACACTATGACAAGGGCACAATGTCTGGACTGTTAAATCATATGTACTTATATAAGAAACTTCTTGTGACTTTTATGTTTTTTCATGCTTTATGTGTGAGGATACATGTAGTAACTAACTGTATTTCATATGAGGCATAAACCAAGCCCAGTCATAGATAGGATCTGTTAGATTCAGGCCTTGACATAATAATAGGCCCATAAAAGGCACAAAGTTCTACAGATTATCAGTCAGGTAACGAGAACATGTAAAAAGTGGAGCAAATTAGTTGTTGTTATGTCAAAAGTGCACTTGGGAAAACCATGCAGCTAGAAATTCAGGTTCATTGTGACCCAAAAATGGCTGCAAAATGAGGGTAACAACAGGGCAGTTGTCCAGCCAAAAATGGGTTATGGAAAGTACTCCAAATAATAACATAGCATAATAATTGTATATATCATTGGATAATTGGACTCAAACTGTAGGTTCAGATTCAATCTTTCTACACGTAAGTCCTAGGGGGAAGTAGTAGAATTGTTAAGGTAAACCTAGATGATAGATCAAATCCTGTCATTTCTACTTGTCTTATTTTCCTGAAAAGTACTGTAATAGAAAAAATTAACTTAAGATGGCGCCGAGATCTTAGACCGCACCTATCACTTCGAGGCTGAGGAATTTCAGGAATCCATTATGGTGGCGTCAACGTGCGATAGCAGAAAACTCTCCAAGCAAGAGACTACATGAGCTGGGAACCCTGATATGTTATGATTTGTATTCTCCTCTTTTTTCTGCTTTTCTACTACTTTTCTATATAGACTTGTGAAACCAAATAAACTTGCGCAGTGCCGATTTTTGCCCAGGGCAACAAGTAGCATGTGCATGTCTTGCATCAGCAGTGGTCTGATTAATTTCCTTGCGACCGAACACACATGCTTAAATAATTTGGAAACACACAATTGACACACTATAAAGAGGATATCTTAAATCCTACCCTAACAATACATTAAAGAGCACCTGTCACCAGGAGACCCATTTTTAACACTCCCCCAATCCGCACAGAGCATAGTACATACACTGTCACTAGGTGACTAGGCACTCGTCCCCTGGGAGTGGCTGGAAAGGATCAGTTTCCCCCCCACCCTTGGGAAACTGCTCCTCCATGTGTCCTTTTCAAATATATGAAAACACCCATCACTTGGCTTAGCGACGCCCCCTGCTCCCCTACAGCCAATCCTGAGTGAGGGGAGTTATTCATATATTTGAAAAGGACACAAGGAGGAGCAGTTTTCCAAGGGTGGGGGGGAAACTGCTCCTTTCCAGCCACTCCCAGGGGACGAGTGCCTAGTCACACAGCAGATGCTAATGAAAGGTACAATATAACATATCTTTATTTCTATAAAACCTATTTTTTATACAAAAACACGTTGGCAGTGTATGTACTATGCTCTGTGGGGACTGGGGGAGTGCTAAAAATGGGTCTCCTGGTGACAGGTTCCCTTTAACTCAGCACTCCAATCATATGCAGATAATAAATTGATATTCTTTATTGAAACATTGAGTGGCAATCCACATTTATTAACATTTCGGTTAAACGACCTTCCTAAAGTTCGGGTCTTATACAGCGGGATCACATGTCCACCCCGTCAATTACAGCCACGCCCATAGTCAGCTTGGCTTTGGTTGTTAGGAGCTAAAAGCTTGTTGATGGGCTGCTCAGCACCTATACCCCAAACCCAGCCCCAAAATTCAGATGGAAGTTAGGGTTTGGGTCCGCTCAACACTGCTTGTTTCAACATAAACCACACCTATTTCCTGCTAAGTCATGCTTCTGTCTAATTATCCACACCCATTTCCCGCTAAGTCATGCTTCTGTCTTATAAACCACACCCATTTCCCGCTAAGTCATGCTTCTTTTTAATTAACCACACCCATTTCCTGCTAAGCCATGCTTCTTTCTTACAAACCACACCCATTTCCTGCTAAGCCATGCTTCTTTCTTACAAACCACACCCATTTCCTGCTAAGCTATGCTTCTTTCTTACAAACCACACCCATTTCCTGCTAAGCCATGCTTCTTTCTTACAAACCACACCCATTTCCTGCTAAGCCATGCTTCTTTCTAATTAACCACAGCCATTTCCTGCTAACCCATGCTTCTTTCTAATTAACCACACCCATTTCCTTCTAAGCCATGCTTCTTTCTAATAAACCACACCCATTTCCTGCTAAGCCATGCTTATTTCTAATAAACCACACCCATTTACTGCTAAGCCATGCTTCTTCCTAATTAACCACACCCATTTCCTGCTAACCCATGCTCTTTTATAATAAACCACACCCATTTCCTGCTAAGCCATGCTTATTTATAATAAACCACACCCATGAGGTTCAAAATATGCCAATGTATGAAACAAACTTAATGGTAGGCCCTCAAATATTTAAAAAATGGTCTACATTTTCATAAGGCTTGAAACAAATTTTTGGTGTGCTTGTTTTTTATTAGGGAGATTGTAAAAGAAAAACCTTATCAAATCAATTTTTCTTTTTGTATATGTTTTTGGATATTTCCAACAGGTCTCTAAATACACAAAATACGCCTGTAACAACCCAGTGGGCCTGGAATGTGCTACAAATGCCATGGAACCAAAAACACGCCCAAAATGAGAATAAATGGCATCAAACCTAAATACAAATACAATGATTTACTGTATTATACTATGTGTAAAGGCATCTTGATGAAATCATCTCTCCTCCTCTGTTATGGAGAGGGTGCTGTACAGAAGTAAGGAGCCTCTGCTGTGCTGCTCTCCTAATCAATAGTATCAGCATCCCAAAGACGCAGATACAGTAGAGCAGGGGTCTCAAACTCAATTTACCTGGGGGCCGCTGGAGGTAGATTCTGGGTAAGGCTGGGCCGCATCAAGTTTTCCACACAAAATGCGCTTACAAAATATCATTATTCAGATTCAAATGTCATGGCGTCTCCCAGCGCAAGGAAAGCCCCGAGCGGGGAGACGTGTTTTCTCTATGAACGCATCCTGTGCACCGAGGGGTCCCAAGCTCCTACCCCACTGAGCCCAGGACACTCCATCCCCCCCTCCCCCCCGGTACTTGTCTCCCCGTGTCCCTCCCATCGAAGAAGATGAAGTCGCCGCTCTGACCTGCACCAAGTGCGTTCAGAGCGGCAACTTCATCTTCTTCAAGTACCGGAGGGAAGGGGATTAACCGGTTACGGGCCCTTTCCTGTTTTTTCATGTCCATTTTTCACTCCCCACCTTCAAAAATCTATAACTTTTTTATTTTTACACGTAAAGAGCTGTCTGACGGCTTGTTTTCTGCGTAACAAATTGCACTTCATAGTGATGGTATTTAATATTCCATGCCATGTACTTGGAAGCGGGAAAAAAATTCCAAATGCAATGAAAATGGTGAAAAAACGCATTTGCGCCATTTTCTTGTGGGCTTGGATATTGCATCTTTCACTGAGCGCTCCAAATGACTTGTCTACTTTATTCTTTGGGTCGGTACGATTAAGGGGATACCAAATTTGTTATAGGTTTATAATGTTTTTTACAAAATTAAAACCTCCTGTACAAAAATTATTTTTTTGATTTTGCCAACTTCTGGCGCTAATAACTTTTTCATACTTTAGTGTACGGAGCTGTGGGTGGTGTCATTTTTTGCGAAATTTGATAATATTTTCAATGATATCATTTTTAGGACTGTACGACCTTTTGATCACTTTTTATAGATTTTTTATATTTTTCAAAATGGCAAAAAAGTGGCATTTTCGACTTTGGGCGCTATTTTCCGTTACGGGGTTAAAAGCATTGAAAAACCATTATCATATTTTGATAGATCGGGCATTTTCGGACACGTCGATACCTGATGTGTTTATGATTTTTACTGTTTATTTATATTTATGTCAGTTCTAGGGAAAGGGGGGTGATTTGAAATTTTAGGTTTTTTTATTATAATTTTTTTTTTTAATCTTTTTTGTATTTTTATTTATACTATTTTTCAGACTCCCTAGGGTACTTTAACCCTAGGTTGTCTGATCGATCCTATCATATACTGCCATACTACAGTATGGCAATATATGGGGATTTTCCTCCTCATTCATTACAATGTGCTATCAGCACATTGTAATGAAGGGGTTAAAACGAAATAGCCTCGGGTCTTCGGAAGACCCGAGGCTACCATGGAGACGGATCGCCGCCCCCCGATGACGTCACGGGGAGTGGCGATCCCAGGTAAGATGGCGGCACCCATGTGCCGCTATCTTTTTGAGGCTGCTGGCAGCTTTGCCGGCAGCTATCGCTGTGCAAACACCCGCGATCGGTGCTAGCACCGATTGCGGGTGTTACCGGTAAGCCTTTGCTGCAATATGCAGCAAAGACTTACCGGCTATGGAGAGGACTCAGCCCGTGAGCCCTCTCCATGCAGCGTGACCCGACCGCCGCCGTGAATACACGGCGGGCGGTGCTTTTCCAGGTGGGGGCCGCAAAATATTGTCCCGCGGGCCGCGAGTTTGAGACCCCTGAGACTACTGAGTAGAGTCTTCTAGCCATCTCATGTCTAACTTGCAGGAGGCCCCATGGGGAAAGGTGTCTATCTGCAAATTCCCCCTTTTTGCGCCCCCCAAATTTTGTTCCTTGTGTGAAGCAACCCTTTATTTGGTTACTTAGGAATCCACAGCTGTATTGCCTACAATGCATTTGGATTTAGTCCTCATAGAGCAAATGTTTCGTAACTCTCGAACCTTGAAGTCTTATTGGCAATGAACCAGCCATTTGTGGGAAACTGAACGGGCGCCGGTCCACCTCCTCTTGTCTTCACCACTACTGTTAACCCTTCAGTTATCCTATGAGTAACTTCTTCTACACTGAGTAACAGTAATGTGCCCCTTTGATGCCGGCACCGTCTTACAGGACGTGATCAGTAATATTTTTTGGGTGTGATGTCTTACGGAATGACTTAGATCACGGAAACTGAGCTACGACCCTATAGTAATCCCTCTACTCGCATACAGTCTCATTTTCCTACTGCAGAACATTTTCCAGAGTGTTAGTGAGATGCAAAAACACATGACTTTTTCTTTGAGACTGGGCTGGATTGCAGAAAAGTAACCCTATCCGTATTCCCTTCATGACTACATGTCCGCAGGCTCGTTCCTGGAAGCCGGTGGTCCAGGCTGGCACACACTCAGAGCGGAGGCCGCAACGCAGGGCAGACTAATTCAGCACAAAGGCCCTTCACAGGGATCGTAACGCAGATGCCAAATGCAAATCACCAAATCAGCATCAACAATATCACCCTGGCATTTTATAGACATGTTTACTGACTCCCATCACCGACACTAGAAGAGCTCGGAACCAGGGGAACGCAACCGGATTCAACCGCAAAATGAGGGGGTAACAAATTCAATTAGCAGTATGCTACGGTGCCCACTCGTCTACATTTATCTGAATCAGACTGCACAGTCCCTTTCAATTACACAAAGATTACATGAATTTGCAATATAAGAACATAATAACAGAGTGGGTGTCAAGAGTCTTGAATAGAGATGAGCGAACATACTCGTCCGAGCTTGATGCTCGTTCGAGCATTAGCGTACTCGAAACTGCTCGTTGCTCGGACGAATACTTTGCCCGCTCGAGAAAATGGCAGCTCCCGCCGTTTTGCTTTTTGGCGGCCAGAAACAGAGCCAATCAGAAGCCAGGAGACTCTGCACTCCACCCAGCATGACGTGGTACCCTTACACGTTGATAGCAGTGGTTGGCTGGCCAGATCAGGTGACCCTGGGATAGACTAGCCGCTGCCCGCGCTGCTCGGATCATTCTCTGTCTGGATGCCGCTAGGGAGAGAGCTGCTGCTGGTCAGGGAAAGCGTTAGGCTGTTCTATTAGAATAGTGTTAGGCAGGAGTGATTCTACAAGAACCCAACAGCCCTTCTTAGGGCTACAATAACGTTATACTTTTTTTTTTTATTTGCTTGTGGCTGGGCTTGCTGGCACTAGTAGTGCAGCTAGTACCATATTGTGAGGAATTAGCAGGGGGACTTGCGACCGTTGTGTTTAGCTCTTAGTGACACACATATCCACCTCAAACACCAAAGTGGAAAAATTTATTAGGGGTTTGATTTCAATTAGGCAGAGTCTGCCATTTACTTTTTATTTTACGTTTATTTTTTCATAACTCAGCGTCATCTCATCAGTGTGCTTTCATATTTGGCTAGAAAATAGCCATAGGAGAATCCAAACGGCTTACTTACGCCTACAGTAGCATTATATATATTTGATTTCTGGTTGATCTGCTGGTGGCTGTAGTTGCTGCAGTGCATCTACTAGCAAATTGTGAGCAATTTGGAGTGAGACTTGTAACCACTGTGTTTTGCGCTTAGTGACGCACATATCCATCGCAAAGACCGAAGTGGGAAAATTTATTAGGGGTTGGATTTCAATTAGGCACAGTCTGCCATTTCCTTTTTATTTTACGTTTATTTTTTCATAACTCAGCGTCATCTCATCTGGCATAGCAGTGTGCTTTCATACTTGGCTAGAAAATAGCCATAGCAATAGGATAGCATTGTTTGGTTTTAAAAACTAAAAAACACAAAAAAAAACTAAAAAACACAAAAAAACACAAAAAAAAGTTAAAAAAAAATTAAAGTTATAACTTTCATTTTCAAAATGTTTAACCCGAGGGCTAGGGGTAGAGGACGAGGGCGGGGACGTGGGCGTCCAACTACTGCAGGAATCAGAGGCCGTGGTCCTGGGCGGGGTGAGACACCACCTGCTGATGAGGGAGCAGGGGAACGCCGCAGAGCTACACTCCCTAGGTTCATGTCTGAAGTTACTGGGACTCGTGGTAGAGCACTGTTGAGGCCAGAACAGTGCGAACAGGTGATGTCGTGGATTGCCGACAATGCTTCGAGCAATTTGTCCACCAGTCAGTCTTCCACGCAGTCCACCCATGTCACCGAAATCGGCACTCCTCCAGCTCCTGCACCTCAGCCTCCTCCCCCCCAGTCTGCCCCCTCCCAGGAAAATTTGGCATTTGAACCGGCATACTCTGAGGAACTGTTTTCTGGACCCTTCCCACAGTCACAAACCACTTGTCCGGTTGCTGCTGAGCAATTTTCCGATGCCCAGGTTTTCCACCAGTCGCAGTCTGTGGGTGATGATGACCTTCTTGACGTAGTGGAAGAAGTGTGTAAAGAGGTGTCCGACGATGAGGAGACACGGTTGTCAGACAGTGGGGAAGTTGTTGTCAGGGCAGGAAGTCCGAGGGGGGAGCAGACTGAGGGATCGGAGGATGATGAGGTGACAGACCCAAGCTGGGTTGATAGGCCGGGTGAACACAGTGCTTCTGAGACGGAGGAGAGTCCTCGACCAGAACAGGTTGGAAGAGGCAGTGGTGGGGCCAGACGGAGAGGCAGGGCCAGACCTGGTGCATCAGCGCCAAATGTGTCAACTAGTGAAGCTCCCGTGGCGAGGGCTCCTGCGGCGAGGGCTAGATTTTCAGAAGTCTGGAGGTTCTTTAAGGAAACACCGGATGACCGACGGACTGTGGTGTGCAACATTTGCCAAACCAGGATCAGCAGGGGTTCCACCACTAATAGCTTAACTACCACCAGTATGCGCAGGCATATGAATGCTAAACACCCCACTCAGTGGCAACAAGCGCGTTCACCTCCGGCCGTGCACACCACTGCTCCTTCCCCTGTGTCAGCTGATAGTCAGCCCCCTGCCCAGGACCCTGCCACAAAAACCCCATCGTCGCCTCCACGATCCTCCACAGCATCCACCAGCGTTCAGCTCTCCATACCCCAGACGCTGGAGCGGAAACGCAAATATAGTGCAACCCACCCGCACGCCCAAGCCCTTAATGTCCACATCTCCAGATTGCTCAGCCTGGAGATGCTGCCCTATAGGCTAGTAGAGACCGAGGCCTTTCGCAACCTCATGGCGGCGGCCGCCCCTCGGTATTCGGTCCCCAGCCGCCACTACTTTTCCCGATGTGCCGTCCCAGCCCTGCACCAGCAGGTGTCAGACAACATCATCCGTGCCCTGACCAACGCCGTTTCTGACAAGGTCCACTTGACCACGGACACGTGGACGAGTGCTGCCGGGCAGGGCCACTATATATCGCTGACGGCACATTGGGTTAACTTGGTGGAGGCTGGGACCGAGTCTGACCCTGCGGCTGGTCATATACTGCCGACGCCAAGGATTGCGGGGCCTACCTCGGTCCAGGTGTTTCAGGCCTACTATGCCTCCTCCTCCTTCCACCCCTCCTCCACCTCCTCCTCCGAACTACCATCCGTGGGCATGGCGCCATCAGTCGGTAGCTCTAGGCACAGCAGCAGTGCCGTCGCTAAGCGACAGCAGGCGGTGCTCAAACTGCTGAGCCTAGGCGATAAAAGGCACACCGCCCAAGAACTATTACAGGGCATCACGGCGCAGACTGATCTGTGGCTGGCACCGCTGAACCTGAAGCCAGGCATGGTTGTGTGTGACAATGGCCGTAACCTGGTGGCGGCTCTGCAACTCGGCAGACTGACACATGTGCCATGCCTGGCCCATGTGTTAAATCTGATAGTTCAGCGTTTCCTCAAGACATACCCCAATCTGTCTGATTTGCTCACGAAGGTGCGCCGCATCTGTGCGCATTTCAGGAAGTCCAGCACAGATGCTGCCACTCTCAGGGCAGCACAGCGCCGCCTCCAACTGCCCGCTCACCGACTGTTGTGCGACGTGCCCACGAGGTGGAATTCAACACTGACCATGTTATCCAGAGTTTACCAGCAGCGCCGAGCGATTGTAGACTGCCAGATGTCAACTTCCACCAGAACTGGTAGTCAGGTCAGTCAGCTTCCTCAAGTCTACAATGAGGAGTGGACGTGGATGTCTGATATCTGTCAGGTGCTGAGTAACTTTGAGGAGTCAACACAGATGGTCAGTGGCGATGCTGCCATCATCAGCCTCACCATCCCGCTGCTTGGCCTGTTGAAAAAATCTCTGATCAGCATGAAGTCGGAAGCTTTGCGCTCGTCACAAGAGACGGGGGAAGAAGATTCCCTTGTTGATAGCCAAAGCACCCTTAGGTCTGTTTCTCAGCGCATATCGGAGGAGGTGGAGGAGGATGAGGAGGAAGAGGAGGAGAATGTTGGCGAGACACAAGAGGGGACCATTGTTGAGTCCTTCACTGTTCAGCGTGTATGGGCAGAAGAAGAGGAGTTGGAGGAGTTGGAGGAGGAGGAAATGGACAGTCAGGCCAGTGAGGGGAGTGAATTCTTACGCGTTGGTACTCTGGCGCATATGGCAGATTTCATGCTAGGCTGCCTATCCCGTGACCCTCGCGTTCAAAGAATTTATTCCAGCACCGATTACTGGGTGTTCACTCTCCTGGACCCACGGTACAAGCAAAATCTTTCCACTCTCATCCCTGGAGAGGAAAGGAGTGTGAGAATGCATGAATACCAGCAGGCCCTGGTGCACAAGCTGAAACAGTATTTCCCTTCTGACAGCGCTAGCGGCAGAGTGCGTAGTTCTGCGGGACAAGTAGCGAGGGAGAGTAGGCGAGCAGGCAGCTTGTCCAGCACTGGCAAGGGTACGCTTTACAAGGCTTTTGCCAGCTTTATGTCACCCCAGCAAGACACTGTCACCTGTCCCCAGTCTCGGCAGAGTAGGGCTGATCTTTACAGAAAGATGGTGAGGGAGTACGTAGCTGACCATACCATCGTCCTAAATGATCACACAGCTCCCTACAACTACTGGGTTTCAAAGCTGGACATGTGGCACGAACTGGCGCTGTACGCCTTGGAGGTTCTTGCCTGCCCTGCCGCTAGCGTCTTGTCCGAGCGGGTTTTCAGTGCAGCTGGTGGCATCATCACCGATAAGCGTACACGCCTGTCGACTGACAGCGCTGACAGGCTGACGCTTATTAAGATGAATAAAGCCTGGATTTCTCATAATTTCCAATCTCCACCAGGTGAAGGAAGCTCAACCTGAATAATTTATCCACTCCTCCTCCTCCTCCTCATTTTCCTCCTTCTCCTCCTCTTTGTACAGTAAAGCAGAGGAAACTGGCTATTTTTTGACAGGGCCCACTGGCTCTACCTATAGTACTTTATGCATTTAATTTTTCTGGAGGGCCACCGACCCGGTCCTCTGTTTTAAACAATTTTTGGGAGTGCCACATACAGGCACTCAATCTATTCAATTTTTCTGGAGGGCCACCTACCTGCTCCTCTGGTTTGAAAACTTTTTTGGACTGCCACATACAGGCACTCAATCTATTCCATTTTTCTGGAGGGCCACCTACCTGCTCCTCTGGTTTGAAAACTTTTTTGGACTGCCACATACAGGCACTATCCAAATTAAATTGTCTCCATAGCAGCCTCCACACGTTGTCTCCATTGCTACCTCCAAAAGTCATCCATATAGCTGCCTCCATACATCGTCCCTTTATCAAACGAGGTGTGTCAGGCAGAAATTTGGGTTGTTTTCATGGATTCCACATCAAAGTTGTTAACTTTGTCGCCACCCAGCTGTGTTATCCACAAAATATACTGGCAAACTTTTATCATTTACCAATATTATTTCAGCGCTTCTTGCGCATCTGTTTCCATTCCCCTCACCCGCCATATCCTAAACTTATAAGAACGCTACTACACTTGATCTTATACAAAAGGTTCTTAGAAGTGCTGTTTGGGGAGTAGCCTAGAGACAGGGGCTTGGATTGGCGAAAGCTCGCCTGGCAGCGGAGCGCCAGCTCCATGACAAGATCCAACTAACATAGTTTTAACTGCAGCACCTTTAATCTACTACTAGTTCACTGCCTCCATACATGGTCCCCTTATCAAACGAGCTGTGTCAGGCAGAATTTTGGGTTGTTTTCATGGCTTCCATGTTAACTTTGTCGCCACCCTGCTGTGTAATCCACAAAATATACTGGCAAACTTTTATCATGTACCGATATTATTTGAGCGCTTCTTGCTCACCTCCTTTGGTTCCTCTCTGCCACCCATTGGTTTGAAGCCTGAGTCCATTTAGGGTATGTCGCCATGCCACTCTCTAGCCTGCCGCTGCTGCCGCTGCCTCTGCATGAAGTCCCCTATAGTGTCAGGGTCAATTATTGGATGTTTTAGATGCTATCTAGCTTCATTCTGTCACTCTGTCATGGCCATGCTGTTGCCCATAATTTTGGCATAATGGTGCGATTAAGCAGCCTCAGAGGCATCCATGCATGCTGCCCCTGCTGTTTCCTGTCCATTTCCGTGGTGTTTCCATCCTTTTCTGAGGTTCCCAGGTGTTTGGCCAAGCTTCCCTGTGCAGAGCCTTGGTCCCCTTGAAAAATGCTCGAGTCTCCCATTGACTTCAATGGGGTTCGTTATTCGAGACGAGCACTCGAGCATCGGGAAAAGTTCGTCTCGAATAACGAGTACCCGAGCATTTTAGTGCTCGCTCATCTCTAGTCTTGAACTTAAAGGAAACCTACCATCAAAATCCATCGTGATAAACCGGGGACACTTACTCATAAATCCAGGCACCGTGACTCTGGTAATCTTCTTATGTTTGTTATTCAAGACCTCCTAACTTCTAACTTTCAAAATTATGCAAATGAGCCTGAGTGCCACCACAGTGCCCATTTGTGATCTGGCTTTACAGGCTGTTACACTGTCTCACCCACTCCCTGCTTCCTCATTACTTGTACAGCAAGCCCCTCCTGCTGGTTTCACAGTGCAGAGGGAGCAGGGAGAGGGTTCATTAGCATAATTATAAAAGTTGATTTTAGAAGAAAGGAGGCCATGGATGACAAATATAAGAAGATGACCACAGTCTCGGTGCCTGGATCTATGAGTAACGTCCCTGGTTTATCAGGATGGATTTTGATGGTAGATTTCCTTTAAGTTCAAGGGATATGAGGACTCTTGACACATTTATGCACATAGAAGAGCTGAGAAGTGTGGTGTGTACATGTATTCATCCCCCTGTACAGGCAGTCCCTGGGTTACTTACAAGATAGGTTCTGTAGGTTTGTTGAATTTAAGTTGAATTTGTATGTAAGTCGGAACTGTATACTTTATAATTGTAACCCGAGTCAAAAATTATTTGGTCTCTGTGACAATTGGATTTTAAAAATGTTTGGTTGTCATAAGAACCAGGATTAATAATAAATCTTCATTACTGACACCTGTGATAACTGTTATAGCTGTTTATTGAAGCCTAGGGCTAAAGTACGGTAAATTACCAAAATCCACACATCCGTTTGTAACCAGGGGTTGTCTTTAAGTCGGGTCTTCTTAAGTAGGGGACCGCCTGTGCACTGGTATAAATTCCAGTCTCTAAATTTGCAAAATTGGTAAGCACAACCCCCAACAGACTGGAAGCTATCATGGAATCTAAGGGTGGTCCTACCAAGTATGGACATAGGGTCTGATTTCTGATGCCATAGACTTGGCCACACTTTATCTTCAGAATTACAAGCTTAAAAAATGTAAGAAAGACGTAGACTTTAATAACTTACCAGTTGACGTGTTAATGGATACATAGTTGGCAATGAATCCTTCTGCGCCCATGGCCGAGTCGGTAACAAATAACACGAGCATAGTGCTGCCGCTGCTGGTTATTGTTGGAGGGATGGATCTTCCACAGTATCTGTAATAATAATAATTCTTTATTTATATAGCGCACACAGATTACGCAGCGCTGCACAAAGCATGACAAATTGGTCCCTGTCCCCAATGGGGCTCACAATCTGATCAATCTACCAGTATGTTTTTGAAGTGTTGGAGGAAACCGGAGGACCCGGAGGAAACCCACGCAAACATGGACAGAACATACAAACTCTTTGCAGATGTTGACCTGGGTGGGATTTGAACCCAGGACCCCAGCGCTGCAAGGCAGAAGTGCTGCCCCCTCAGCCACCGTCCCGCCCAATCTGTAGAATATTTTACAAATTTTTCACTTTTCAATTACATTCGATTAGATTTTTTTAATATGGATTAATTTAGCCACAAATATAATGCTGCCTAATGCTGGTGTCCATTTCCACGATAAAACGTGATTGGACTGATCAGAACTTTAGCGGTTCTATAACAGCTCGATGGTCCATCACCCCAACACGTCAACTCTCATCCATAACTGTGGTGATAGTAATAGTACATATAAGATATTACCTTCCCATCCTGCTTCCGGTGGTAACCGTTGTGTTATCGTATATTTCCACATAATCATACTGACATGAAACCGAATGTTCCAGATTGAATGAAGTAAAGCTTAAGCGGATGAGATTTCCTGGCTGGATGGAGATCACCCACGTACAATGAACCCCGTGTGGGTATACATTGGGGTAACCCGGGCTATTAATGGTGCCCTCAGGGCTGGTCCTTGTTCCTCCACAACCTGCCAAAAACAACAAGCATTATCCTAATTTATCTGCACCCAGTGCTGCGATATGTCCAGTGTGCACTCACTGTTCTGCTGGTGGTGACACAATTACATACACTGTATAGATAAGACAGGGTTACCTTCCATCAATGATCGATATGAAGCCGAGAAACCATGATTATCACTGGAGGCATCGGTAAGGAACTTGACATTCAGGCTCCTCTGACTTGAATAGATAACTGGGGGGACGTTGGAGCCGCAGTATTTCCCAATTAGGGGAGACTCTGAAGAAGGGCCATCTCTGACCTATTAGTAAAACGTAGACAAAGGCTTCAGATGCCATAACATATGAAGATGTGTAATTTGTTGTGGTTTTCTGCAATGCTTTATACCTGGGGTCGACCTGCGGACTAGCCCCATTTACTCTGGGTGCAAGGGTGCACCAGCCAACTGCCTCTTGGACAGCATTAGATGTCCAGACACAAATAAGTGTGTGATATTGCAGCTCAGTCACATCGTCTTCGATGGTGTCGACCTGCAATACCAGGCACAGCCTATTGGACTGGTGTGGCGCTGTTTCGGGAAGCTGATGAGAAGGGATATTCTCTTTCCTTACCTCCACATAGTTGCTGCCGCACTCAGAGCTGCTCGAGATGTTGAGATTGTCAAACTTAAACATCACCACCTGTCCTTCCGGCTGAGTAATGATCCACTCACAGGACCTCTCCCGATAGTATGGATTGGGGTAATGAGGGGTAGTGATGACTCCAGCTCCAGACAGTGTACCGCCACATACTATGGAGGAACAGATTGGATATAATAATATCAGGGTTGTACCTGGAAGTAACCTCTTTTTCACCTCTGCCCCCACAGAGTGTACAACCCCCATATGTAATACTGCCATATAGTGTACAACTCCCATATCCAATACTGTCATACAGTGTACAACCCCAATATGTAATACCGTCATATAGTGTATAACACCCATATCCAATACTGTCATACAGTGTACAACCCCCATATGTAATACTGCCATATAGTGTACAACCCCCATATGTAATACTGTCATACAGTGTACAACCCCAATATGTAATACCGTCATATAGTGTATAACACCCATATCCAATACTGTCATACAGTGTACAACCCCCATATGTAATACTGCCATATAGTGTACAACCCCCATATGTAATACTGTCATACAGTGTACAACCCCAATATGTAATACCGTCATATAGTGTATAACACCCATATCCAATACTGTCATACAGTGTACAACCCCAATATGTAATACTGTCATACAGTGTACAACCCCCATATGTAATACTGTCATACAGTGTACAACCCCTATATGTAATACTGCCATATAGTTTATAACGCCCATATCCAATACTGTCATACAGTGTACAACCCCCATATGTAATATTGCCATACAGTGTACAAGCCCAATATGTAATACCGTCATACAGTGTACAACCCCAATATGTAATACCGTCATACAGTGTACAACTCCCATATGTAATACCGTCATACAGTGTACAACCCCCATATTTAATACTGCCATACAGTGTACACCCCCATATGTAATACTGCCATACAGTGTACACCCTCATATGTAATACCACCATACAGTGTACACCCCCATATGTAATACTGCCATACAGTATACAACCCCTATAAGTTCTACTGTCATACAGTGTACACCCCTATATGTAATACTGCCATACAGTATAAAACCCCTATAAGTTCTACTGTCATACAATGTACACCCTCATATGTAATACCACCATACAGTGTACACCCCCATATGTAATACTGTCATACAGTGTACACCCCTATATGTAATACTGTCATACAGTGTACACCCCCATATGTAATACTGCCATACAGTGTACACCCCCAAATGTAATACTGCCATACAGTGTACACATATTCTTAGATATACCCCATACACTATGGTGTCCAGATTCCAGTGCATAATGATAATTCCATTGTAACTTTGTTCCCTTTGTGGATACAAACACACTGGGCGTGGAAGAGAAAGCTGGTTAAGATACAGCATCAAACATAGACTGCTTACATTCTTCCGTCTATACAGATCTTACCGACTTGGTAAAAGGCTCGGAACTTGGACCTTGTTGCTGAAGGATCAGACTTAAATTTTATCCAAAGTGTCTCCGAACTGGATGTGATGGGAGCCGGGATTGTGCTGTTACAGAATCTGTCAATCAGTGGTGCTGTCTCCGTGTCTCCATCTCTAATCTACACACAACAAAGGGTTACTTTGGGGGTGTGTCCTCACACTGCTGTGCTCTTAGCTCTCTACATTAAGCACCTCCCCTAAAACAGTAGCAGGGTTTTGGTTGCTTACTACAGCAGTCACTTAGCACTTGTGTTTAAGGCCCCTCGTTTACATAAATGGGTAGTAGTGGGAAACCTACCTCTATAAAAGTGACGGAGCACCCTGCGCTGCTCTCCAGGTCCATGTGGGTAAATTTAAGGTTGATCTTTTCACCGCTGGCCTGTCTGATGAGATAAATACATTGCTTGTCTCCTGTGTAAGGATCAGGCCATGACGGAGACACAAGGAAGCCTTCAGTGTCAGAGAAAGTTCCTCCACATGCAGATCCGGCTGTAAAAAAAAATTAAATATATTAAAAAAATCTATTTAAATATAAAACTTCTATCAAGATAATGAACTATTATTAAAATATGCTACAAAAAAAAGCTTAAAAACATAAAAACAAAGTAAATGTGTGATGTAACTAGAGAGGAGCAAATCTATTCGTCAATTCAATACAGAGTAATATTCAAAAACATTAAAAAATCGAAATATTTGCTGATGTGTATCGGACAAATCGACGATAATGGAAGTTTAATGGATTCATGAAGATTCCGTTATATATCAGTGGTTTTTTGACGGTTTCTGTTGGCGTCTATTTGCACCACGTCTGGTCGGCTATCAAATTTATTACAAATCTTAAAAATTTGTAAACCGAGATCTTTTTGTAAAAGTGAACCAACATCTGTTTGAACCTTAAAGATTCGGACCCAAATCCAACCTTACCAATAGGTTACTTTATGTTCAGAGTCCTCCCCTAGTAACTAGGCATGGCTGTGATTGGTCAGCTGTGTTTACCAGGTATCTACCTAGCCAATCATAGCCATGCCTAGTTGCTAGGAGCGGGAAGCTGCCTGATTGGTTGATCTGCAGCCTATCAGGCAACACATACAGGTTAGGTGGAGCTTCTGAACAGAGGACATCGAACATAAAGTTCAGGTCCATTCATCACAAGTTACCAACAACAATCAATGGTGGTCTACATCATGGCTGAAAAAGCCCAACGTCTTGGGCAGGCTCTAATAAAGAATTCCCAAAGTTGGAAAGAACCCTTGTTCTCAGTTCATAAATTAGTTTTGTAGACCTTCCTAAGAAGTTCTCTCCATCTTCTGGTACCATACTTAGATGACCCGTATCTCTATAGTCCTCATATGTTAAGCCTTGGAGTCCTGGAGTCGGTTGTGTATGGATATTGGTCTGATCCATAATGATACAGCTGAATATCAATGGATTCCCTATGTCTTGCAGCCTTAACATGGATATAACGCTGATGGACCCCCATTAGTTGATAGCTGAGGAAGTCCTAAGAAGTTCTATCCATCTTCTGGTACCATACTAAGATGACCCGTATCTCTATAGTCCTCATATGCTAAGCCTTGGAGTCCCGGTGTCGGTTGTGTATGGATATTGGTCTGATCCATAATGATACAACTGAATATCAATGGAATCCCTATGTCTTGCAGCCTTAACATGGATATAACGCTGATGGATCCCCATTAGTTGATAGCTGAGGAATCTACTTACATGAAGAAGTTATGTAGGTCAAATGGAATCCTTTATCTGATGTTGCACTGTCAGAATGAAAGTGAATCCAGGCAGAAGGACCTGATGTCTGGAGAGGAGCCGGTGAGATTGTGCTGCAGTATTTCTGAAGAACTGGGGCATGGGGCAAGATGCCATCTCGAATCTAATGTGTAGAACAAAGTAGGAGGAGAAGACACCTGACTATTAATCTGGACCTTTGAACACCTCCATTTACTCCAACTATTTGTATCCCGCCGTTCCACCAATTTTGGCATAGTTGGATTGTATATAGCCTCCACCGTTCCCGGGAAATCAAGATAATTATTTCCAGGTCTCTACTGTCAGATGGGAGCTCCTCCAACCAAGGACAATACTTCTGACAGTAAGGGGCCTACTAAGCATATGGGCCAATCAAACTACTTTGAAACTCTTAAAATGAGGTTCTCTCCAGTCAAGTGGGTGGTCCTCGGTTGGAGAAGATGGCTTGGCACCACCCATCTGACTGTGAAGAGATATAAATATGGACATCAATGGAATGGTGGGAACCAGAGATAAAATTTATACTATGCTAGCATGAATGAAACAATTGTTATTAAAAGAAGAAAAGAGTTGAGGGTTAAAGGGATATCCCCGCGAAGTAAAGATTCTTAAATATACTCAGGATAAAAAAATAACACATTCTCTAATTCACTGTTATTAACAAAAATACAGCATTTCACAAATATAATTACAACCTGTCTCTATCATTCCTGGTGTACACAATTTTGGTTTCCCCGGGATCCGACCGTAAAATAGAAGTCTAGGGTCGGGCAGGACAGATTCTTCTCATGAATAGCTTCTCCTGTCTGCAGAATGCAGTGCTCTCTGCATTCAGTCCCTCCCCTCTCCATTACAAGATGAGCTCAAGCACAGGCACTTCCTGCAGGCAAGCAGCGTGTAGAACCTTACTCTACAAACTACAGATAAGATAAGGTCTTTATCCAGGGTAGGGAGATTTGTAGCAGAGCTGACAATGTGTTATAGTTGAGATGTCGCAGAGCTGAAGAGTGCCATTGTGTGTTATATACATCTCATGGATCACTCATCTCTGATCTGTCTCATCTTTCTTTTTCTCTGGTGAGATACTAGTAGAATGTTGGTAGTAGAGGCTAAATTAATGTGTATATAAACCCTTGACCCTGATAATCTAAGCACATTGTCAGCACACAGCATCTCATAGCACAGAGGAATCATGAAGTGTCTGCTTAGAGCTAAAACAGCAATAAAACTGAGTAAAAATGTTAATTAAGGGGGTTAAAAATTATCTTTATTGTGTAAACATCACTAGGGAATTAAAATTTGAGAACTTTTCGATGTCCTGGAGATTTTCCAGGTTCCTAGAAAACAACATAGAAGCAGTAAATTGATGAGTACTTACCTCCAGGTAATCGTTCTCACAGTTGTCATGATGTTCCAGGCTTAATACGCCAAAAGCAAAGGTGATGTAGAGACCCGGGTCTACAGAGATTGTCCAGTAACAATCTCGATTAGGAGGGTAGGTACCAGGATATCCAGGGGAGGATATGGATCCATGGGATTCTGAGAGTTCACCTCCACATACTAAATAGAAAATAATTAATATTATTACAACATCAATGTGTTGGATAGGTCATAAATATGAGGAGACAATCTGTAAAAAAAAAAAACCTTTGGGTAGAGGAAACATAAAATAGCTCAACTGACTGGACCGTACACACAAAAGGAACATGGATTACAAATGGTTAATAATGTAGATGATTGGGCAATTGCCCTTATGCTTTATTTCTCCTGATGGTGGCGCTACAAAGGGATTTTAAGGGAACCCGTTATCAAAGTCCATCCTGATAAACCAGGGACATTACACATAGATCCAGGCACCGGGACTGTGATAATCTCCTTATATTTATTATTCATGGCCTCCTTTCTTCTAAAATCAACTTTTAAAATGACGCAAATAATCCGAAGGGCTTTGGAGAGGGGCATTACCAGAGCCTCTTCGTGTGGTAGATTAACAGGCTGTTACACTGTGCAAGAGCAATTCCCCTCTCCAACTGTGTGAGATTTCAGCAGGCAGAAGAAGGAGGGAGCTGGGAGGAAAGGGAAACAGTGTAACAGCTCTGTTAACACCCCAGAGCCCTTCTGGCTAATTTGCATAATTTTAAAAGTTGATTTTAGAAAGAAGGAGGCCCTGGGTAAGAAATATAAGAATATTACCAAAGTCACTTGGATGTTGAAGGATGCACTTTGGTGAGCCTATTGTCAGGGGGCACTTCTGACATTAGGAATTGTTGACACATCCCCTTTAAGGTGTTCATCCAATTATAAAACATCTTTTCATTACTAAATAGTACAAATTAATCTGTTGATAATTTGTGCTAAATCTTATTTAAAATAAATGCTTCAATCTGCTTTATAATCTGCTTTTACAAGTTTATCTAAGTGGGTGATTGTGTTATGCTTTATTTTTCCTGGTGGTGGCGCCACAAAGGGATTTTAAGAAAATCGTCCAAAATCCATCACGATAAACCAGGGACACTTAAAGATCCAGGCACCGTGACTGTGGTAATCTTCTTATATTTGTTATCCATGGATAATACGCCAGTGGGGCTCCTGTGGGTGCTTCCAGAGCCTCTCAGAGCTGTAGCTTCACAGGCTGTTACAATGAGCATAGCATGTTTCCACTCCACCTACACTTCCTGCTGCTGCTAGATTACACAGGAAGAGGGAGGAGGGAGAGAGCAGGGGGTTGGGTGAGAGATGTTCTGCTTATTGTAACAGCATGTGAAAATACAGCCCTGAGGGGCTTTGATAACTCCCACAGAGCCCTTCAGGCAAATCATCATAATTTTAAAAGTTGATTTTAGTGAAAAATTATCGAAGTCTTCATCTGTTAATTTGACTCACCTGGATCCTGAGATTCCCAGTTAATCTGAAAACCTCCATGATCTAACTTGTGATCGGATTTGAACCAGATGTATAAAGCGTTGTGGGAGCTGTATAGTTGTCCTGGGGCAGTGTTCCCGCAGAGTTTCTCCAGCCTGAAGTCTGACATTGTTTCTCCATCGTGGATTTGAAGGAAGGTAAGACTACAATCAGAGCCTGTCCCCAGGTTGAAATATGGAAATGTGATACGTAGAATCTATCGAGACAGAACATCCGGTTATTGGTATTCTATGCAGTATCACTCAGTCTCTAGTAATAACTACAGTATCATCACCTGGAATCACACGTGATAGGGCGTAGGACAAATATACAACTTAAGTATAAACTAAGCAATTTGACGTATAAAACTCCTTTGCGGAGCTATCTGTTTCCATGGTTACAGACTACAAACCAATGTGTGCGTAGTCTGATCCTGTAGTCTAACCCTCTTTTTGGACCTCTAGGGTCTATTAAGCTAGGGATTATTAGATGATTCCCTTGTAGTCAGTCTAACACTGTCTAATAATAATAATAATTCCTTTATTTATATAGCGCACACAGATTACGCAGTGCTGCACAGAGTTTGCCAAATCAGTCCCTGTCCCCATGGGGCTCACAATCTAATCAACCTACCAGTATGTTTTGGAGTGTGGGAGAAAACCGGAGGACCCAGAGGAAACCCAGGCAAACACAGAGAGAACATACAAACTCTTTGCAGATGTTGACCTGGGTGGGATTTGAACCCAGGTCTCCAGCGCTGCAAGGCAGAAGTGCTACCCACTCAGCCACCGTGCCGCCCTAAACTGCAATATCAGTGCAGCATTTTGGAATTTTTCCGAAAATTTGACTTCATCAACTCCAATTCGTTGTGCCTCTTACCGATTCCAGTGCAGTTGGATTTTTTTTATCTAGCCCCCATCACCAATTATGTTAATTAGGCCTTTTAGAGTCAGGTGGGTGGTCCGCGACTACCCACCTGATGGTAAGAAACCAAATTTGCATTAGAGGCACTGGTCATACAAAAACAGGTGCAAAAAGTTGGTAGTCATTGAAGCTTCTTTTTAAGTGTACGCAAGCTTCTAGGTAGTACAACTTACCTTGTTAGGCTCAGTTTTTATGACCCAGGAGCAGCTTACATCATGGCCATAGGGTTCATTGCCTGGATTGTTCGGGTATCTCAAAGTCCCATTTAGCCCAATTAAAACACCACCACATGCTGCCAAAAAAAATTTAAAAAATTGTAAAAAAACTACAAATGGGGCAGATTTATCAGAATTCTGTTATAATTTGGGGCAAAAAGCAGTCACATTCCACATTTATTAAGGGCTGTAGACAGGGGGGCGAATCAAGACCACCATGCGCCCTGGGCTGTAGGAATATTATTGCCCCTATAAGTCTGGAATCACTTGTTACATATGGTACTAGAATCAGCTTCTTGGGGAATGGAGGATGTGTCCCTTCTGCCTGCTGTCAATCTGCGGTTTCAGGACCTTTGGAGGGCCTTCTTGTGTACATGTGTATTGAGAGCAAGAACAGATGTAAGAGGATTTCATGGGTGAAGGTCCTTCTCAATAAAAAATTTGGTGGGTGGTCATGGGCCCCCTAGAACGCTTGGGCCCCAGGCTACCACCCAAACCATGGAAACATTTATAGAAAATGCCAAAAGAGATTGAATCGAGGCAATTGTAGTTGAACTTTCTTTGACTTCTATGGTTTGAAAGGATCTGTATACCTTGTGTTTGAGTCTCACAGTGAAATCCCGTCCATCCGCTGGTGCAGTTACATGTGTAACCATCGATTATGTCCATACAGATGCCTCCATTCTGACATGGACTACTGGCGCACTCATTGACATTGTCTGTACAGTTGGTGCCCGTCCATCCTGAATGACACACACAGATGTAGCTCGAGACGCCGGCCTAGAAATAGAAGAGTTACAGAGACACAACCATAATTTGTATACTGCTTGGAGATAGTTGAGTGTTTCCCCATAGGAATTCCAGAGTTGCTAAGGAAAATCCAATTGTAACCATTGGGTTTCCTGGCTCTTCAAATAGGATAATGTATGATTTGCCATACCAATCTTTATCATTTTTGGTGAAGCATCATGGAAGGAACAAATGCTCAAGTCAAGAACCAGTCTAAAAAATCATTCATTATCAATTATCAAGATGGTAGGAACACTAGTGACCTAGGATGAAGCTTGATTGTCCTTCATCCATATGATGCTCTGCTGCACCTCAACCTTAAATTCATTGAGCTATTGTTTCTGGTTGGACTTCTGACTCGGATATGGCACCTGCTTTGCCTTAGACTTTTCAGCTGGTTCTTGCCTTTGCCTTTGCCACATGCTGCCACATTTGTTCCTTCCATGATGCTTCACCAAAATGATAAAGATTGGTATGGCAAATCCCAATGGTTACAATTGGATTTTCCTTAGCAACTCTGGAATTCCTATGGGGAAACACTGACTATGGGTGCAGGTTTTGCTACATCGTCTTTGGTGTCTGCTACACCCTAGCCCCATTTATGGTGATGTCCTTATCTGACTATACTTCTACTTTACCAAGAGTAAATACATGGGCTATTATGAAGACTACAGCCCTGGGATCCTTCTACAGTCTTCAATGCCATCTTGTAGGACTTAAGGTTGGAGACCACCAGGAAATCGATAAGACTCGGCACCCTAGCCAGTACCAAACAAAATGTGGTGACTCCACATTTTCAGAAAGAGACCTTTAAAAACACTTAAAAACCCACTGGGATGAAAAGGGGATGGATCAACGTGGTCCGGATAGAATTTTTTTTCTACATTATGAGCTAAGTTTTCCTTTTCTTATGTACACACTCATAACAGCTGGAGCCTTCTTTTGCTTTTTTGTGGTGTATCTACTGTACAGTCTCCATACACACTCACCTTGCACTCTCCATTTACACAAGGATTGTTCTTCAGACAGATGTCACCAATATGCAGACATCCATATTGCCCATAGCCGTCTCCAGTGTACCCAGGTGGACAGACACAGATTGGCAAAGTGCCCTCTGAAAGTAAAAAGTAATATAAACAATGACGTAAACTCTTAAATTTGAATACTGTATACAATGAAATGGGGTACACAATCACCTTCTCTTGGGGCACATGACGCCAATGGGTGGCAGCCTCCATTATTGATAGAACAGGCGTCTACTTGGGTGCAGGTTCGTCCATCCCCTTCATAACCTGTTGAGATTATATAGATAATAGTTGTGCATAATACGGGAAAGCAAAGTGAACTAGATGTAGGATATAATAAGGTAACCTACCTGGAGGACAGGGGCCGCAATGATAGGAGCCCATGGTGTTCATACATTTCACCATCGGAGCCACAGAACAGCCGCCATTGTTTGTCTGACACTCATCAATATCTTGACAACTGTATCCGTTTCCTATCCAACCTAGAAAAGATCAAGATGGAGAATATCAGGACACAGGGAAGAAGTTATAAGACAATTATAGTGATAAGAAGCTTGGCTACACCCTAGTATGGGACCTTGAACCAAACTATATCTACCCAAAGAGAATCTGCTTAAAGGCGTTTTCCAATTATAAACATGAGATGTTTACGAGGCCGAATCTTGATTTGGAAGATGTCGATACTCCCTCTGGGACCTCCCCGATGGGATGGATGTATAGTGTGCTTCACGCTTCTGCTGATCTCGGATGGAGTTGGCCAAAGACAGTCAATCACCATGAGAGGAGTCTACTTTCAGTTGTGCCAAAAATTGGTTTGGTACAACCTCTCTCCGTAATAATTGTAGACACACAAGGCTAACTTCAGATTAAGAAAATGTCGTCATGATGAGATAATCCTTCTACAATCCTATGCATTCATAGGAAAACCAACCACTGCAGCAGGTTTCTGAGTTAGTGGCAGCAGTTGTCTAAACCAGCAGTTTTCTAAATCACACCCCTCAGTAGTTGTCTATACCACACCCCTCAGTAGTTGTCTAAACTACACCCCCTCAGTAGTTGTCTAAACCACACCCCTCAGTAATTGTCAAAACTACACCCCTCAGTAATTGTCTAAATCACACCCCTCAGTAGTTATTTAAATCACGTCTCTCAGTAGTTGTCTAAACTACACCCCTCAGTAGTTGTCTATACCACACCCCTCAGTAGTTGTCAAAACTACACCCCTCAGTAGTTGTCTAAACCACACCCCTCAGTAATTGTCAAAACTACACCCCTCAGTAGTTGTCTAAATCACACCCCTCAGTAGTTATTTAAATCACGTCTCTCAGTAGTTGTCTAAACTACACCCCTCAGAAGTTGTCTATACCACACCCCTCAGTAGTTGTCAAAACTACACCCCCTCAGTAGTTGTCTAAACCACACCCCTCAGTAGTTGTCAAAACTACACCCCTCAGTAGTTAACAAATGAAATTGAAACAAACCAAAAAGGGAGGAAGGAAAAAAGGAGGTTATGAGGTACTAATATTCTGTGGTGGTGTTTTAGGACCTGTCCTTCTCCCTACATAGTATGATACCATGTGGCTAGTTGGAAAGACTGATGTGTAACCTATTGATCTTCCACTAAATGGAAAATAAAATCCAACAAAGTAGCACAATTTAAAAACAAGGGATGGAAGTAAAAGGTTCTTTATTTAAGTCAAAAAATAAAATGATAAATGACAAAAAACTGGTGAAAGAATGGTACAACCCCAAGGGGGACACAAGATGAAGCTGTACCCCAGGCAGCAAGATCATCAAAATCGTTGAATGTAAAGTAGAGGCATCTATAGCCTTACTGCGGTGTACATGGGAAGTGTGGAATGATGTTTAATTTGACAAAGTCAAATAATCAGCAGAATTCATAAACATACATAATAAGCAAGTACAGTATATCTTACCCATGTAGGGGATGATCGTTGCCCGGAATGACAGCGCCCCGACGCGCGTTTCGGCTGGCTTGCAGCCTTCGTCTGGGGCTCCATCCCTTGTTTTTAAATTGTGCTACTTTGTTGGATTTTATTTTCCATTTAGTGGAAGATCAATAGGTTACCCCTCAGTAGTTGTCTAAATCACACCCCTCATTAGTTATTTAAATCACGCCTCTCAGTAGTTGTCTAAACCACACCCCTCAGTAGTTATCTAAATCACGCCGCTCAGTAGTTGTCTAAACCACACCCCTCAGTATTGTCTAAACCACACCCCTCAATAGTTGTCTAAACCACACCCCTCAGTAGTTATCTAAATCACGCCCCTCAATGGTTGTCTAAACCACACCCCTCAGTAGTTGTCTAAACCACACCCCTCAGTAGTTGTCTAAACCACACCCCTCAGTAGTTGTCTAAACTACACCCCTCAGTAGTTGTCTAAATCCCACCCCTCAGTAGTTCACTAAACCACACCCCTCAGTAGTTGTCTAAACCACAGTCTTTTCAGTCATTGAAAAATGACTTGGACTTCTTACTCAAGAAATTACATGAATCGTTGTCTATGAATATCCAGATCACATCCCAAGTGTTGATTACCTGAAGGGCAAGGTCCACAGGTAAACGATCCTATAGTGTTGTAACACTGCACAGGAGGATTCTGGGAGCAGGGAGGATTGAGCAGGGAACATTCATCGATATCTTCCGTACATGAAAACCCTCCATTTGGTGTTCTCCATCCTGCGTCACACACACAGCTGTATCTGGGCTGATGTCATTCCAAGAAAATGTATAAAAATATTGTTAAAACTTTGAAAATGTATAAAATGTTCATGTATATCTTTATATGTAAGTAAATATAACGTAGTGTATCATAAAACTTAATAAACTATCATTAGAATCATTCTAAGTAGTTCAACAAGAAGAATACAAGCACCATAGAGATAGCTGGTGAATCCAGCTTCCCCAGCCTATGAGTCTTACTATATGTGCGGGTGGGATTGAGGTATTGGTGTTGTAGCTTGTATTATTACTGCTATCTCAGGTCACACTGAAGACGTCTCGAGAATAGTTTATCACCAACGACAGTCAGTCACAACAGTGAGTACGCTATCATCAGTGAAATTACTATCACTAGACAGAATAGAAAGTCCAATAAATCGAAATCTAGAATACTCATTATTGCAGTTTATAGGTGTGGTGAGCAATTGGGCTGTTTCTCCTCCCCTGAGCAACAGTTTGTTGATTATTGGTGGGAACAGAGGGTCTCACAGGCTCACTATATTTATATATAAACAGAGAAAGCCTGTGAGTCCTGCTTCCCATGCTCACTTTGTCTATGAGTGGGCAGGGGGAAGCAGGACTCACAGGCTTTCTCTATGAGTGGGCAGGGGGAAGCAGGACTCACAGGCTTTCTCTATGAGTGGGAGAGGGAAGCAGGACTCACAGGCTTTCTCTATGAGTGGGAGGGGGAAGCAGGACTCACAGGCTTTCTCTATGAGTGGGCGGGGGGAAGCAGGAGTCACAGGCTTTCTCTATGAGTGGGCAGGGGGAAGCAGGACTCACAGGCTTTCTCTGTATGAGTGGGTGGGGGAAGCAGGACTCACAGGCTTTCTCTGTATGAGTGGGCGGGGGAAGCAGGAATCACAGGCTTTTTCTATGAGTGGGAGGAGGAAGCTGGACTCACAGGCTTTCTCTGTATGAATGGGTGGGGGAAGCAGGACTCACAGAATTTATCTGTACGAGTGGGTGGGGGAAGCAAGACTCACAGGCTCTGTATGAGTGGGTGGGGGAAGAAGGACTCACAGGCTTTCTCTGTGAGTGGGTGGGGGAAGTGGAACGTACATGCTTTCTCTGTATGAGTGGGTGGGGGAAGAAGGACTCACGAGCTTTCTCTATGAGTGGGTGGGGGAAGCAGGACTCACAGGCTGTCTCTATGAGTGGGTGGGGGAAGCAGGACTCACAGGCTTTCTCTGTATGAGTGGGTGGGGGAAGCAGGACTCACAGGCTTTCTCTATGAGTGGGAGGGGTAAGCAGGACTCACAGGCTTTCTCTATGAGTCGGTGGGGGGAGCAGGACTCACAGGCTTTCCCTATGAGTGGAAGGGGGAAGCAGCACTTACAGGCTGTCTCTATGAGTGGAAGGGTGAAGCAGGACTCACAGGCTTTCTCTATGAGTGGAAGGGGGAAGCAGGACTCACAGGCTTTCTCTATGAGTGGAAGGGGGAAGCAGGACTCACAGAATTTATCTGTATGAGTGGGAGGAGTAAGCAGGACTCACAGGCTTTCTCTATAAATGGGCAGGGGAAGCAGGACTCACAGGCTTTCTCTATAAATGGGCAGAGGAAGCAGGACTCACATCTTTTCCCTTTGTGTGTATATAGGCAGACAGGACTCACACTTTCTCTTAGAGGACTATCAGCATTTAATCATCTTGGGACATCTAACAGGACCAAAGAGAAAAGTTTCCACAATTTATTTTGGGCCTTCTGAGCAGAACTTGGAACTGGATTCTGATAGCAGGGGAGTGACCATAAAGAATTTTGTTTTATCCAATCACAGGTTGTGCTATTACCCCTATGCCATGATCTACTGCTGGGACCCCCACGATCATCCTGTAGATATTGGATAACTTGTTATGAATGCAATTATTATACATCTTATTGTTATTCAAATACCTAGAGATATAATATAAACACACAGGCCATGTGTCTCTTACCTGATCTGGTTGTACTCTATCCAAATCCACACATGTTCCATGTACACAGAGTTCTGCAGAGCCCACCTTACAGTCATCATGCTTGGAGGTACACTGTGGACCATACCATTCTGGAGAACAGGAGCATCTTCAGGATAAAAGTGGGATACAATGATACAATAGCAAAATATGACAAAGACAACACCAGCCAAGATGAATCTACTGCGTGTAAAATAATGTACAACACCGAAAATGTACAGGTCAGAAGTGTGAGTGTCTGAAAGATGGGAGGTTTCTGGTGATAGATGGTGACCAGTCGTTTGGAGAACTTAATGTGGACCTTTGTGGAAGAGGTCCCCAACTAAGACCAAGCAAATTCTGAACCATGTCAGCCAAGGACTAGAATGAGAGTAATGGTTTGAATTAGTAAATGACCATTGGTGGTTTGTGGCCTTGGTGGCACATGGGTCATATCGTGGGTCGTGAATGGCTGAGGCGTATAACCAGTCTGTGCTTCTAGATGATAGATGTGAGATAGATAGGTAGACACTAAGGATAGGATTTACCGGTAACTTCCAGGTGTGTTCTCACATAAGGCTCCATTCTGACAACCCATCACCGTCCCGGCATAGATCTGACATTCATTCACATCCTCAACACACGTAGCTCCCTAAATAATGAGGAGACATTAATATGATTTACCGTATATACTCGAGTATAAGCCGAGGCCCCTAATTTTACCACAAAACCTGGTAAAACCTATATTTTTTTTTACTCGAGTATAAGCCGAGTTTGGGTTTTCAGCACATTTTTTGTGCTAAAAAACTAGGCTTATACTCGAGTATACAAGGTATATAGGTCAGAGATCCATCCTCCCTTTGGTAAACTTCAGTTTGGGTTTGCATGATGGTCAGAAGCAGATATACATGAAGAAATATATGTGAAAATAGGAAGAATTTTACAAATACTAGATTAAATTCTGACAGCCAGATTTAGGAAAAATTTAGATTTAAAAAAAAATTTAATATAATTGATATTAAAAGATGTATATAGGAGCTTTAAAAGAAGTCTCCCATCTACCCCAGTCATTATAATGCTCTATGATTTGACCAATACATTATCAGTAGTCTCTTAGATCAGACTTTGTTCTAGTTGCCCATAGCTAAACCAATCAGAGCTCAGCTTTCATTTTCCTATAGCCGTGTATAAAATAAAAGCTGAGCTCTGATTGGTTTCCATGGCCAGCTGGAAAAGTTTAACCTCAGAAACCTATGATAAATCTCCCCAATTATTTTCTATCCATTATGCCATTTCTGAGAAGCTTCCATTTTAATTCGTAGATGAAAGAGTTTTTTTTGGTCACATTTGGCGCACTCCGGTATTCACGAACAAGGAAGATGGATTGTGATCAAATGTTTTATTTGGCATCGCTAAAACACAACGCGTTTCGGAGCCCAAAATGACTCCTTTATCAAGTGATATGAGACTGCAGCGCGGGTTAGGGGTTAATTACCCGCACTGCTGTCTCATATCACTTGATAAAGGAGTCATTTTGGGCTCCGAAACGCGTTGTGTTTTAGAGATACCAAATAAAACATTTGATCACAATCCATCTTCCTTGTTCGTGAATACCGGAGTGCGCCAAATGTGACAAAAAACCTCTTTCATCTACCGAATGCGAATCCAGAAACCGTGTTTTGTAAGGCAGTTGTTGAACCCGGATGTGACCATTACCCTCTCTATCAGATAAGCAGGAGATTAGTCTTGATGGAAGCATGTGGTCACACTAAAAGAAGAGGGAAGTGACAGGTGTTGAGGACACCAATGGCCTCCTAAGCATACACATTAAAATGGGAATATTATGAAAACAGCATAATCGGCAAGAGATTTCCGAGAAATTCCCATTTTAATCCGTATGTATATGAGGCACGCATTCAGTTGGTGGACCCAGATGTGTCCTCAGCACCATGGCACTGCTATTCCTACCTGGAACATTACCCTCTCTATCAGATAAGCAGGAGATTAGTCTTGAGGGAAACATGGAGCCACACTGGATTAAGAGGAAACTGATTTATACTTGAATATCAGTGCTGCGGGTGTCGAGGACACCAACTGCCTCATTAGCATAAGGATTAAACTAGGAATTTGATGCAAATTGCATAATAGACTTAACTATGTTATAAATCACACTTAATTTCTCTACAACATGCTGGGAGCAGATTTGGTCTAGGTGGTGGACTCCCCTTAAAGGGATTCTCTGCTTAAAACATTTTCTCAAATTCTTATCAAGAACCACTTCTAAATTTACTTAACAAAAAGGCCCAGATTTATTAATAGCGAGGCAAACAGCTCTACATGCAGTTTGCCTCACTAATGCTCACAGTCTTCATTAATCTGGTGCACCCTGCACGTGCCCAAAGGGCTTAAAATGAGTGCACCAGTTTTTTGTGGTGCACTCAGTTGTACGGGCATGTGCCACAATTATTTCGGACTTGCCAACATAAATTTGGTGCCTGGTGTGAAACATCTTTAAG
The DNA here is from genome assembly GCF_040894005.1 of Engystomops pustulosus. Classification (NCBI taxonomy): domain Eukaryota; kingdom Metazoa; phylum Chordata; class Amphibia; order Anura; family Leptodactylidae; genus Engystomops; species Engystomops pustulosus. Next base: position 194,313,680 of record NC_092415.1, on the reverse strand, counting down.
TGCATGGTTTTGTGTTGCGGCGGACATAGCGCAGTTTCGAAACAAAACTGGAAAATCCCCATATACTGCCATACTGTAGTATAGGATAGATCAGACAACCTAGGGTTAAAGTACCCGAGGGAGTCTGAGAAATAGTAAAAGTAAAAATAAAAAAAAGTTAAAAAAAAAACTAGAACTGATATAAATATTAATAAACAGTAAAAATCATAAACACATTAGGTATCGCTGCGTCAAAAAATGCCTGATCTATCAAAATATGCTAACCGTTTTTTACCCCATAGTGGAAAATAGCGCCCAAAGTCGTAAATTGCACTTTTTTTCCATTTTGAAAAATAATAAAAAATCTATGAAAAGTGATCAAAAGATCACACAGTACTAAAAATTATAGCAATGAAAATGCCATCAAAATTCGCAAAAAATGACACCACCCACAGCCCCGTACACCAAAGTATGAAAAAGTTATTGGCGCCAGAAGAAAAAAAAAATTTTGTACTGGAGGTTTTAATTTTTGTAAATGTATGAAAACATTATAAAACCTATACAAACTTGTTAACCCCGTAATTGTACCGACCCAAAGAATAAAATAGACATGTCATTTGGGGCGCTCAGTGAAAGCTGTAAAATTCAAGCCCACAAGAAAACGTCGCAAATGCGTTTTTTTCACCATTTTCCCTGCATTTGAAATTTTTTTCCTGCCATGGAATATTAAATCATCACTTTGAAGTGCAATTTGTTACTCAAAAAATAAGCCATAACACAGCTCTTTATGTGGAAAAATAAAAAAAAGTTAAGAGATTTTTGAAAAATGTGAAGTGAAAAAAGGGCCAGGTCGTTAAGGGGTTAATAAATTTGGGCCAAAGTGTCTCCTTGCTGACACATCCTTGTGACACTTAGCAGTAAGTGTTCTATTCAATTAGGTTTTATTGAAACAAAATAACGAGTAGTCGAAATGAGGACGTCAAACAGTGCCCCCCCCCATCTATCCACTAGTATAGTGTATCATAATGAAAGGTCTATACAGGGGGTCCCCTACTTAAGAACACCTGACTTACAGACGACCCCTAGTTACAAACGGACCTCTGGATGTTGGTAATTTATTGTACTTTAGTCCTAGGCTACAATAATCAGCTATAACAGTTATCACTGGTGTCTGTAATGAAGCTTTATTGTTACTCCTGGTTCTTATGACAACCCAACATTTATAAAATCCAATTGTCACAGAGACCAAAAAAGTTCTGTCTGGGGTTACAATGATAAACTATACAGTTCCGACTTACATACAAATTCAACTTAAGAACAAACCTACAGACCCGATCTTGTATGTAACCCGGGGATTGCCTGTAGTTCTCAGATAAGGATGGTACCACAAATTACATCAAGGATGACACCAGAAGCTCATGAGATGCCTCGTCATGGTCACACTATACATACAGATGTATGGGAATCGCTCCTGGCTGGTTGTCCATGGGAATCTCCTCCAGGAGATCTTCATGTGACGTACAGGATGACAGAGGAGTAATGTATGGAGCCACATGAAAGGATAGTCATTACTTTTCAGTTTTATTTTCCATGCCTGATGGTCAACCACGGCACGCCAACAAGACTGAAGCACCAAGAGATCTCAACTGCATTGACCTCGTTGGCCAACAATGTATTCAGTTGTCCAGAGGTCGCACTATGTGGTCACTCGGGTGGAACTGACCTTATTGCTACAAGGTAAATCATTGTATTACATTGTTGCAGGTTAATCCTTAATGGAACCCAGTAGAATGTAAGACCTAAGCTGAATATCCATGATCTCATGTGTGCTCAAGAATAGGGAAACAGCACCACTCTCGTCTATGGGTTAAGTATGATTAAAGGGGGATTCTCGTCTGGGCATTCACATTTATTTTCATTAATCTGCCATGTATATACATTTCTTCAATTAGATGTTATTTAAAAAAATGTTCCTATGTGAAGATAATTTCTCATAAATGTAGTGATATGTTCCCTTAGAAAAAAGACTGTGTCCTTGGATACGGCCAACTCTGCTGGAGGGATTACACAAGGAAACAAAAAGTCTCTGAATATTAAATGTCCGAGGAGTTACTGCAAGCCCCACAGACGTCCTGTGGTAATGAACGCTGAATCCAAGTGGTCAGGCAGGACTCAATAGCCAATGTCTGGCCTCCGCTAACAAAATGTGAGGGGGTCGTATCCAAGGAAGCAATCTCGTTTCTAACAGACAACATGGCTACATTTATGAGAAATTATCTTCACAAATAAACATTTTTTTTAATAACATCCAATTGAAGAAATGTTTATATATGGCAAAAATGTTTATATATGGCTATTTTACCCAGCCCATGGGTAAAAGTGGCGCTGTTTCTAAAAAGTTTCCACCGCGGAGTGCGCCTCTACAAGACCCCCATGACAGGTTACGACTATTTGAGTGTAATATTATTAGCCTGAACTCTGGTTTTGTTCCTTACCTTCCAATTATTGGGGCAGAGGCAAAAGAAGGAATCCAAGAGATTGAGGCAAGTTCCAGAATTTTGGCAAGGATTACTACTACAAGCTTTCCAGGAGATTTTCTGTAACAAAAAATAAAAAAAGAATAACTTTCCCGAATGATGGGATTAATACATGACGCGGATTTAAAGGGAATGTCCAATATTTCATTTTCGTTCATTCTTTGAATGGATGTCGTGTGGATAAGAGAGATAAGTGAGGTCTGCAGAAAATACGGCTAATGATACTTGGATAAGTAATAAGTACGTACGTGTATAATATCACTATCCGGCCCTATATAGAACCCCATCCCTGTCCCACAGTGAATATGTATATTCATTTAGAATGAGCCCCACCATTCATCTTTCCTTATCATTCATCAAAGACTCCGCTGATTTGTCATCTGCTTTAATGTTAACACTTTGCCGAAAAGACCCCATTAATATCTTACCTCCTGCAGCTGCTGGACTCGGCCTTCGATTTCGGTTAACTAGGGGAAAACATTAACAGAAAAATAACATTAAATCCATGCAAATCAGCAAAAGTCCTCGCACAAAGGTCCTCGCAGATGCTTGTTATTGGGATTATCCCATCAGGACCCACAAAGACTTGCAAATTGGGAAAATCTAAAAAATAAAAGTTCTCCCTCCGCCTACTTTCCCCCCCAAGTCGGGCGGGGGTGCACTGCTGGTGGCTTATATTCTTCTTAACCATTGTGTAAAGGGACTATATTAGTTGGCACTGGATGATGTTGAAAGTAGATGAGCAGTGCACAAGTAGTCTTGACCCCGCCCCTTGGTAGATAAGCGGTGCACCAGTAGTCATGACCCCGCCCCTGGTGCACAAATAAAACTGCTCACAGCTGATTGTATCTGCAATCAATGCCCAGCGATGGTGCAGCCACACACTAAACTCAGATATTGCTGCTAGTGGAGGCCCCCCCCCCCTTAATAGTAAATTGGTGGGGGCCCCAGGGCGCATGCCTCGGGAATCCACCCTATAATCCGGTCCTGTCCAAGCTGTATTATAGAGTGACGACTTACCTTTGTATTAAGTTGTGCAATCTGGTTTGTAACAGTCTGATTACTTCCTAGGACACTGGCTTTTAGCGCAGCAATTTCTTCTTTATTTTTATGTATCTGAAAGTAGTCAATGAGTGAATATTATTAGGTGTTAAAAAAACAAACTTCCAAAATAAAAAACATGCATGAAAAATAAAATATTTTTAGGATAGGTGAACCATGGTTCAAAAACTCAGACTGACCCACCAGAATACCAGAGGATGCTCCGAAGGTGGGCCACATATGATGTAGACTAGATCTTACCATTGATACATACAACATGCAGAGGCTCAAGTCAATTACACATGGAGGGAGGGTCCTTAGTACAATTAACCTTGGCGGGCCCAAGGCACCGCAATGATTTGGTAGGGCACAATGCAAGATATGTACCATAACAACCCAAAAACAATACATAGAGGCCCAGTGAGTCTTCATGTTGTGTCATACAGGTGAATCACAGGTAGAGGCCACGCTGACGTGTACCATTGTAAGTCTCCGAGCTACTAAAAGAGTTACAGCAACAATGTCTTGCACCGGGTCCTGGTAAACATGATATCCACTGTATCCTTTATAGTGACAACCAAAGATCCATCATAACAGACCCAGTCACAGTACAGTTATCATATACCATCATAAAAGAGTCAATGGCAGTACTGCAACTATACAACCAACCGCATATCCACATAACAGAGCCAGTCACAGTAAAGTTATCATATACCATCACAAAAGACTCAATAACAGTACAGCAACTATACAACCAACCATAGAACCAGCATAACAGACCCAGTCACAGTACAGTTATCATATACCATCATAAAAGACTCAATGGCAGTACTGCAACTATACAACCGACCATAGTACTGCATTTATAGCCAACCATAGCATAGACATAGCAGAACCAGCCACAAGATCGTCATTACAACAGCCAACCAGAACTTGGAACCTTTAATATCCACATGTACAACATCAGACACATATAGGATAAAGTAGACCTAATCCTGTTACCTGAGACAGAAGTTCCGTCAGATCATCATCATTCAATTTAATTTTCCCGTAGGACCCGGTTTTAAATTCGATACTTTTAGTTTGGCTTACGGAAAATATTAGATTTCCATTTTCAGAAGACATTCGTGGCCTATAACATAAAAGATACATAAATTATATATATCATTGCATTAGTAATGAGGATGAGTAACCTCTACCCAATCGGAATGGCTGATAACAGAGGACAATAGAACAGATTTATGGAATCTCCGTCACTTACTGGTCAATGTTAGTTTCTCTTTTCTGTCTCGTTCTCACAGGTTCTCCCAGTTGACAAACTAATCCAAAAATGATGAATAATGGCGCTATAAGGTGCCTGGGGATGTGGCCTGGAGAAAGCATGGTGCCGCACGCTCCCTCCAGGCACCGCTGTCACCAGGAGACGATGTCCCAGCGCTCTACAGGGAACTGCACTTTAGCCTTACGGATGTGTTCATTTCCATGAGAATCGTTAACGCCAGCTCTTCATCCACATTAATTGTTCACCTCGGGTAATGGGAAAGGACAAAGGGCTGACTAGTTACATATCACACTCCTATCTCCGCTCCATGTCTGTTATCCAGCAGCTTTCATGACCTTTGCAACACATAAAGAATCCAAGGATCGACGCTGATCTGCTGGAAGAAAAGCCAAAATATTTCCACCTATAGCAAGCGCACTGGATTAAAGGGGTTGGCCACTTTACCTTGTGTTTTTTGTAAGTGTGAGGGGCAGGATTTTAGATAATTTACCAATATACATCTAGTAATAGTTCTGCTCCGCTTTCCTGATATGTAAAGTGAAGCCTTCTGACTTTTACCTCATAAAATGGCCGCAAATGGAGGGTCATGTGCTCTCTATCTGTCCATGAACAATCGCCCTGCCAGGACCTTATAATAGTATTTATGAATGTAAGATCAAGGTCCTGGAAGGGTGATTGGTCTAGGTCAGCAGAACGGTACACCTTACTTCCCCTAGTGGTCCAAGATGGGGAAGGGGTGGTCTAGGATAGTGAAAGGGTTTATTTCTCTCCATGTTTGTGTGTGTTTCCTCCGGTCCTCCTGTTTCCTCCCACACTACAAGACATACTGGTAGGTTAATTAGATTGAGCCCCATTGGGGACAGGGGCTGATTTGGCAAGCTCTGTGCAGCGCTGCGTAATCTGTGTGCGCTGTATAAATACAGGAATTATTATTATTTTTATCTTCAGGTCAAAGTAAGTGGAAGATTGTGTTCTCTTACCTGCTGGTCTAGGGGAGTAAACGTGTTAATTTTCTATTCTCTGGTGGGCTAGAGTGACGAATAACTTACTTTATATTCTATATTTAAAAAGAAATGTTTAGGAAATATTTCCAAATGTCACCAATGGCAGTGAAAGGGTAAATTTTATATTCCCTGCAGCCCTAGGTCAGTGGGACATCGTATTTCCCCTTGTGGCCTAGGGTGGTGAAAGGGTTAATTTCTTTATATCTGGAGTGGACGATTATGACATTTTCCCTGCTGGTCTAAGGGAGTAGAAGGAAGCAGTTTATATTCTATGGGGGTCTAGAGCAGTGAAAGGGCTTATTTTATGTCCCCTGATGGTCTAGTGCAGTGGGACGGCACATTTATTTCCCCTTGTGGACTGGGGGTGATGAAAGGGTTTAAGTTACGATACCCCGGTGGTTTACACGGTGAATTGTTTAATGGTTTATTCTCTGGTTGGTCTAGGTCAGTGGAAGGATTCATTTTTGATTTTCCCTGGAGGTCTAGGGTAGTGAGAGGGTTTATTTCTTATTATCTGGTTCTCAGTGGTAATTCTGTAGTGGTCTAGGTCAAGGGGGGGGTGCATTTTATTTCCGCAGGGGGTTTAAGCCATTGATAGGGTTTGTTTTATATCCCCTGGTGGTCTAGGGCAGTGTAACTGTTTCTTTTATATCCCCCAGTGGTCTTGGGCAGTAAAATGGGTTATATTTCCTGGTGGTCTAGGGAGCTCTGGGGAGATGGCATGTCCTAGCTGTGTATCATTTATGTTCCTGAGATCTGGGTGGCCGGACAAATGTACATCGGGTTCCACTCTGTCCTGGGACCTGGAGTGGGGAGATATGAAGAGCTAGTAAAGGAAACATAGTGGTGAAGCCATGATTGGTCTCTAAACCTGCTGGAACCAGAGACACCAGTACCGGACCACCGCTCTATGACCTTCTCAGTTGTTTTAATATGTCCTAGGTTTATGAAGTTCCAAGTACTCAGGTGACACATTTGGTTCTTCTGGGTAAGGTCACCAACATCCGTACGTCTCCACTGACCTTCCAATGGTTGGAGGTCCGAGACCACTTACTTGCTGTACCAGCATCTGTAGTTCTCTGTCCACTCTATATGATTTCCCATAAAGTATTTAGTGTGCCCTTAAAGGGAACCTGTCATCAGGAAAGCCATTTTCACATTCAGGGTGTGTGTTAAAACTTTACAGTTATACAATATTTTGCGATTGCCTTTATTTTCGCACTTGCTTCGAGTTTCAAACTTTTCTCATCTGGATTACCCCCTCCTTATAGTATGTGCAGGGTGTGAGGTCTGTGTGTGCTGGATGCTGCTGCCATCACTCGCTCTCATGGATCAGCTTCATTCCTGGAATGATGTGTAGTGATGATTACATATAGGGGGATTAGGGTCCGCCGGGTTTTATCCAAACGTGGACCAAAAGTCCAGACGCAAATCCAAACACACCGATTGTGGGTGTCACCCCTTTAAAAGCTACCGGCAAACCTGACAGTGGCTTTTAAAATGGGTCCACTTGTTAACACCTACCACCCGCTGCTGGCACTGATCGTGGGTGACTTTCCTGGAAGCAGCAAGATGCTCAGAAAACCGGTGGCACGCATCCGCCGTCGGCAATTATATGCTGCTGGCGGTTATCCCCAGTACATGCAAGGGATAACAAACACAATCACAAACACAATCGGTGCCAGCACCAGTCACGGGTGTTAACAAGTGGACCCATTTTAAAAACCGCCAGCGGGATGCAAGCAGCATTTAAGGGTGCAAGTGTGCCAATTGGGATCCTGGTACACACACCTGGTTCAACCAAACCTGCCGGACCTGAATACCCCTAGGTCTGCTCATCACTAGTCATTGTTCTGGAAATTAAGCTGATCCATAAAACCAAAAGATGGCAGCAACAGCCTGGACACACAGACGTCACACCGAGCACATTGGGGCTCATTTACTAAGGGCTCCGCGGCCGCACCTTCGTCGGGTTTCCCGAATTTTTCCGTTTTGCGCCGACTTCCACCAGGATTTTGGTGCATGCAATTGGATTTCGGTGCCGGCTTTCACGTGACAGAAATCGTGGGGCGTGATCGTTGGACGGATTCGGAAAAACCGCAGAATTTACAAAACAAACTGTGTCGCCAGATCAAGCACTTACATGCACCGAGGAGAAGCAGGTGAACTCCGGTGGATCTCGGCACAGCAGCGACACAGGAAGGTACTCAGGCGCACAACCTTAGTGAATCCCGGCAGACCCGAATCCACGTCGGACAACACACCGTGGGATCGCGACAGGACCGGGTAAGTAAATAAGCCCCATTGTATAAGGAGCGGCAAATCTAGGTTAAAAGCATTGAGAAGTTGCGTACTGCCGAACTCCGTAATCAAGGACAGGAACCATTTTGCTCATCACTAATGAGGTCTCCTTCTACAGAACCAATGGGTTTTTCTCTGTCTAGTGGTGCTGAACAATGCATGATGACCCCTTCCTCTTCCTTTAGGGTTTCCTATCTTGGATTTCTGTCAGATTCAGCAGGACAGCCGGATAAGTGAAGGAGTTATATTACATGCAACTGCAAAATGGAAAGAATTTTTTTAAATTAATGATTATTTAGAAATATGCTTTATTTTGCATGTAAAGAGCAAACAAATAATAAAGAAAAATGTCAGCCCTGATGTATTTATAGCCTTAAAATCACAAAAAACAAATGTTTTAGATTCTTCGTTAGCCCCATGGACATTGTGATGAGTGTGATGGACTTTCAGGAATTGGGTGTGAAATTTTGATAAGGATCACATCTTATTCCAGTATTCTTACCCCATAAGTAAAGTTCTGTCTACCCCATCCGAAATCTCCGAGGATTTGTCCTGATCCCGTCCTCTCTTTGATGAGGGATAGAATCAGAGCCGCACTCTGTAATCTCTCCATGTAATCTTCTAATTAGATTGGCTTTATGGTTCATACCATAAGAAGGGCATCTCAGCCCCTTCATCTGGGCTTCGCCTCTACCGCAAAATCTTATAGTCATTAACCCCTTCCTGACCACCTTAGGAAACCTGTTCTCTCACATAATCTGGCGTCACAGTTTTTTTTACATTTTTGGGGTTGGTTTTGGAAAACAATGGAACAATATTAGCAACAGTCATTATTTAGATAGATAGGTAACTTGCGTCCCTTAAAGGGGTTGCAATTTAGGATAGGGCCTAAATTGCTGATCAGTGGGGGTCTCAGTGATGTACCCCAATCAGACCCCTTGTTGCTCCCGAGATGAGCGGAGCAACCGGCTGCTCACGTCCGGGCTGCCCTGTTCTTCTCTATGGAGCTGACGGAGATTGGCAAGCACTGTACTATCCTGTGGGCCGAACTTGTTTTGTGTGAAAACCCCTTTAAGGAGTAAGGGGGCAAATAGCAACGAAGATCATGTAACTTTGTGGAAAATATGTAGAATAGAGCCCCTGAACAAGAACAGTGTACAGTATGATAAACTTATATTACATCCCCTATGGCACCAAGTAGTAGTGTACCTAGGAGTTAGGAGGTAAACATTAGATGTCCATCTGAACCTGCCAGAATGAGTGGATTATGGGGTGTAAGGGAAATCAAGGGAACCTATCAGCTGAAGTAACCCACACTAACTAAACAAATCTTTAAAAACTGCTATTGTACAGTAGTACAACTATCCCTATATTGTTCCTCCCCGTGCCTGTAAAGTTCCACATTCCATTTGTAAAGTTGACTCACCATCTATGCATATTCATGTACTTCTATCTCAGCCGCGTCTCCATCTTCCTGTAAGACAATAGGGGGGCTTTCTATTCAGCCGAGTGAAATCAGCTCTGCTACATCATTTCCCTGGCTATTTACCTCTCCCTTATTCCTGAGGGAGGGGGGAATGACATGGAGGGGTGGCTGTGCTGGAAGAACATGAATATATCGGACTCTGCTGGAAGACAATGAGTGGGGTCATCTACATAGATGTTAAGTTAACTTTATGAACACACTTTGGAACTTTACAGACATGGAGAGGAACAATACAGGGATAGTTATACTGCTGTAGTTTTCAAAGATATGTATAGTTAGTTTAGGGCAGTGATAGCGAACCTTTTAGTGGCCGAGTGCCCAAACTGAACACAAAACCCCCCTTATTTATCGCAAGGTGCCAAACCAAAAATTAAAGTAGTAACTTATTGCCCTCTGTTCGACTTCATATTTGCCTCCTGAGGACAGCAACACAGTAGAAAGATGGAAGATTTTCATCATTTTAGCTTCTTTCCAGCGTACCTCTGTACACAGAGAGTTGTGGGTCCAGCAGGAGGTCCTCCAAAGAAAATTCGGCCCTATTTACTTATTCTCCCTCTTCCTACAGTCCCAAGTAGCGAAGTAAGTATCAAAATATGACTGAAATCAGCATCTTTTAAGTTGCTTGGAACTGGAGGAAGATTCTTTGAGTCTTGTCTGGTGTGCTGGGGCGATGGCCCGGGTGCCCACAGAAAGGGCTCTGAGTGCCACCTCTGGCACCTGTGCCATAGGTTCGCCACCACTGGTTTAGGGTGTTAGTTTATCTGAAAGATTGGCTTTAAGACCCAGCAGGGGCTCCAATTCTAAAGTAGAAGAACCTCTTTAATGCTGAACAAAAAACAAGCGGCAAACGTAAAAATAAACAAAAAACTTTATTATATAATTTATTACATTTTTTCTATTAAAAAAATCCCTGTAGGCTCCTGTTGTGACATCAGGGGGACTGCAGCATAAGAGCGATGAGCTGAGCTACGATGTGCACGTTCAGACTGTTCCCCAGGAGACGATATCGCTGCCTCGTTGTTACCTGCTCAGGAAAACCTTAAAGGATGAAAGATGACAAATAATAACCAGATCATAGGGGAAGAGATTACAGCGAGTATATAAAGTGCAGGGGGAGGGGACTCGAGGGGGCGGATGTGAAGATGTGGGGTAAGAATGGGCAGAAACAGCATTACTGGATCTCCCCTTAGAAATATGGATACCTTTACCCAGAAGACTCCTGATATTATCCTAGTATTAATCTTACATATGCCCAAAACATATGACTCCTATGGAAGAAAGCTGCTACGCCACTGCAACTAACAGCAACCTACACAAAAAAACCATTGCCTATGCAAATGAGCTGAGAAGAGTCACTTTTTGCCCCAAATAAGTCAGCCTGAGAGGCTGGTGGGGCCTTATCTTGGACTCTATAGCACCTCAAACCTACTTCTGGTGTCATTTTAAAGAGGAGAATTTCAGCTTTTAAAACACATCAGTATTATAGAGAGACAGGCAGTTAAAGACATAGTCGGAGAAATGAAAAATGCCGTTGTAGCTTCCTTTAAAGCCCTAATATAGTACTTCACATACCAAAAGTTGCTGGGAATCCGTGCAGATTGGCGATTTCTCGGGGTGTGAAGTATCTCAGTTTCAGGGTGGAGAGTTTAGCGAGCTTCTCCTCATCAGACAATGTCTCCAGTGATTTATAGGCTGAACTAATCTGCGGGAACATGAGATTAGGCAGTAGAGGTTATCACAGTATGTACCATGATGGCCGCTCACACCCTGTCCCTCATTGACCCTACAATGACCAGACAGATTCATATGTCACCACCTCCCCCATGAATGTGCCCGACAAGCGGCCGCACTGTTTGTGGACATCACAGGCATTTTTTGCCCACTTGGCTGAACATGTTCCTCATGCAGTTTATGAGAGCGCTATTGTCCGGAGGTAACACGGCGTACAGGGTGGGGGGGAGGCTACCCGCTCCTCGCACATAACCAGGGACTTACTAAAGCTGCGTATATCATTATACTATATCATCTCTAGCAGGGGCCACAGTCACATCTCAGGCAGGTGCTACTAATCCGAAATAAATCAGATATGGGAGAGGTTTTAAAAGGAACCTGTCAGCAGTTCTGACCTACCAAAGCTGCATCACCTGCTGGGTATTGTCACCTTATCTCTCTGTAGACAGGGTTAGGTATTGAGCCTGGAGAGATGTATAATCATATCTTTGTGTGTGCTGTTAGTAGCAGCAGTACTGTGAAATAGGGCTTAACATTCCAGGATTGTAGCATCTGGAGTCATGTTCTCACACTGTTGTGCTCTGTGCAGGCAGTTATCAGAATTTTCCCTAGTTTGATGTGTAACCACAGCTTTGTGTATGTTGTTAGTAGCAGCAAGACTGTGAAATATGCATTTATAGTCAATCGTTGTAGCCCCTCGGGTTTGTTTTCTACACTGCTGTGCTCTTAAATTTCTGCACATCTCCTCCTCTCAGCAAATGCTATAGCATTTAAGCAGAAGCCTGCTACAGCTTTCATTCAGAGCAACAGGGAGGGGGCAGTGGAGCAGCAGGACTGTGAAATATGCATTTATATTCCAGGTTTGTAGACTCTTCTGCTGTGTCCTCACCCTACTGTGCTCTTAGCGCTCCTCATTGAGCCACTGCACAGCTCCTCCCCTCAGCGACTGTTATAGTATTCAAACAGAAGACTGCTACAGCATTCATTCAGAGCAATGAGGAGGGTCTGTGGAGGAGCTCAATGCAGAAAGTTAATGGCACAGCAGTGTGAGAACTCAAAGGCTACAACCTTATATAACTGAATTTTGACAGTCCTGCTGCTACTAACAACAGCACATACTAAGGTATGATTACAAAGTTCTCCAGAGAGACTGGCTGCAGATTTGTATGGTCAAACTGCTGACAGGTTCCCTTTAATGTGGCTTGAGCTTAGTTCACACTGACGTCAGGGCTTTCCGTCACACACATAGAAATGACTGCACCCTCCCATTAAATTTTATTAATTTAGCAGTTGACAACATAAGATAATATCTTGCAGTTAGGAAGGTAAACTAACACCAAGATAATACAGAAAAGACAGACCTCTACATCTAAAGCCGTCTGCAGAATAGAGCCTGTGCCCTCCACGTAATGTCCATACCTAAAAAACACAAAAAAATATATAAAACACCATTAAAATGTATATCACAAAGGGATTTTCTAAATGTTCTGAATAGGATACAGGATGTAACTCAGGATCAGTACAGGGTAAGTAATGTCATGTATGTGCACAGTGACTGCACCAGCAGCAGAATAGTGAGTGCAGCTCTGGAGTATAATACAGGATGTAACTCAGGATCAGTACAGGATAAGTAATGTCATGTATGTACACAGTGACTGCACCAGCAGCAGAATAGTGAGTGCAGCTCTGGGGTATAATACATGATGTAACTCAGGATCAGTACATGATATGTAATGTCATGTATGTACACAGTGACTGCACCAGCAGCAGAATAGTGAGTGCAGCTCTGGGGTATAATACAGGATGTAACTCAGGATCAGTACAGGAAAAGTAATGTCATGTATGTACACAGTGACTGCACCAGCAGCAGAATAGTGAGTGCAGCTCTGGGGTATAATACAGGATGTAACTCAGGATCAGTACAGGATAAGTAATGTCATGTATGTACACAGTGACTGCACCAGCAGCAGAATAGTGAGTGCAGCTCTGGGGTATAATACAGGATGTAACTCAGGATCAGTACAGGATAAGTAATGTCATGTATGTACACAGTGACTGCACCAGCAGCAGAATAGTGAGTGCAGCTCTGGGGTATAATACAGGATGTAACTCAGGATCAGTACAGGATAAGTAATGTCATGTATGTACACAGTGACTGTACCAGCAGAATAGTGAGTGCAGCACTGGAGTACATTACACAATATATCTCTGTATCAGTACAGTTACCCATCTGTGGGTTACATACAGGAATCCCTGTCATACACACATACCCTTTAGTGAAGCAGGTTGACCTTCTACATGTTGGTTTAACAATATCCAAAATCAGAGCGTATCTCAGTAGAGCCTTCGGGGGCAGCCGGTACTGGCTGCTCTCCACGTTCTCTTCCAGATAGTCCTGCAGCCTCTGCACAGAGGGGTCATTGTTCTGATCCATCTTTCTCTCGAGCTGCTCAGCAGTTTCCAGCTTGTAGAGGAAGGCTCCTTCTGGGATTTGTTTGTGGTTTTCAAGACTTTGTTGCTCTGCATCTGTCTCTGATGTTCTATCCAAGCACGAAGCACTGACGGGACCGCCATGATCCGATGTGATGGCCGAGGGGAACCGCTCAAGTATCTAGTAAATGGAAAGACAAAAACATCTGCACAAATGTTCATAAGGCAACATATGTGTACATACATGACATTCCTCCAGAGATGCACTCACTATTCTGCTGCTGGTGCAGTCACTGTGTACATACATGACATTACTTATCCTGTACTGATCCCGAGTTACATCCTGTATTATACCCCAGAGCTGCACTCACTATTCTGCTGCTGGTGCAGTCACTGTGTACATCCATGACATTACTTATCCTGTACTGATCCTGAGTTACATCCTGTATTATACTCCAGAGCTGCCCTCACTATTCTGCTGCTGGTGCAGTCACTGTGTACATACATGACATTACTTATCCTGTACTGATCCCGAGTTACATCCTGTATTATACCCCAGAGCTGCACTCACTATTCTGCTGCTGGTGCAGTCACTGTGTACATCCATGACATTACTTATCCTGTACTGATCCTGAGTTACATCCTGTATTATACTCCAGAGCTGCACTCACTATTCTGCTGCTGGTGCAGTCACTGTGTACATACATGACATTACTTATCCTGTACTGATCGTGAGTTACATCCTGTATTATACTCCAGAGCTGCACTCACTATTCTGCTGCTGGTACAGTCACTGTGTACATACATGACATTACTTATCCTGTACTGATCCTGAGTTACATCCTGTATTATACTCCAGAGCTGCACTCACTATTCTGCTGCTGGTGCAGTCACTGTGTACATACATGACATTACTTATCCTGTACTGATCCTGAGTTACATCCTGTATTATACTCCAGAGCTGCACTCACTATTCTGCTGCTGGTGCAGTCACTGTGTACATACATGACATTACTTATCCTGTACTGATCCTGAGTTACATCAATTGACAATAACATTGTAACATATATTGGTTAGGGCTTCTGGTGCTTCAACTACAAGGTAAATATGCAAGAGAAAATTTAAAAAAGCAAAATCTTGGCCACTCACTTTATCGGTGGTCTGGAATGTAAAATTTTCCACTTGAAGCTTGGCAATGAGAAAGTAGCGCAGCCTTGAATTCGGGATGCCAAGCTTGTAAAATGTGAAAATGGTGAAAGATTTAATGAGAACCTTATTGTAAAACTTGGCCTTCAGTCGTTACAATAAGAGCAAAACCACAAGGATACAAAAACTTTACAAAATTGTCACAAAAAATCTCTCAGCTGGACCTTCCTTGTCTACACTAGGACTTGTTTTTTGTGTTCTTTTTCACCCATCTAAATCCGATTGTGTGTGATCTGTGCCTATAATTACTTTCTGTTGTGCACCATCCTGCAACTTGTACATGATTCTCCATATTAATATGCAAGGACCATATTTTTGGGGCTACAAGACACACTTTTATAGACTTATAGTCCAGCACTGCCGGACCCTCCTGACCACTGGCCTGGAGATCAGGTGAACCAAAGACTGATCACATGCTCCCTGCATCACTGCAAGGTCCTGAAACCCTTTCATGTTGCCGCTGGGACTGGGTATGAAGAAATGTGTGTGTGAATGGATGTAGCAGTGCTGAGTATATTCATGGGAGTGAATGTATGTAGTAGACCTGAGTGAGTGAATGAAGCAATAGTGTATGTGTGTGTGAGTGAATGAAAGTAGCAGAGCTGTGAATTAATGAATCAATGTAGCAGAGTTGTGTGTGTGAGTGAATGGATGTAGCAGAGATATTTGTATTAATTATTGAATAAAAGTAGCAGAGCTGTGTGTGAGTGAATGGATGGATGTAGCAGGCTGTGTGAGTGGCTGTAGCAGAGCTGTGTATGTGAATGGATGTAGCAGAGCTCTGTGAGTGGAGGTAGCAGAGCTGTATGTGAGTGAATGGATGTAGCAGAGCTGTGTATGTGAGTGAATGGATGTAGCAGAGCTGTGTATATGAGTGAATGGATGTAGCAGTGCTGTGTATGTGAGTGATTGAATGTTGCAGGTCTGAAAGTGAATGAATAGATGCAGCAGAGCCGTTTGTGAGTTATAGATGCAGCAGAGCTGCTTGTGACCAACAGGGAATATTTTTATTGATATCAAATATATTTTTTTTCTTATTTTAGATTACTAAATCTGGGTTATGTCCTATAGTAAGGTGCGTCTTATGGTCGGAAAATATGGTAATTGCTTTTAATTTTGAACCTATGTGCTCACCCTTAAACCACAAGTTGTATAAAATGATAAACTCAGCTCTGCTACATGTTACCAGAGCAAGTACACAGTGCAAAAAAAATCACTGCTACAAGATTTTCTGTGCCAAAAGCCAATCTGTAAAATCCTCACTTCCTGAGGAGCCTTCAAGAGGAATGTTCCTAATTCTATGTATATTTATCACATGAATCTCCAATGTAGAACCGCACATTGAATTGAATAATATTATATTTTAGTCTCGGAGATGCACAAAAACACTGCTAAAAAGAAACTGTAATAAAAAATACATCTTAAACCAAAAACCTGCAGAGGACGCTACACGGTATATGGAGAGAGCTGCACTCACACAGGGGGGAGAGAGCAGGAGCTCCTGATACTTGTATCCACAACCTTCTAGTGTCCTGATCATTGTGTCCCTGCAAGGAAGAAAACAAAAGAAACTCTAAAACGGGATTATAAAGTTATAAGGGGGTGTCCTAGCACTAACGTTTTTACAGAAGGTTAATACTACTTATCTTACAAATTTTGAGGAGTATTTTTAGCCGAGGAGGAGTATAACATTTTCAGTAATACAATTAAATAACACCCAGGCGTATAAAGTGTTAATAGACGTCTACTCATACAAGACAATCATTACAGCCAGTTTTCTGTGCTTCAATAGACAATTAAGGCAATTACAGTAAAGTTACATCATGTGTTACTAATAAAAAGTTACAAGAGGGTGTCCCAGATCATAAAAAGTTACTAGTGGGTATCCAGGATAAAAAAAAAGTTACAAGGGGGAGTCCTAAATCATAAAAAGTTACAAGGGGATGTCCTAAATCATAAAAAGTTACAAGGGGGTGTCAAGGATTATAAAAAGTTACAAGGGGGTGTCCCAGATCATATAAAGTTACAATGGGGTGTCCCAAATCATAATAGTAATTCCTTTATTTATATAGCGCACACAGATTACGCAGCGCTGCATAGAATTTGCCAAATCGGACCCTGTCCCCATGGGGCTCACAATCTAATCAACCTACCATTACATTTTGGAGTGTGGGAGGAAACCGGAGGACACTCACGCAAAAAAAAGTTACAAGCCGGTATCCAGGATTATAAAAAGTTACAAGGGGTGTCCAAAATCATAAAAAGTTACAAGGGGTGTGCCAGATCTTAAAAAGTTACAAGGGGTGTGCCAGATCTTAAAAAGTTACAAGGGGTGTGCCAGATCTTAAAAAGTTAGAAGCAGGAGCTCGGGATTATAAAAAGTTAAAAGGCGACGTCCAGTCCAGAATATAAAGTTTAAAGGGGGTATCCTATTCATAAATATTTTTTGTGAAAATTTTTTAGCAAGCCAAAAACCTGCTAAAACAAATCACATTCACCTTTAGGATCTCTGTGGCTCCCCGCTTCTTTACAGGCCTCCAGCAATGATAATCTGACCAGGTCATGTGACCAGCCCCGTCATCAGAGCTGGACAAAGAGGCCCATGGTCACCCTTGTACCCAACTTGTGTCCTGTGCAAGAACAGTATGTGACTACTGAGGCCAGTTGTTCACTGGTACCAATGAGACCAGTGACTGATTGTAGCGGCCCCAGTGCCACAGGCAAGACTACAGGGGCCAGAACGGTCGGAGTTGTACGGAACTGGACGAGCTTTTTTTAGGAGTAAAATAATTTTCCAAAATTTTTTGCCCCCAGGGCATCAAAATCAATTACCCCTACAACCAGGCACTGACTGTGGTTATCTCATATATGTGTTATCTATAGGCTCCTTCCTTCCAAAATCAACTTTCCAAAGCCCGTCTCCCACTCTCCCAGAATCCTTAGTTCTCTCCGCAGACCCCAGTCTATTGTAACGTTCCCAACGATCCATTGTGTGACCTACAAAGCGGCAGCGCACACAATACCCCCCACAACAATGGCGGCTACATTCACACATTCCTCCACCCCCACCCCCTACATCCAGTCTATGGCATCTAATCTATGGATGTTTATGGCTTTGTGGATATGATAATGATGTTCCCAGAACCTGCTGAGCTCTGACATTTCTAACACACTTCTACAAAAAACTTGGCTGCTTTCTTCTAAAACCCAAAAGTTGTGTCTGTATTCGCTCCATTCAAATACATAGAGCTAAGCTGCAATACCAGCGGCGACCCATGTGTGGCGCTGTCTATGGAAGAACTCATCTTTAAGGGACTGAAAAGCTATTGGATGATATGAAGATCCTCAAAACCAAAAACACAGGAAATGTTTAATAGTCACATTAGTAAAAAAAAAAATAATCTTACCGCGCTTCCGAGGATTCAAATCCTTTCACGTTTTCCAGGAGAATATATTTCGGGGTTTTCTGTAGCCTGCAAAAAAATACAAATCAAAATGGTGGGGGCATAAAGGGGTATCCTGGACTAAAACACTTGGGTTGGGGTAACCCAGCACCCCCACAGCTCACCTGTTCTGAGCTATAGATAAACAGAGATTGGAACATGAAGCAGACAGCGCCGTTCTCTGTGTGGTGGCCGAGTCGAGTAATTGCAGGTCACCTCACATTCAAGAGAACAAGAGCTAATCTGCAATAACCAGGCTTGGCCACTACACAGAGTACGGAGCTATCTGCCCTTTTTGGTTAATTCTGCTGATTGAGGGAGATGCCAGACATCCACTGATGTGCATTTCTAAATCCAGATCAGAAATAGTAACATTTTCTGTATTTATGCTTAATTTAAAAAAAAAAAGCATATCCTATAATAACCCATTATGTTTGGAATGATATCCATAGTTAGAATAGCGCCACCTGCTGTTTACATTGAACAATCCTTCTGTGACCACCTTGGTTTTTGTGTGCAGGTGGACGCACATGCTCAGTTGTGATTTTAATGCCTATGCAGAAGAATCCTTGGTGCTGTATGTAGTGAAGCTGAAGTTTCTTCACTGCTTTTCAGGGTACAAAAAAAATTAAATTTAACCAGCTCATCTGACAAGCAGAGAAGATGATTCAGAAGATGGTTGTGACGTTGGAGTCAGTGATCATTTTAGTGGAGTCGGAGTTGTAATAAAATAGATCGACTCCGACTTTACAAAAATGCAACAGCTTGACAAAGTTTGATCAATTCAGTGCGGGCTGATTATTTTTTTCAATCAGGGATAAAACATGTATATGTCCAAGGCCCATATTTTCATATTTCTCAATTTTAAGGGGCTACATCAGTAACCAGCACCCGAGATGCACCAACAACCACAGTACAGCAGAAAATGCTGCTTCCAGAGCAGATAATAAAAGTGGAGACCCCAGAGCACATAACAATAATACTGGAGACCCCAGAGCAGATAATAATAGTGGAGACCCAAGAGCAGATAATAAAAGTGGAGACCTCAGAGCAGATAATAATAGTGGAGACCCTAGAGCAGATAATAATAGTGGAGACCCTAGAGCAGATAATAATAGTGGAGACCCCAGAGCACATAACAATAATACTGGAGACCCCAGAGCAGATAATAATAGTGGATATCCTAGAGCACATAACAATAATACTGGAGACCCCAGAGCAGATAATAATAGTGGATATCCTAGAGCACATAACAATAATACTGGAGACCCCAGAGCAGATAATAAAAGTGGATATTCTAGAGCACATAACAATAATACTGGAGACCCCAGAGCAGATAATAAAAGTGGAGACCCCAGAGCAGGTAATAAAAGTGGAGACCCCAGAGCAGATAATAAAAGTGGCGACTCCAGAGCAGATAATAATAGTGGATATCCTAGAGCACATAATAATAATACTGGAGATAGCAGAGAAGATAACGATAATAATGATGAGACTCCAGAATAAATAATAATAATACTAGAGTCCTCCAGAGAAGACAAGTAAATAAATCATCTCTTTTCCTGGCTCTTCTTCTGCTCATTGCTGCAGCTTCTTCTCTCCTACATTTGCTGCTTAGAGTTGTACCAGTAAAGGTAAAGGACCTGGGAGGACAGTATAGCTGACAACTTACCACTCTTGGGTCCCCCTCTGCTCCTGGGACCTAAGCCATAGGGTATACAACCAGCATCCGGTGTAAGGACACAGAGTGGAGCGGCAGGAGAGGACTTCCCAACTGCATTCATTGGTCTGTGACTGTCAGCAGGCTACGGGCTGCAACATGGCTTGACAGTCTGCATGTGGTATGCCAGCTTGGGTTGTGCCCCTCTCTTCTAGGCTCAGTAGTGAAGCTCATCTGCTACACATCAGAGGAGTAAAGCACTGGGAAAGAAGACCCAAGTGACCTTCAAGAGTGACCAGGGAAACAGGATTGTGGAGTTGGTGTCGGAGTTAGGAAAATTGAAGAGTCGGATGTTTGGCCTACTGAGTACACAGCCTTGGTTTCAGTCTCAAAAGAAACCGGTTCTAAGAACCAGAGATCCCTTACACGTCCAAAGGACCACAGACAGGAGTAAGACTGAGCATGTGCGTCCACCTAGACACATTCACACAGATGGACACAGAAGACCTGTGCAGAAGTTGACACTAGTCTTGCACTACTACTACTACTAAATAGATATAAACAGAAAAATCCCAGATTTTTTTTTCCTTTTAAATAAATAACAGCGCTATTTAGTGTCTGTGCTTCAATTCTACATAATTATGATTAACAAAACATGCAAAGCTGTTATCAGACTGATTTGGTCCAAGAATAATCTGGATAACAGAACTATAAAAGAGCAGACGCCGCACCTTGGAAGGATTTCCAAAACATACAAGAAACTCTTTGCCCTTGGGTCGGACACATCACCCTGCAAGCCGATCCTGAGAGGGGAGGAAACACAGGGAGGGAAGGTGAGTGTAACACTGATGTTACGACCAATATACACACATATATATATCTAATACATAGGTCTATTCCCTGCATCATGCCATTCCTCTGTTATTACTCTCGGAAATATATAGACAACTGGGCGTCAACATTCCTCTTGTCAAAGGGGTGTGTCCCTGAACTTTACTAACATTGTTTAAGTGTCCGAACTAATGTCAACAGGATGAATTTGACTCCTACGAATCTACCATGCAAGCATAACATCCAACTGTGTTAGGCCACACCCACTTGACAAGTGGGACTGTCGCGTCCAGTTGTTAAATTTATGTATATATTTCCAGTAGCAGTAACAGCTGAACGGCATACAGATTTCCACAAAAATGATGATCTAGATCTGTTATTATTTAGGAAAAGCGAATATTTTCTAAATCTTAGAAGTCAGGAGAGCTGCATAGTCTCTGAAGAGTAGAGATGAGTAGACCCGATGGTCAAGTTGGGGTTCGGCCTCCTGATCTGGACATATTACTAGATTGGAGGCCAAACGGCCAATCTTTCAATTTGCCGCCCCTAGCAACTAGCCATGGCTATGATAAGCCAGAATGGGCCCCCCCTGACCAATTATAGCCATGGTTAGTTGCTAGGGGCATCAATTTGCCAAATCGGCTACTCAGCTGCCAATCTGTCAAAATGGACCATCGGGTCCGCTTGTCTTTAATTAAGAATCCAATGGGTGGTCCTACTGCCGTAAAGTGAGTAGGAACACACACTGGATTTTTTAGGCATAGGGATTATAAAATAATATTATAAAAAATCCTCCAGATCAATCTTGTGACACAGAAGAGATTCCAAGTCCGACGTGACAGGTTCCCTTTAATTTTATCAAAAAAGTATTGATATCCAGAAATAAACTAAACAACCGTTATGTAAGTGCGGATAATCGTCATGTTATCACAGGTACCTTGTAAACGGCTGACAGGGAGGACTCATAAGGATCATATCAAACGCCAAGGAGTCCAGCTCTCTTAGTGATATCCCCTGGCACAGGAAAGAAAGCAAATCATAATCCATTTACTGGCACAGTATCCGAGCATTATAGAAGTGTAGTGCGAGTGCGGCAATGTTATACGGGCACTAAAAGTCACTATTGTATAAGCATCTATGACCTGCTAGATTACTGAGCTGACTTGGGTTCTCTGACAGCATTAAGTAGTTCCCTGGTAGTCACCCTTTAACCCCGTAGAAAGATTTTGGACTTCACCCAGCTTGTAACGTCAGAAGTAGACTGACTTATGTGATGGCTGATCTAAGCAGGTCTAGAGACATCAGCGTATGGCACCAAAGGGACAACAGGGGCAGTGGTCATAAAACAGGCCGAGGTCAAAGCATTGAAATGGCATGTAAATGGAAAAAGAAAAAGAGAACAGAAATTGAGCATGCGGACAAACTATACAGACGCCTTAGCTGAAACACCAGTGAACTAGAACCCTCACTGCTCAGGCACCTTCCTATGGGGGAAGGATTTGTATACCCTACTGATGCCAAAAGATGGTCAGCACTAGGCAACAGTGTTGAAGAGAGAGTGTAAATGTTGAACATATCTATAGACTTATGCTTATGCATAGATCCAGAAGTAAACACTAGATGAAAAAATGTAACGGGTAGATCCACCAGCAAAGACCATTAGAGACTATGGGGGATGGATGCCACTGTACTGCATCCATACCTGACCTCTGCTGAGTGTACACTCTGGGAGTTTCCCCCAGTGTCCATATAAGGCGACCCACTGAACATCGTCAGTGGGACACACTGTAGCCGTATCCTTACTGCGGTGGGAGTTAAAGGTGATGTGAACCTCGCCTATTTCTGTCTTTCCACTATACAGCACAGGCAATGGTAATGAGCACAGGACATTGGACACTCAACACCCTAGCGACAGATACTCTTCAAGAACGAGATAGCGAGTAAATTATAAAGCAATTGCACTTTATTATATCCACAGTCCAGACTATTAAAAAGAAGTACCGGTAATATCAAGGTCACGTCTGGATAAGGTAATGTAATAACCAGGCTGAAAGCCAATACACAGATAGAAACTGCTGAGGCTGCACATTCATACAGCGGCTGAGACACTTCTGATGAAGGTCCCAAGGCTAGTGGATTTATGATTACTACTTCATCGATAACATAGCATTATATGGCATTCAGTATAATAGATATCTCCAGGAGCCGACCTGCAAACCAACTAGAGACCCCCCTGCAAAACCCCAACCTGTTCTGTAACCATGCATAGGGCAGCACGGTGGATTAGTGGTTAGCATTACAGCCTTGCAACTCCCAGGTCAACATCTGCAAAGAGTCTTTATGTTCTCTCCATGTTTGCGTGGGTTTCCACCGGGTCCTCCGGTTTCCTCCCACAGTCCAAAACATACTGGTAGGTTGATTAGATTGTGAGCCCCATTGAGGACAAGGACCATTTTGGTCATCTCTGTGCAGCGCTGCGTAATCTGTGTGCTCTATATAAATAAAGAATTAATATTATGCCGGCACATAGCCCTGCACTGGAGCTGTATACTGTATACAGTAGAATAACTATTGATTTTCAGAATAGTCCCGATACACTGAATGCAGCCAGAGACATTGACTTACGTTACCCCAGCTACGTCACGGGGGCAGCGCGGGCGGCTACGTCACGGGGGCAGCACAGCAGGTCTGTTTACTTTGTCCAAAAGCAATGTCGAGGCCAATTGTATGTGAATCAAAAGAAGAAACAACTGTTTAGGACCGACTTCTACCACCAAGTCAATGACCTTTGATCAGCTGGACCTATGAAATGGACCTGAGAAGCGGGTGTTATCAAAGGGTCTCAAACTGCTGGCTATATGATGAATACACTGCATATACAATACAAGCTGTGCTGATGGGTATAATAACTTCTGGTCAATGGGCTGTACTTCAGAACCCAATAACATATGATCTCAGTATAATACAGCCAAGGCAAGACCGCACCAGTTCTAGGACACTTACACAACCTTCTGCGGTTTTGCTACAGATCCCTGTCCAGAAACAGCAAATGCCCCTTCTATTAACCTGTTACAACCCTGGCATACCAATCCCCATGAGTCACAGAGTTTAATC
The DNA here is from genome assembly GCF_040894005.1 of Engystomops pustulosus. Lineage (NCBI taxonomy): Eukaryota > Metazoa > Chordata > Amphibia > Anura > Leptodactylidae > Engystomops > Engystomops pustulosus. Next base: position 194,289,635 of record NC_092415.1, on the reverse strand, counting down.
TTCATGCCCGTACTCCTACAATGGGGGGACTGAGGCCCCGCACTCTCCATGACCTCGGCAATTAACAAGAAAGCGGCGGCTTGAGCGATTAAGACACGGTGTCACCCAGCTAAGAGACACCAGATTTATCAAAACTGAGCTGGAGGCCTGAGGGTTAGGGTATGCGAGATGAAAATTGTAATGTCATAACAATATGTATTTCTATATTATTTTTAGATTCTAGAATGTGTGAAACGTACATCGAATAACCCATCGAAGTAAAGGCTACTGGAGACTTTCGGGAACCTCTAGAGCCTCATCTTGACATCGCCTCTCCTTTTAATTCTATTTCAGCAAAATATTTTTGTAGTATCAGGTCTTATACTTATTCACTGTGCCGTTCCTCTCTCTCTATTCTTTTTTAAAGTTAAGGTAAAAATTTGAGGAGTTAGGGCCATCTGGCTTGACCTAAAGGTTTTTTTTCTCAGCTGAAAATCCAGAAGAACCTGCAACCCTTCTATAAACATGGCGACTAAGAACCAAAAAAAAGCCCAACAAATATGTCTGCTCCCAACGCTCTTCTCAAATATTATACAGCACGCCAAAGTTTGAGAACAAAATGAATCCAGCTCACCACCCCGTTGTATCTTAAAATACCATAGGAAGCCATAGGAATACCATAGTAAGAAGAAATTCTCAAGCACATTTAATGGAAATGTTAAAAATTCTTCTTTTTGAAGGCCCATAAAAACAGGAACGAATAAAGCAGATGGACCTCCAGAGGTTGCATTAACTATTGTAAAAGCGTCTATGACCGGTAAGGGGTTAGGGGGTGTCAGTCATAATCTGGAGAATTCTGCGTCGTCAGCTGCTTGGTCTGGGGTCAACCACAGTCTGGTCTGTAGAAGCAGGCAGCGTCATCAACCATAGTCTGGTCTAGTGGGGGGGTCATCGGTGTCACCCATGGTCTGGTCTGGGGAGAAAGGCAGCATTATTAGCCAGAGTCTGGTCTGGGGGGCGGGCGTCAGCGGTGTCAGCCATCGTTTAGTCTGTGGAGGAAAGCAATGTCATCAGCCATAGTCTGGTCTGCTGGGGGTTTAGCGGTGTCAGCCATGGTCTGGTCTGGGGAAAAAGGCAGCATTATTAGCCATAGTCTGGTCTGGGGGGAGGGTCAGCCGTGTCAGCCATGGTCTGGTCTGGGGAGAAAGGCAGCATCATCAGCCATAGTCTGGTCTGGGGTCAGCGGTGTCAGGCATAGTCTGGTCTGGGGAGAAAGGCAGCATCATCAGCCATAGTCTGGTCTGGGGTCAGCGGTGTCAGGCATAGTCTGGTCTGGGGAGGAAGACAGTATCATCAGCCATAGTCTGGTCTGGAGGGGGGAGGTCAGTTACATTATCATGCAGGATCCGTTACAACTATCAGGTGAGGGCATTCTTTGCCTCCCTATACCTTTGACCTGTATATGACTATTCTGTACATTAATAAGTTTGTATGAAATGTGACTGTTAAGAAATATTTCCTACATGTACTATTCAGTGAGCAGCAGTGAGATTTGTATGATATACAGAATCAAGTAGGTACTGTTTATGGTCTATATTCGTCATAGGGAGACTGGAAGAGGAGACTGAGAGACTGGTTGGGCCATCATCACCAACCTCTGGCTTCTGTCTCACCTAGCTTTCTAATACATCCCAAGAATTTGTTGCAGATTGTGGATTAAATAGGATGGAGGGAAATATACAACTGGTAATGTTGATGAAGTGCCTGATATTATCAAGTAGGATAATTGGCTCAATCTAAGTAAATATGGGTGTAGATAATCAGCTGGAAGGGGGCACCATGGGAAATGGTAGACAGGAATGTATGTACCCCTTTCCCTTGCCCTTCATTAACTGGTGTTAGGTTTATTTAATGGAACGTTTGCATGTGGTTCAAGATCTTCTCGTGGGGCCCACAATCTACTTGCTTCGCCCAAGATCCTCTTGGGTCGCCCAAGATCCTCTTGGGTCGCCCAAGATCCTCTTGGGTCGCCCAAGATCCTCTTGGGTCGCCCAAGATCCTCTTGGGTCGCCCAAGATCCTCTTGGGTCGCCCAAGATCCTCTTGGGTCGCCCAAGATCCTCTTGGGTCGCCCAAGATCCTCTTGGGTCGCCCAAGATCCTCTTGGGTCGCCCAAGATCCTCTTGGGTCGCCCAAGATCCTCTTGGGTCACTCAAGATCCTCTTGGGTCACTCAAGATCCTCTTGGGTCACTCAAGATCCTCTTGGGTCACTCAAGATCCTCTTGGGTCACTCAAGATCCTCTTGGGTCACTCAAGATCCTCTTGGGTCACTCAAGATCCTCTTGGGTCACTCAAGATCCTCTTGGGTCACTCAAGATCCTCTTGCAATACCCAAGACTTTCTCCAGTTTTCCAAGATCTTCTCATGTTATCAAAAAAACTTTTTTGTCTTCTAAGATCTTCTCACTGAAGATCCAAATGATGGCTAATTCTCTTCACTGGTCCACTCCAACTTTTTCTTAACTTTTTTCTTGCTGTGCTATCTTGCCTTCACATCAGAGACACAGAGGACACCATGATCCAGTTAATGTCCTACTGGCCAGTCTTGATCCTGTCCAAACACTGTCCATGTGTGGCCTTCTCCAGTCCATATCATCGTATTGTGAACTTCTTTCTATGCTGCTGAACTCATGGACATCAACTCCATCCGTTTCTTGTGACTCTTAATTAGGAGAGCAGAAGAGGGACACGGCTGGTTGTTGAGGTGATAGATAGAGGGTAGTACAAATATTTAGGAGACACAGATTTCCGGGCAGAAGGATTTTCCCAAGGTTTTACTTCTCTACAACATTATCAAAGAGCAAAACTCAATGCTGCGTCATGGAGTCAGAAAACACAGGAATGATATAACTATCTGGAGGGAAGCCAACGTGTCTTCTATAGATGGAGCCAATAGAGACGTCTGGTAGATTAGACTCCAGCGCTGATAGATCCTCCAATCTTCATTTTTGCAACAGGCCCCAAGATAGTGTAATAATCCATAGAAGTTTAGGCATCTTGTATCCAGGTCCAGGCTCTATATATACAGCGGATTACAGCTCCAGGCTCAGTATATGAAGCTCCAGCTCCAGGATGAGTATATAGCTACAGTTTCAGGCTCAGTATATACAGCTGTATACAGCTCCAGGCTCAGTATATGAAGCTACAGCTCCAGGCTGATTGCACACGTGGCGTTTTGAACGCGTTTTTGGCAAGGTTTTAAGCAGTCCGTCAAAAAAACGCATCCATTTTTGACAGGTGTGACCAATTATCTTAATTCAAACTGGTCAAAAACGCATGCGTTTTCAAAAACCGCAATGGCCACGTGTGCCAAGTTCAAAAGCCACGTGTGCCACCACCCTATAGCTACAGTTTCAGGCTCAGTAAATACACCTGTATATTGCTCCAGTATCAGTATACACAGGTCCACCTTCAGTATGCAGAGGACTGGTCTCAGTATATACAGCTTCAGCATTAGTATACAAGCCGTATACAGCTCCAGCATTAGTATACAAGCCATATACAGCTCCAGGCTCAGTATATACAGCTGTGTGCGGCTCCAGGCTCAGTATATACAGCTGTGTGCGGCTCCAGGCTCAGTATATACAGCTGTGTGCGGCTCCAGGCTCAGTATATACAGCTGTGTGCGGCTCCAGGCTCAGTATATACAGCTGTGTGCGGCTCCAGGCTCAGTATATACAGCTGTGTGCGGCTCCAGGCTCAGTATATACAGCTGTGTGCGGCTCCAGGCTCAGTATATACAGCTGTGTGCGGCTCCAGGCTCAGTATATAAAGCTGTCTGCGGCTCCAGGCTCAGTATATAAAGCTGTCTGCGGCTCCAGGCTCAGTATATACCGCTGTATGCGGCTCCAGGCTCAGTATATACCGCTGTATGCGGCTCCAGGCTCAGTATATACCGCTGTATGCGGCTCCAGGCTCAGTATATACCGCTGTATGCGGCTCCAGGCTCAGTATATACCGCTGTATGCGGCTCCAGGCTCAGTATATACCGCTGTATGCGGCTCCAGGCTCAGTATATACCGCTGTATGCGGCTCCAGGCTCAGTATATACCGCTGTATGCAGCTCCAGGCTCAGTATATACCGCTGTATGCAGCTCCAGGCTCAGTATATACCGCTGTATGCAGCTCCAGGCTCAGTATATACCGCTGTATGCAGCTCCAGGCTCAGTATATACCGCTGTATGCAGCTCCAGGCTCAGTATATACCGCTGTATGCAGCTCCAGGCTCAGTATATACCGCTGTATGCAGCTCCAGGCTCAGTATATACAGCTGTATGCAGCTCCAGGCTCAGTATATACTGCTGCATGCAGCTCCAGGCTCAGTATATACAGCTGTATACAGCTCCAGGCTCAGTGTATACAGCTCCAGGCTCAGTGTATACAGCTCCAGGCTCAGTGTATACAGTTCCAGGCTCAGTATATACAGCTGTATACAGCTCCAGGCTCAGTATATACAGCTGTATACAGCTCCAGGCTCAGTATATACAGCTGTATACAGCTCCAGGCTCAGTATATACAGCTGTATACAGCTCCAGGCTCAGTATATACAGCTGCATACAGCTCCAGGCTCAGTATATACAGCTGCATACAGCTCCAGGCTCAGTATATACAGCTGCATACAGCTCCAGGCTCAGTATATACAGCTGTATACAGCTCCAGGCTCAGTGTATACAGCTCCAGGCTCAGTGTATACAGTTCCAGGCTCAGTATATACAGCTGTATACAGCTCCAGGCTCAGTATATACAGCTGTATACAGCTCCAGGCTCAGTATATACAGCTGTATACAGCTCCAGGCTCAGTATATACAGCTGTATACAGCTCCAGGCTCAGTATATACAGCTGTATACAGCTCCAGGCTCAGTATATACAGCTGTATACAGCTCCAGGCTCAGTATATACAGCTGTATACAGCTCCAGGCTCAGTATATACAGCTGTATACAGCTCCAGGCTCAGTATATACAGCTGTATACAGCTCCAGGCTCAGTTTACACTGCTGTATACATCTACATGCTCAGTATATACAGCTGTATACAGCTCCAGGCTCAGTATATACAGCTGTATACAGCTCCAGGCTCAGTATATACAGCTGTATACAGCTCCAGGCTCAGTGTATACCGCTGTATACAGCTCCAGGCTCAGTGTATACCGCTGTATACAGCTCCAGGCTCAGTATATACAGCTGTATACAGCTCCAAGCTCAGTATATACAGCTGTATACAGCTCCAAGCTCAGTATATACAGCTCCAGGCTCTGTTTACACCGCTGTATACAGCTCCAGGCTCAGTGTATACAGCTCCAGGATCAGTATATACAGCTGTATACAGCTCCAGGCACAGTATACGAAGCTACAGCTCAAGGCACAGAATATACAGCTGTATACAGCTCCAGGCTCAGTATATACCGCTGTATACAGCTCCAGGCTCAGTATATACCGCTGTATACAGCTCCAGGCTCAGTATATACCGCTGTATACAGCTCCAGGCTCAGTATATACAGCTGTATACAGCTCCAGGCTCAGTATATACAGCTGTATACAGCTTCAGCATCAGTACATACAGCTGAATGTAACTCCAGGCTCAGTTTATTCGGCTCCCCCCTCAGTATATAGAGGTGTATACAGCTCCAGGTTCAGTATATACAGCTGTATACGGCTCCCCCTCAGTATATAGAGGTCCGGTTTTAGTATATACAGCAGCTATAGCCCGGTACCGGGCACCACGTGTATGCACGGGGAGGTGACATGGCGGCCGGTGTCTCCGGGTGTTATTACCTGTCAGGCCGCAGTGCATTCCCCCGATGCCGCTGTACAGCTCCAGCACCCGGAGCGGCGCCATCACTGGATCCCCCGGTGTGTGCGGCCTGGTCGGCTCCTCTCCTCCTCCACAGCCCGGGCACTTCCGTGAGAGGAGGCCGGAGCGGGCGCAGTCTCCCGGGGCTCTGCTGTGCTGGCGGCTCGGAGGGGGTGTCCTGTGTGTATGGAGGCGGCCTGTATTATACCGGGTGTCTGCTCCTATATGCAGGGTATGCCCTGGTTTTACTTTTTATTCCACAAAACTCCATCTGTATCCCCTCTACTGCCCCGGCTCCTCCAGGGGTCCTTCCCCTCTACTGCCCCTGCTCCAGGGGTCCTTCCCCTCTATTGCCCCTGCTCCAGGGGTCCTTCCCCTCTACTGCCCCGGCTCCTCCAGGAGTCCTTCCCCTCTACTGCCCGGCACCTCCAGGAGTCCTTCCCCTCTATTGCCCCTGCTTCAGGAGTCCTTCCCCTCTATTGCCCCTGCTTCAGGAGTCCTTCCCCTCTATTGCCCCTGCTCCTCCAAGAGTCCTTCCCCTCTATTGCCCCTGCTCCTCCAGGGGTCCTTTCCCTTGTATTGCCCCGGCTCTTCCAGGGGTCCTTCCCCTCTATTGTCCCTGCACCTCCAGGGGTCCTTCCCCTTCTATTGTCCCTCAACGCATTTTAATGTATATACATGTGTATTAAAGTTGCCCCCTTTCCCGGTGCATGATCGCCTGTGCAATGATTTGCAAAACCAGTAACCAAAAAATGCAGGTGATGAGTTGTACGAACATCAGCATAAACCTCAACAAAAGTCACCCGTGACCAGTTTACGCCCTCTGCTATTTTTTGTTACAGACAAATTGTAAATCTAAGGCCACCAGCACATGACCGTGCGGCCTGTGGAAGCAGAACCAGATGTTGGTCCAATCCCAGGGTCTTGCACAGGATGGGAGTCCTTGCGTCATACAGAAATATATATTCTAGTCACAAAATACAAGTCTTGTATGCAGCATCCTCGGGCTCGCAACGTGTGATGGAGTCTCAGCGAGGCACAACCTAAAGTACAGATAGCGGAGCAAGAAATTAATCTTTATATGGCTCCGTCATATTCCACAGCGCTGTACAAATACTAGAAGTCATAATAGAGCTATAACATGATCACATAGAACAAAAGGAGTGAGGCTCCTGCTCGCAAGAACTAAAAATCACAATCCTCAACCAATCATGTGGAACTCTAGGCTTAAAGGGGGATTCAGGATGAGCTACCCGGAGAATAAGCCAACAATAGTTCATATTCATCCTTAAAGGAAATCCACCACCAGGATGAAGGATTGTACACCAAGCACACTGACATACTGGTGCGTGCCCCTTCTGGCAGGATATGCTCTTCTATAAGCTTCTTATGCCCTGGTTTTAAAGAAAAACAGGATTTAAAATTATGCAAATACCTATGGATCCTGGAGCGCCACAGACACATTTGCATTATTTTTAAAGACTTTTTTTTGTGAAAACCAGGGCATAAAAAGCTAAGTGAAGAGCAGATCCTGCCAGAGGGGGCACACACCAGTATATTAGTGTGCTTGGTTTACAATCCTTCATCCTGGTGGTAAATGTCCTTTAAGGGAAGCCTCCCATCACAGTTTTCAAGTTTTTTACAGCACCCGTGGTTTCCTGATCTACTTTTTTGCATTAAAAAATTCTTGTAATTCTTATCCATAGCATCCTTCCTTCTAAACTCAGCATTCAAAATTATGCTAATGAGCCAGTACACTGTAAAGGAGCCCTTCTCCCTCCCATTTTGTCAGATTACAGCATGCAGAAGAGTTTAGAAGTGCTGAGGGGGGGGGGGGGGTGGAGACAGTGTAACAGCATGTGAAGCTACAGCATGGAGGGGTTCCGGTAGCAGCCAATGCTAATTTGCATAATTATAAGAGTTGCTTTTAGAAGGAAGGAGGCCATGGATAACAAATATAAGAAGATTAGCACAGTCCCGGTACCTGGATCTATAGGTAAGTCTCCTTGGTATTTCATGTTGCATTTTGTTAGTAGATTTATTTTAAGGGAAATTCTCTCCATTCTATACATATCTCAAGTTTTTTTTTTTACATAATGCTAATAATTGGAAAAAAATTGGAGAAATTCTGAGGATTTTGAGTCTCTATGACAAATTTATACAGAGGGGATTTTCTGAGGACATTCCTGATATTGTATGGCTGTCACTGCTGCAGTGATGTATTATATATGGCCGCGTGCCTCCTCTCATGTGTCCTGTGTGGATGGAGGGGCCAGTAATGTACTGAGGGGGTCATTTGGAAATAGGATGGAATTTGGATTTTGGAACCCAGCAGGTTTGCTACATCTTACAGAAGTCCCAGAGTTGGTAACACCTGTACCAGGCAGGTCACGAGAAAGGAGGTGAAGCGGTAGTCAAGGTACAGGCCGAGGTCAGGGCAGGCAGCAAAGGTTTAAGTTTAATCAAGGTTAAAGATGGGGTTGACACAAGAGCTTACAGTCTTGTATAATATTCTCATCCTGCTGGCTCTGTATACATCAGTCTTCACTGCAGCTTTTGCATTCTATTCCCTAATCGGGTAAACATGGAATTGTGATAAGGTCCAGTTCTTGCAATAAACCCTCTCATCGGTACTGGAAATTCTTGGCTTTTATCTGCAGGGTTATCTCAAAATATGAGCATGGATAATGGATATGAGAATAGGAACCCGCAGAACGGAGGGCAAAGGCCAAGCATATCATGGTCTCCAGTTGTGACATTTGACATAGGGTTGGAAGCAGAAGACCCTAGGATAGAGTTTCTCCACCAACCTAAACAATGACCCTGCAGCCCGGGTCACAGGAAACAGCTGGAGCATATAATGGAGACCACATGGACGACCTCTGCATCCCAATAACTGCTCCATAACTTTCTCCTCCAGTCACATGTGCTTGTATCATCTACAGGTGAATATACAGTATACAGTGACATACAGTACAGTGAATTGTGAGCAACTCCATCTATCTATCTATCTATCTATCTATCTATCTATCTATCTATCTCCTATCTATCTATCTCCTATCTATCTATCTATCTCATATCTATCTATCTCCTATCTATCTATCTATCTATCTCCTATCTATCTATCTATCTATCTATCTATCTATCTATCTATCTATCTATCTCATATCTATCTATCTATCTCCTATCTATCTATCTCATATCTATCTATCTATCTCCTATCTATCTATCTATCTATCTATCTCCTATCTATCTATCTATCTATCTATCTATCTATCTATCTATCTATCTATCTACAGGCGGTCCACTACTTAAGAACACCCGACTTACATACGACCCCTAGTTACATACGGACCTCTGGATGTTGGTAATTACTGTACTTTAGTCCTAGGCTACAATAATCAGCTGTAACAGTTATCACAGGTGTCTATAATGAAGCTTTATTGTTACTCCTGATTCTTATGACAATCCAACATTTTTAAAATCCAATTGTCACAGAGACCAAAAAAGTTCTGGCTGGGGTTACAATGATAAAATATACAGTTCCGACTTACATACAAATTAACCTTAAGAACAAACCTACAGACCCTATCTATCTATCTCATATCTATCTATCTATCTATCTCATATCTATCTATCTCATATCTATCTATCTCATATCTATCTATCTATCTATCTATCTATCTATCTCATATCTATCTATCTATCTCCTATCTATCTATCTATCTATCTATCCATCTCATATCTATCTATCTCCTATCTATCTATCTCATATCTATCTATCTACCTATCTACCTATCTATCTATCTATCTATCTATCTATCTATCTATCTATCTATCTATTATCTATTTATCTATCTCATATCTATCTATTATCTATTTATCTCATATCTATATCATATCTATCTCATATCTATCTCATATCTGTATATAGAGATGTATACATTTTATGTGAAACATGTAAGGAGTCCTTAATAATCACTCTCCACCTCTCTTATACTAGATGTATCCTGTAGATGACCCCTGATCTCGTAACCTATTTAGGAGAATGGGGATAATAAAGTTTTGTTCTCCTCCCGCCAGGTCGTGCTGCATTACTCTGCTTCATGGACGTCTAGAAGTATCTACATGGGTGTTTTAGTGTGTGGAGTATTACACATCCTGGTCTGGTGTCTGTGTTGGAGATCGCTTTATCTTTGTCTCACATGTGGATCTTTGTTGGGTGTTGATCATTTTTGGCTCCGTACCATTATAGCTGTGACTCGCTTTACTTCACCACCTATTCTGGAAGGATATTAAGTCACAGAGCAGGAAGATGTTCTTAGCTTTAGCACTTTCAACATCAAGTGGATGGATATTTGTATTAGTTTTTGGTCAAGGATTGACCATCATCCCCTCTGCGTAGATTAGGCTTATCAATGGCGGTCAACAAGGGGTTAATTCCCCTGAATAGAGCATCAGGATGTACATGCCCACTGCAGCACCATTCATTGTCTGAGGTTCCATTCATTTTAGAGAATGGACCCTCATTCCTGTCATCGGTGGGGGTCCTAATGGGCATACAATTCAATCTTGGGTCAAGTAGTTCAGTAAAGTACTTGATGATCTTGAAATTCTCACTAGAGGTATACACAAGGAACAACAGACTGCTGCAGCTAATAGTAAGTTTTCTCTCTTATCCCAAGTGTTTTATTCATATCAGTACAGGTCAGTAATGCTCTATAATGTCCCATAGGGTTTAGAGACGTCATAGCAGCTAGTCTCCAGCCACCAGCTGTGACATAGAGCCATCAGAGGGTTAAAACTGCAAAAAAAAGCAGTCCAACTAAATATTTAGTTGTAATTGCTGACGCACACCCCTGTCCTAAAAACTTGTCAGTCAACACAAGTCATAGGGGCTGATTTATTAGGACTGGTTAATTATGTGCCAGGCTTGTTAGGGTTGGAAAAGCCACAAAAATTTTCAAAACTTGTGGCATGCTGGGGTATTTGCAACTTTTTTGCGCTTTGATCCTAAGCTTACTGCTACCTGAGGCCAGCTATATATACAGTCCCCCATTTTGGCGCAGGTTCTGCCGCCTGAGGCAAGGAGCTCATCTTGCCTCATGGCTCGTGTATACATGATTGCCCACCAAAAAAATGGTGTACATAATATTTGCCCCAATATCTACTAGACACAGTGCCCACTTCATTGGCATGCCAGACTGCCCCCATATCAGCCCCCCTCATACATAACAGGCCCAGCAATCACTTCCCAGCACTATAGTCAACCATCTATAGAGAATATCAGGAATACAGTAAACGTGATATGATCTTCCCAGCTCTTTTTATCCATATATGGCGCCGTACATACTCGGCTGTTTCAGGATATTGTTTTTCTTGGAAGCTCTTTTCGTTCCATGGTTTCACATATTGTGCCAAAAAAACTAAAATTACCAGCATGGAAAAATAAAGTTATGTGATGAGTGGAGGTATACAGTGTGCGTATGGAGCTTCATTATTTGTCATATACATGTGTACCCCATGATCTATAAAGTCCTGTGGATTATGATTGCACAATATTATTATGTACATGATAATACATGGATACCATTAGCCACATACACGGAGGGGTTGTCCATTTTCCTGGAAAGAGATGATCCGAAAAAGTCTCTCTCTTAAAGGGGTTCTCCAGCTCCATAGAGATGAATGGAGCAGCCGGCACATGCGCGACCGGCTGCTCTCTTTATATTGGGTTACAACAGGGGTACTACGGAACCCCGTTCTTGTGATCCATGGGATCCCATCACTGAGACCCCTATCCTGTGGATAAGGGATAACTTGTATGTCACTGTAGAAACCCTTTAAAGAATCAAGTATCAAATAATTCCTGGTCTTGTAGGATGGTAAAAATGGCGCAAGGCTCGCAGAAACCAGTTGGCAAAGATAGAATTGCTTGCCTATCCTTGGGTCACGAAGGAGACTTCTCTAGCCGTTGTACAGAGTCTTAAAGGCTATGGAGATTCTGGGTAAGGAATATACAAATAGGGGCCCATTTATCTTAATCTGGGATTTTTATGTCTAGTTTTGTGCCTCTTTTGAGGTTCTTCGACTGGACCTAATAGGCTCCCATACTGGCACCCATACTGTCCCCTCTGGCACCTCGGTTTTTGTGATTAAGCTTAATAGTGGCAGTTTAGGGGTTAAAGAGATCTCCGTGCTTGGCAGAGGCAGTGGAGCCCATTATATGTGTAAGAGCCGGGCTCCTACTGCTGATCATGCTAACACTATGACCGTGGCAGCCCGATCACCAGGACAACAACGCTCGTCCTAACCCGCTAAACTCACTATTTTGGACGACCATATTTGTCCTTGTTCGTGACGCTTAATTTTTTCTACAACACCTGAAATACACATACCTTAGAATGCAATAGAATTCCTTAGAACACAATAGAAGGGGAAAAAAGATAAATGTGTCCCATCGTTTTTCCAGGATGGGGGGGGGGCTTGTGCGCCTGTTTTCTGGTGCATGGTCAGGAATTGCAACTATTTCTCCCTATAACTCCACCCCCACACCTGCACATTAGCTATAGCCTGCATCTGTTGCAGGTTACAGCGCAATTCTACACGACAGGACCTGAAGTAGAACAGCCACCCCACACACCGGCCAATGGATCTATCAGGAGGCTCCGGTCCGACGCATGCAGGGATATGGGATATCAGTATGATACATCCCCCCAATGTGTTGTAGAGTTTCCTTCCCCTTCCTGACCCATGTCTATGGCCTTTCACTTATCCTAACCATTTTTTTTTTTATTTCAGAACATCCAATTTAAGGTCAATAGTTAGGATTATGCTTTCTTTGAATCCAACCAATGTTCTTCATGGCCTCAGGAAGGTCGGAGCCCATATTACACCCAGTCCCCCCTGTCTCTCTGTTTCTAATATCCTGACTACATCCTGACAAGTTCTGCTCACATCTTCTCGGATAACAGTAGAAAAACAAACAAATGTCGTCTATTACTAAGTGTCTGGTGCGTGATAGGAGGTCAGTCCCCAGCAGGAACTAATGTGTCCTTGCTGATAGTCGGGAGGAGAACATGGAGCAGATTGATCCCAACACTGAGGACATCCTGGCGCGGAGATAAATCTGTACAGTTGTGACAACTTCCTTCCATCGCTCGTAAATATGAGGCCGTCTCAATATGGCTACCGCAGAGGAAGGACCAATCTAACATTGTCCATCCATCGGCACTAACTGCTGATCATCATGGACCTTCAGAAGATGTACAGTTCAGATACATGGACATGTTGGGTCCTCCAAAGCAAGTCCTTGTTTTTTTATATGGATGGGTCAGTAGTATCAGATCAGTGGGGATACAATGGCTCCGTCTGCTCTATAGTGGCCATGCGGAGAACTGCATCTTAGTCTAATGAATAGGAGCGAAGCTAAATTAACCCTACATGGCTGCTGTACCCTATACAGGGTAAACTTCTGGATCTATTCCTAAATAGTGTCTGGGTAGCGTAGTAGATCACATTAGGGTCTAGGTGTCAGACCCTCTAAGGATAGATCATCCGTACCAAAAACTGACGTCCTGCCTAGCATCCCCTTTAACTTGGGCTCTAATGCAAATCAGTAAAGGGTCTCTACTTTCTATGTGCCATCTATAATACCAGTGCCTAATATAGCAATGGGGGCTTTTTTTGGTAGGGGGATGGAAAATTGTGCAAACGTCCAGGGCAACAATTTTCTGGAGGGGCTTTGCAGATGCGAACCAAAACTAAAAGGTATTATTAAGTAGTGCATATTATACCAGTAGTTTTGTCCATATAAAGCTTCAGAGAGTGATGGGTAGTGGTCCTGCAGATCTGTGTAACTATACCTATGTGATGTAAGTAGCAGCAGGACTGTAAAACAAAAAAAAAAACATTGATATTCCAGGATTGGAGCTGGACTTGGAGCACTGGGAGAGTGTCCTCATATTGCTGTGTTCTTTGACCTCTGCTTTCAAACTCCCCCCCCCCTACTGTAATATCTAACCAGAAAACTACCACTGCTTTTACTCAGAGCAGAGAGGAGGGGCTGTGCCGTGAGATTTTATACACCAGTGCCACACATTGCTCCAAGTCCAGCTACAATCCTGGAATGTAATAGAATTTTTACAATCCTGCTGCTATTAACAACACACACCAAGGTATGATTATACCGGGGCAATACATAACACTGTCTGAAGCTTTGTAGTACTTTATGGGGGTATTATAAAATGATGTGCAGGTGACTATATGACGGTATTATATGAGCTCTTTATCGTAGTATTATTTAAATATTTAATTTTATCTGGACACTATATCATGATATTATTTGGGATGTACATGGCAGTATTATTCTGGCACTATATGGCATTAGGACCACATAGGGCACATTTAGTTACCCGGTCCTGTCGCGATCCCCGATCTGGACGGTCCGACGAAGATGAAGTCTGGCGCGATTCACCAAGATCGTGCGCCCGATATCCTGCATGTGTCGCTTCCTCGCTGAAGTCCGGCGGAGTTCACCTTCTTCTTCCCGGTGCATGTAAGTGCATGTCTTGCGACACAATTTTGAATGGTAAATCCTGTGCGTTGTCCAAATCCGTCGGGTTGTCCGTCGGCCCAACCCCCGATTTGTGTTGCGCGCCAAAAACCTTTTCTAAATGCGGCACACATCGGAAATCGTCGGCTTTTCCGACGATAGTGCGGACCGCTGAACCTTAGTAAATGAGCCCCATAGTGTCTAAATTCAGACTTGGCCTAGGTGGGACTTCTACCTCTATGCCCCTGGCGGCCATGCCTGCCTCTACCTGCCCTGCTATCTCCCTAATGCCGCCATCTGGTCACATATGGCACATACCGCCCCCTCACTCTGGTATGAATGGGCACGATTCGCTTTCCCGGGGCCCATTACTTTTGTCCAGCTGTTAGTAACAGAATATGGATATTTTCCTCTCTCATGGTAGCGGTTACGGACAAGAAAGTCTTACTCCTCATTAGTCATGGAAACTTCTAGACTGATCCGATGAAACATAGCGGGAGGGAATGTTACTCTCCTCCAGTATTGGATCCACATTTTAGGCATCTTTTTTTTTTTCATTTTTATTTGGAAACCTTCCCAAGATTTCCCGCGCTGTGGTGAGGAAGGAAATGGCGGATCTAGGGGAGTCCCTACTAGACGAGGCGCCACGCCTCAAGCCTCACAGATGCCTCTTACTTAACCATTGAGGGCACAGACCGGTCTCTCGCACCGCGCTCGCTCTCTATACACAACGCTGCTTCCTGCTGATAGCGGTTTTACCGAGAAATCTCTACATCTGCGAAACATCCTGATCGCACATGAGGTGTAGCTGAGCTGAGTTTGTCATTTATGTGTTTTATGCTACCTCCATGGTGCTGAAAAGTTATAGAGGTGTAGCAGAGCTGAGTGTGTCGGTTATGTGTTCGGTGCTTCCTTCAAGGGGCTGAAAAGTTATAGAGGTGTAGCAGAGCTGAGTTTGTCGTTTATGTGTTCGGTGCTTCCTTCAAGGGGCTGAAAAGTTATAGAGGTGTAGCAGAGCTGAGTTTGTCGTTTATGTGTTCGGTGCTTCCTTCAAGGGGCTGAAAAGTTATAGAGGTGTAGCAGAGCTGAGTTTGTCGTTTATGTGTTCGGTGCTTCCTTCAAGGGGCTGAAAAGTTATAGAGGTGTAGCAGTGCTGAGTGTGTCGGTTATGTGTTCGGTGCTTCCTTCAAGGGGCTGAAAAGTTATAGAGGTGTAGCAGAGCTGAGTGTGTCAGTTATGTGTTCGGTGCTTCCTTCAAGGGGCTGAAAAGTTAGAGAGGTGTAGCAGTGCTGAGTTTGTCATTTATTTGGTTCATGTATCCTCCATGGTGCTGAAAAGTAATTGAGGTGTAGTAGTGCTGAGTTTGTTTCTTCTTTGTGAAGTTTCCATGATGCGAAAATGAAATACAGATACAGCAGAGCTGAGTTTGTCACTTGCAATATATGATACTGACCTGTATAACTGCAAATAAACTAATAAGGGAGCATTACACAAGTTACAGTAACATTATCAGTCCCATTGGGAATGAATGAAACAAGGGCCAAGGAACCCCTGTTTTCATGACCGGGGGGGGGGGGGGGGGATAGGGGGAGTCCCAGCGGTTCGACCCCCCCAGTGATTTGACAATTATCCGTTGTAACATATTTATACTGTAAAATGTAAACTTCTGAAGTTGTAAAGAAGTGTTCCCCCTCTATAACCAGCAGCCCCCCACCAATTACACTTTCACGGCTCATCTAATGGACGCCCCCTAAAATGCAGCCCCCTAAGGAGTTAAACGACAGACTCAACGCTGCTACATCTGGATGTGGCTAATGAAATTCTCATGTGTAAGGGAGGATGGGTCATGCATGCGGCGCAGACAGGGGCTGGACTCAGCTGCTGAATCCCCCCTTTGCTCCCACCCTCCTTAGGATCCTTTGTCTACAGAGCAGCACAGGCGAAATAACTTTTTTTTTTTGGATTCCTAAATTTTATCCGCAGTATAAAATGAAGGCAGTGAGTAAAACACACATAAAAATATACACTTTTAGTATAGGGGCCCCCCTAGGATGCAGAGCCCTGGCTATAAAGAGGAAACTTTTTGTCATGTTACTCAGTGTTGCCCTGGTGATGAATACACTGGGGACTGGATATGACTTCACCATCTTACAATGGGGTGAGGCAGACTTTGGCAACTAGCCAAGTCACCAGCTGTTGTGGTACTACATATACCAGCATGGCCAGCAACCTAAACCACAGATACCTACATATTCTGTGTATACTAATCGACTACAACATTTTAGAAGCAGCTTCTTCCATGACTTATCATATCCGAAAAGTTTGAAGCAAACTAATAATAAATAATAATAATTGTTTTATTTATATAGCGCACACAGATTACGCAGCGCTGCACAGAGCTTGTCACATCAGTCCCTGTCCCCAATGGGGCTCACAATCTAATCACTTACCAGTATGTTTTGGAGTATGGGAGGAAACTGGAGGACCGGGAGGAAACTCGCGCAAACAAGGAGAGAACATACAAACTCTTTTGCAGATGTTGACCCTGGGACTTGAACCAAGGTCCCCAGCACTGCAAGGCTGTGATACCTACTACAGTGGTACTACAAGTCCCAGCATGTTAACTGTATTGCTGCTTTAAGCATATATTACTTCTACATGACATTACAGGGGTACTACTAATCCCAGCATGCACATTACTATTGCTTATCAATGGTGGTGCCTGCAAAAACTTCCCATAGAAAAGCTTCTAGTTTTCCATCATCATAAGTCCATGGCATTTGCATGTGTTGGATGCTGCAGTACTACTAATCCACATTGTTAGGCATTGCACGTGATAGAGGAACACTGGTTGTGGTGGTACTACAAATCCCAGCATTGACCTTAGCCAGGCATTCTGCAATGCATAGCTATGGAAGCATCCATAGGGTGTGCCTGTGCATGTCAGAGAAGGGAGACTTTAAACTTGTAGTACTACAACTCCCAGCATGTACTTAAGTATTGCAGTAGCATAAGAAAGCTACAATGTACAGCTGTGAAAGTACATTATTACAAATCCATAGGGTTTGCACGTGCATAAGTTGGAGGAGGGACACTTTAAAGCTGTAGTACCACAACTCCCAGCATGTACTTTAGTATTACAGTAGCTTGGAATAGCTTCAATGTAAAGCTGTGGAAGTATAAGACCAAAAATTCATTGTTTGGCTTGCACACATGATGGAGGAGAGACACTTTATGGTTGTAGTACTACAACTCCAAGCATGCACTTTAGTATTGCAGTATCTTGGAATAGCTGTGAAAGTATATTAACATAGGGTCTGCATGTGCATACGTTAGAGGAGGGACACTTTTAGGTTGTAGATTTGTAGTACCACTAGTCCCAGACTGCCCCATACTGTCCTAGCATTCTGCAGTCCATACTCTAGCTGCCCCCCCTTGCACAGCCCCAGGTTTTTGCAGCAGGGAGAAGTTTCATGAAAACTTAGAAGTTAAAAAAAAAGTTTTGCAAAACTTATTAAAAAAAAAAAAGTTTCTCCCCTGCTAGGAGACAAATAAGAGATGCTCCAGCCCTGAGGTCCTGCCCCTTCTGCTGCTATTGGCTGTGGATTAGTCAAGGTCCTCATGGAGCCCTGCACATTGGTGGCCTGTGGCATCACTCCTACCCCTGAGCCGCTATCTGCAGTATAAATACCAGTCTAGGTGCCAGCTCCCTCTCCTGCTGAAGCTCTGACTGGGGACCACTGCAGCCCTGCATTGCCATCTCACACAAAGGAATAGCAGCCCACCATGAGTACCAAGTCTTCATACAAGAGGCTCTTTGGGGGGAACCCCAGATCTAGCTCCTCTGGAAGTCGCTATGTCACCTCCAGCAGTAGGTACACCCTGGGCAGTGCCTACCGCCCTGGATACAGCAGTGGTGGTGGTCTTACCAGCAGAACAGTCTACACCACATCATCCTCCCCAGGTTCCTACACCAAGTCATCAGCTGTCAGGCTGAGGAGCAGCCTTCCTCCAGCCAGGGTGACAGATAGTGTAGACTTCTCCCTGGCAGATGCCATCAACTTGGAGTTCAAAGCCAACAGGACCAATGAGAAGGCTGAGATGCAGGAGCTCAATGACAGGTTTGCCAACTTCATTGACAAAGTTCGGTTCCTGGAGCAGCAGAACAGGATCCTTCTGGCTGAATTGGAGCAGCTGAAGGGAAAGGGCACCTCCAGGGTTGGGGACCTGTATGAAGAAGAACTGAGGGATCTCAGGAGGCAAGTGGACCTTCTGACTAATGAAAAAGCCAGGGTGGAGGTGGACAGAGACAACCTATCAGACGACCTGCAGAGAGTCAGAGAAAAGTAAGTCTTGATACAATGTTGCACATTTCGTTCTAACTGTAAATATTTACATCTTTAGATACAATGTAGATGGTTAACCTTATCCTCAAATTGTTACATCATGTCCTCAAAGTGACTCATTTATGGCCAAAAAAGGGGAAAAGGTTTCTCTTTAAGAGAAATTGGGTCAGGCTTGTGTTGTGCTGCCCATTTTGGGGTAAGTGGGTTTGTTTTGGCTTGGAACAAGGGGTTTATCCAACAGTGTTGAGATTGCTGGTCCAGCAGAATAGATACAAAAACTCCAGCCATGCAGCATAATATTAGGGCTGGGAGTCTGGTGGTGCTGTGGGCTGGAGAGATCTTGGCTAGAGGACTGTCTGGTCTCTGGGATGGGTGTGGCAGGTCATTCAAACTGAATTGGGCACCGGGCCTGTTGTCCACATAGATGCTGAGAGGCGTGGGCGAGTCTCCATATACATGATATAACAATATTTCTCAATAGTTTTATACATAAATATTCTTTAGATAATAGTATAAACCTCAGTAATTCCTCCTGGCATCACCATGAATGACAAATTCACCCATAGCCACAGGTTTTAGAACGTAATATAACAGTTACAGATCCCTTTTTTCGTAGCTTACACAACTTCATTATTATGTAGCAAGTTAAACTTTTGTAGGACAAACTTTTTTCCTAATATATATTTATGATTTGGATTTTAGGCTACAAGACGAAATCATGCAGAAGGAAGAAGCTGAGAGCAATCTGCAGTCATTCCGACAGGTTTGTGGCTTTGCAGATGTGATACTCAATAACACCCTCAGGAAATGCTGCCTGACACCCATTCTTTCCTGTTTACAGGGTCAGGCTCTGCTCCATACTGCCCCCTAGGGGTATGCAGTATAAATCCAATAGTTAAAGAATCCTTAAACTTATATTCAATATTGGATGCATACAATACAGAGTAGTCATTGTGTGGACAGGATTTTTTTTTTAATGTGTTTATTATTACAGTTTTTTAACCCCATCCCCTAAAATATCTGTTAAGGGAATCAATAACTTGTCTAAGTACTTGTCTAAAAATTTGGGAGACTATTTCTGGGACTGTTGCCGAAATACTATGTATTATTAATATGCAGAGTGATGTAAAATTACCTGATCTTAGTAGTTTTTCACTAATATAAGGGGTATATTCACATGCAGCAGATTTTTCTGGTACTACCCTATTTATCAGAATGAGTCGTATAGAAATCCAAATATTTGACGCCAAAATTCTCCAATTCAGATCAATGCAACAAGATTTTAATTTGCATAAAAATGATTGCCAGATGTGATTAGACTATTAGATGACTCAGATATGAGATGCAGGCACCACACCCCGACACTGCTGGATGCTGAGGTGGCCGAGAGGAGCCCTTTCCAAAATTTCTTGACGTCACTGGCCCTGCCCAATGACCACAATAGGGGGGAGGGGAACATCCTCCACCCCTACTGCAATATGAAATATGGACAGGAATACAATCAAACAATTTTAAACTAGATATTTTAATAGAAAGACGGAATCAGAGGAAAATGCTTCCTTCTCCACTTACTTGGCGCCTCTTATGCTTCCTAATTTTTGCTGAGATCCTTCTTTTCACAAAGATGTATAGAAGCTCTTTTGGGTATCAAATTACACAGAAGTCTATGGAGAGGGAGTGAGCTACTGCAGCTAGGTCTCTCCCTACCAGCTCAGAGAACTAATAGCCCAGACCACTTACATAAAAGGTGGGGTATCCCAGTCTCCCCCTAAAGCTGATGATGTACACTAGATAAGTAACAGCCAAAGTACAAATTTCACCACTATGTTTATGGGGGTCTCACTACTCCTCTGACTTCCCAGTCTATTTGTTCTTGGAAGAACCAGAGGAGTCTAACAGCTGCCTTTCCACCCATGAAAACACATGCACACTCGGACAAGACCTGCATGTATGTGTATGAGGTGGGGATGGACAGGAGAGATAGCTGTTCTCTGATACTTTCCCTGTATGGAGATTCTTGTGAAATACTTGGTATAAAATATAAAACTTAATATAAAATCTCTTTAAAATGTAGCATTACGTTATGACAAGTCCGGGTCATAGGGGGATGGGCATGACTAGATCTTGTACTACAGCATCTATATGTGGTCACTACTGTCTTATGTCTGGGGTGAGAAATGATATATGGATTCAATGCAAACCAAAGGGGGAATCCCTGTGCCATGCTCCGCCCCCTGAGCTCCCCACTGTAGGCTTTTTTTTAAGGAATTGTCTAACTTTCACAATCTCATATGAATGAACTGATGATCTGATCGCCCCTGGATCTGACTGGTAAAATTGCAGCCCATATCCAGTGTCAGACTGGGATACCTTGGGCCCACTAGTAAAATCTGTTCTTGGGGTCCACCACAACTATCAGTTTGTCATATAATCTATTAATATGATCATATAAATACATAAGATAGTTGATATGCTCTATGCTAAATATATGAATAAACTAAAGAGAGGGCACCTTGTCCAGCACCAATTATGCAGGGCCTGGGGACCCACCTGACTCAGGGGCCCACCGGGGGATCCACCTGTTCACCTGTGGGTCAGTTCCAAGCCCGCCCATATGATATAATATTACAATGTGTCGATTCAATGTAACTCAAGACTGGGAACCTCCACTAGGTCTATAGATCCCAATCTCTACCAGTAGGAGGCACTCTTATATCCCATCCTTTTAAGAGCTGATGACCTCTTGAGACAACTCTTTAAATATAAAAATAGGGATCACCTCTTTTAAAATGCGAAAAAATAAGCTGCTTCCCGTACTTGGCATAACCAACAAACAATACACTAGGCAAAAGAAGTCAAAACCAGCCAGACATTTCTTCTATAGTGGCCTCTGCAGGTGAAATGTAGTATTGCATGATGACCATTCAATTGAATGCTTGAGCATGTAATAAGCGGTCATCTTCAGTCCTCCAAGACAAAATTCAGTCTCTGCCTTACAGAGGGAGGGTTGTCCTAAGCAGGAACCTCATGATATGATGCCTGAACCCCTTATAGGGCAAATATATATATATATATATATATATATATATATATATATATATATATACATATATATATTCCAGATCAGTTAAATGCTGCGTACTATGATACCTCTATAAAAATAAAGAATACTTTAGTCTTATGGCTGCAAAATAAGTAACTACCCCCCTAGGGTGCTGCAGGGTACATGACCCCTGAGCATTCAGTGCACATCCCCACCCATACACAATAGCATCCACTTGTGTGATCCTTAAGAACTTCTCAAGCTCATGGACCATTCCTTCACACAAAGAAGTCTCCCATATAGCATAGAGCGGCAGTCATGGTGCAATAGCCGATCTGTTTCCCCTCCTGACAAGCGCCGCAGCTTTCTCACGCCTTCACTGAGGAATGCAGCTCCGGGATCCATCCCAATCCCCTGGAATAATAGCCGGCTGTGTGCCCCTATTGTAGGGTTTGTTGCTTGCAGCAGTGTATTATGTGCGGGACACACAGGAAATTACATTCTTTATTATTTTATTAGATGCAGAAGAAGACATTCAGGATGGATGTGATCCCCCTGTATGTTCTGTAGGTCACAGACCGGATGTGATGGATGTGATCCCCCTGTATGTTCTGTAGATCACAGACCGGATGTGATAGATGTGATCCCCCTGTATGTTCTGTAGGTCACAGACCGGATGTGATAGATGTGATCCCCCTGTATGTTCTGTAGATCACAGACCGGATGTGATGGATGTGATCCCCCTGTATGTTCTGTAGGTCACAGACCGGATGTGATAGATGTGATCCCCCTGTATGTTCTGTAGATCACAGACCGGATGTGATGGATGTGATCCCCCTGTATGTTCTGTAGGTCACAGACCGGATGTGATAGATGTGATCCCCCTGTATGTTCTGTAGATCACAGACCGGATGTGATAGATGTGATCCCCCTGTATGTTCTGTAGATCACAGACCGGATGTGATGGATGTGATCCCCCTGTATGTTCTGTAGATCACAGACCGGATGTGATAGATGTGATCCCCCTGTATGTTCTGTAGATCACAGACCGGATGTGATGGATGTGATCCCCCTGTATGTTCTGTAGGTCACAGACCGGATGTGATAGATGTGATCCCCCTGTATGTTCTGTAGATCACAGACCAGATGTGATAGATGTGATCCCCCTGTATGTACTGTAGGTCACAGACCGGATGTGATAGATGTGATCCCCCTGTATGTTCTGTAGGTCACAGACCGGATGTGATAGATGTGATCCCCCTGTATGTTCTGTAGGTCACAGACCGGATGTGATAGATGTGATCCCCCTGTATGTTCTGTAGATCACAGACCGGATGTGATAGATGTGATCCCCCTGTATGTTCTGTAGATCACAGACCGGATGTGATAGATGTGATCCCCCTGTATGTTCTGTAGGTCACAGACCGGATGTGATAGATGTGATCCCCCTGTATGTTCTGTAGGTCACAGACCGGATGTGATGGATGTGATCCCCCTGTATGTACTGTAGGTCACAGACCGGATGTGATGGATGTGATCCCCCTGTATGTTCTGTAGATCACAGACCGGATGTGATGGATGTGATCCCCCTGTATGTTCTGTAGATCACAGACCGGATGTGATGGATGTGATCCCCCTGTATGTTCTGTAGGTCACAGACCGGATGTGATAGATGTGATCCCCCTGTATGTTCTGTAGATCACAGACCGGATGTGATAGATGTGATCCCCCTGTATGTTCTGTAGGTCACAGACCGGATGTGATAGATGTGATCCCCTGTATGTTCTGTAGATCACAGACCGGATGTGATGGATGTGATCCCCCTGTATGTTCTGTAGATCACAGACCGGATGTGATGGATGTGATCCCCCTGTATGTTCTGTAGATCACAGACCGGATGTGATGGATGTGATCCCCCTGTATGTTCTGTAGGTCACAGACCGGATGTGATAGATGTGATCCCCCTGTATGTTCTGTAGATCACAGACCGGATGTGATAGATGTGATCCCCCTGTATGTTCTGTAGGTCACAGACCGGATGTGATAGATGTGATCCCCTGTATGTTCTGTAGATCACAGACCGGATGTGATGGATGTGATCCCCCTGTATGTTCTGTAGATCACAGACCGGATGTGATGGATGTGATCCCCCTGTATGTTCTGTAGATCACAGACCGGATGTGATGGATGTGATCCCCCTGTATGTTCTGTAGGTCACAGACCGGATGTGATAGATGTGATCCCCCTGTATGTTCTGTAGATCACAGACCGGATGTGATAGATGTGATCCCCCTGTATGTTCTGTAGATCACAGACCGGATGTGATAGATGTGATCCCCCTGTATGTTCTGTAGATCACAGACCGGATGTGATGGATGTGATCCCCCTGTATGTTCTGTAGATCACAGACCGGATGTGATGGATGTGATCCCCCTGTATGTTCTGTAGGTCACAGACCGGATGTGATAGATGTGATCCCCCTGTATGTTCTGTAGATCACAGACCAGATGTGATAGATGTGATCCCCCTGTATGTTCTGTAGATCACAGACCGGATGTGATAGATGTGATCCCCCTGTATGTTCTGTAGATCACAGACCGGATGTGATGGATGTGATCCCCCTGTATGTTCTGTAGATCACAGACCGGATGTGATAGATGTGATCCCCCTGTATGTTCTGTAGATCACAGACCGGATGTGATAGATGTGATCCCCCTGTATGTTCTGTAGATCACAGACCGAATGTGATAGATGTGATCCCCCTGTATGTTCTGTAGATCACAGACCGGATGTGATGGATGTGATCCCCCTGTATGTTCTGTAGGTCACAGACCGGATGTGATAGATGTGATCCCCCTGTATGTTCTGTAGGTCACAGACCGGATGTGATGGATGTGATCCCCCTGTATGTTCTGTAGATCACAGACCGGATGTGATGGATGTGATCCCCCTGTATGTTCTGTAGGTCACGGACCGGATGTGATAGATGTGATCCCCCTGTATGTTCTGTAGATCACAGACTGGATGTGATAGTTGTGATCCCCCTGTATGTTCTGTAGATCACAGACCGGATGTGATAGATGTGATCCCCCTGTATGTTCTGTAGATCACAGACCGGATGTGATAGATGTGATCCCCCTGTATGTTCTGTAGGTCACAGACCGGATGTGATAGATGTGATCCCCTGTATGTTCTGTAGATCACAGACCGGATGTGATGGATGTGATCCCCCTGTATGTTCTGTAGATCACAGACCGGATGTGATAGATGTGATCCCCCTGTATGTTCTGTAGATCACAGACCGGATGTGATAGATGTGATCCCCCTGTATGTACTGTAGATCACAGACCGGATGTGATGGATGTGATCCCCCT
Organism: Engystomops pustulosus; assembly: GCF_040894005.1. NCBI lineage: Eukaryota > Metazoa > Chordata > Amphibia > Anura > Leptodactylidae > Engystomops > Engystomops pustulosus. The sequence continues at coordinate 194,264,489 of NC_092415.1, read as the reverse complement.
GTATGTTCTGTAGATCACAGACCGGATGTGATGGATGTGATCCCCCTGTATGTTCTGTAGATCACAGACCGGATGTGATAGATGTGATCCCCCTGTATGTTCTGTAGGTCACAGACCGGATGTGATGGATGTGACCCCTTGTACGTCTTGTAGGCCATAGACCGAGGCAGATTACATAAGGTTCCTCTTGAGAAGTAACGGATAGAGGAAAATATGAAGTTGTGCAATGTGGAGATAGCTGATGTGGCAGCCGGACCCACCCTCAGCAATGCTTAACCCTTATGATATCATTACATTTTATGATTATATTGTAGTGTAGTCGCATTTTGTAGTATTTGAGTCACAAATTAAATTATTGGGATAGAGTGTTTCCACAATTTGTGGGAGTGACGGACCTACACTATAGACTATAAGTGTGTAACTTCAGGGATTGGGGAGGGTACAGGCATACGCAGGGCCAGATGCTTTAGGAGCCCAAAATAGGTACATGCTGCTGGATACATAGAGTTGTGGATGTAGATTACGCAGCACTGCACAGAGCTTGCCGGATCAGTCCCTGTCCGCAATGGGGCTCACAATCGAATCAACCTACCAGTATGTTTTGAAATGTGGGAGGAAACCAGAGGACCCGGAGGAAACCCACGCAAACACAGAGAGAACATACCAACTCTTTGCAGATGTTGACTTGATCTTAATTTGGGACTAATTGTGCCAGAGTATGATGCTCGCTCGATCTATAAGTGGGCTTGATAAATACGGTCAGCGTGGTGCACTGATTGGCTGCGCTGCTGGAGATCCTCTATGCCAGAGCAGAATAGAGGATAGAGATAGGGGGTAGAAGTCACAACTCCCAATATCTGCGTCTGTTGTCAGGTGTACAAGCTGTGATAAATGTAATATCTATATATCTCAGATCTATCTCTCATATAGATAGATAGATGGATGGATGTATAAATAGATATGAGCGAGAAATATGAGAAAATAGACTGATATTATATATGCAAGAGAATCATGGATAGATAGATAGATATGATATAGATGGTAGATAGACAGATATAATATAGATACATATGAGACGGAAAGATGGATGGATAAATAGATAGATAGATAGATAGATATGAGATGGATAGATAGATATGAGATGGATAGATAGATAGATATGAGAAAGATAGATATTAGATAGATAGATGGATAGATATGAGATAGATATGAGATAGATGTATAGATATGAGAGATAGATGATAGATAGATAGATAGATATTAGATGGATAGTTATAATATAGATACATATGATACAGAAAGATAGATAGATATGAGAAAATAGATTGATATTAGATAGTTATGAGATAGATAGATAGATAGATAGATAGATAGATATGATATAGATAGATATGATATAGATAGATAGATATGAGATAGATAGATAGATAGATAGATAGATAGATAGATAGATAGATAGATAGATAGAAAAAGAGAGTCCACAGCAGCACAATGTCCAGAATACCCTACATGGTATAGAGATAGATGAGATAGATGAGATAGATAGATAGATAGATAGATAGATATGAGATGGATAGATAGATAGATAGATAGATAGATAGATAGATAGATAGATAGATGAGATAGATAGATAGATGAGATAGATAGATAGATAGATAGATAGATAGATATGAGATGGATAGATAGATAGATATGAGATAGATGAGATAGATAGATGAGATAGATAGATAGATAGATGTGAGTTATATCTATTCTATCTAGTCTATCAAATATATAGACATTGTTATTATCGGTGTCTCTGAGCTCCTTTATCTTCGGAGCACCCAGTAAAACAATAGGGGATCAGTCCCTTTTGGAGCCTGTAGCAGTTCTCAGCACACAGGGGTCTTTGAGTGGGGTCTTTCATATGTAAAGACTTACTGACATGAGTAAAGTGAATCAGTAATGCACTGGGGGGATGCGGGGGATGGGGGGGTCTCTCGGTCACAGGACATAATTGGTGACTATTTCCAATACTGAAATCTTTCATTGTATAGAAAAGACAAAAGCGCTTGTTCTAGATTTATGGGAGAAGAGGACGGGACATAAAGCTGAGGACTCTGCTAGTATGGGAGAAAGTCACATAGGACTAGGCGTATAATATCAGAGGGGGATGGTTTATAGTCCCGGTTCTTGTTTATGGACGTCTTCATCTCCATCTTGAGTATCTTGATTGTTACATTTAGGTTGTAGATCCCATTAATATAAAGGATTTCCTCTGACAAATCCGATTGTTTATCATCTGTAAACAGGAATTAGATGGCTTGGATTTTACTCTTCTGATTCTTTCCTTCCTCTGTTATTCTTCTCGGAAATGAATGTATAAAGTCACGGCTGAAGGAATCCTAATCTCTTGGGATGTTTATCGGTCTTTTTAGTACTGTAGACGATTGCTAAGAATAATGGTCGATGGGACCCACTGAGACAGCTGATTGGTCTTAGATGGTCATGTGACTTCCCAACTCTTGTGGTCCATGCAGGAGTAAAGAGACCAATGGAAAACTCCTCTATAGCTTTGATTTTGGAGACAATTCTGCTTGTGTCTGAACTTCTTCCCTAAAATTTATATTACCTGGCAAAATCTAGATTCAATCTAGTGATCGGAGATAACCGTGGCTTTTTTTTACTATGAGAACTGTCAATCTATGGAATAGCCGAGCTCAGGCGCTGGTCACAGCAGGGACAGCAGAGAGCTCAGGCGCTGGTTACAGCAGGGACACCAGAGAGCTCAGGCGCTGGTCACAGCAGGGACAGCAGAGAGCTTCAAGAAGGGTCTAGATGCCTTTTTACACCTAAATAATTGATGGTTATGTTATATAGAATTGTTTCCCCTAAATCCCTTCCTCATCCAATCCCTTCCCTTCCTTGGATGAACTTGATGGACAAGTGTCTTTTTTCAACCGTATAAACTTTGATACTATGAACCAGAAGTAGGGTCTTCACCTAGGAGTAGTATCTTGACGTATAAGACACAAATCGTAATTGTACATGATGATAAATTTTTGATTTTTTTTTGCCCCCAGGATGTGGACAACGCCTCTCTGGCCCGTATCGACCTGGAACGCAAACTGGAATCTCTCCAAGAAGAAATTATTTTCCTGAAGAAGATTCATGACGAGGTAAATGAGGAATCTTCAGGAGAAGTGGACGGGTTTTTATTTTGTTTATCATGCCAAATCTAAAAATGTGCTTTCTAGACATAAAGCCAAGTGAAGGTCTCTCTTATCTGGAGTGGACTATACTGGGCAGACAGAGGTCATATGGACAACCTGTGGGTCTCCTTCTAGATAATGGAGCTTTATGGGTGTGCCTGGTGTGTACATTGTGTTCTTTACCCAATCTCCACACTATGTCCCACCCAAAGGTCCCATGTCTTACTCAACCAATCATTGATATCAAATGTGGATCTCTTCCGAAACATTGAATGTTCTCGGTGTTGAGCACCATCTTAATTTTTGTTCAAATATATTTTGCATTTATACATTTTTATCGTTTCGTTCAGGAAATCCGTGAACTTCAAGTACAAATCCAGGACCAACATGTCCAGATCGACATGGACGTCTCCAAACCAGACCTCACAGCCGCTCTGCGTGACGTCCGCCAACAATATGAGAATGTCGCTTCCAAGAATCTGCAGGACGCTGAAGAATGGTACAAGTCCAAGGTAAGAAGGACAGAAGAACCTGGATGAAGTTGTCTATGATATGCATGAATGGGTCAGGAGGGGCTTTAGTAGACTCCATATTGTCATAGTAGAAGATCACCCTTTAATATGGGTTGGACTGGCCCACCAGAGAATCAGAGGATCCCCCGATGGGCCCAGTCTCTAATGTAATAATAATCTCCAGTAGTTGAAGCCTACAAGAGGTAGATCATGGGCATGGACATTTTCTCTGGTGGACCGACTGAGTTCGACATCTCCTTTAATGATATGAATCTCAACCCTGTAATTGGACGTTATAATGTATAAGTAATCAATGAAATATTTTTTCCCTTCTGTAGTTTGCCGACCTGTCGGAAGCTGCTAACCGCAACAATGAAGCCTTGCGTCAAGCTAAGCAGGAAACGAATGACTACCGCCGACAGATCCAGGCCCTCACCTGCGAGGTTGATGCAATGAAAGGATCTGTAAGTAAAGTGATGGATCACGGATGACGTCATTTGGCGTCACGCTACGGATATTTCCAGCAGCAATTAAAAATTTACCATTGTTTCTTGTCCAAAGCTACTGTGTAGACCTGTGCGTATCTATGGTAACAGACTACAAACAAATTCTGTGTAGTCTGATCATTCAGAAATCAGAGTTGGATGGATAGGTTGCCGTTATGTGACATGACTATCCCTAAACGAGCTGTCACTGTCTTCCAGAACGAGTCTTATGAACGCCAAATGCGGGAAATGGAGGAGAACTTTGCCCTTGAAGCTGCTAATTACCAGGACACTATCAACCGCCTGCAAGAGGAGATCCAGAACATGAAGGAGGAGATGGCCCGGCACCTGCGCGAGTATCAGGAACTGCTCAACATCAAGATGGCTCTGGATATCGAAATCGCAACTTACAGAAAACTGCTGGAAGGAGAGGAGAGCAGGTGAGTATGAGGACAAGGCACATCTGGATCGGACTTGTATATTATGGAATATTTTAATAGCATTTATTTATTATGTATTTTTTTCCATTATAGGATCACCATTCCAGTCCACTCCTCCTTCTCTAACATGAGCTTGAGAGGTAAGTAGAAGTCATTGCATTGTATACTTCATGACAGCCATAAACAGTACTGCCTCACAGTGTTATATATCATCCCATAGTCTGCTAGGAACCAAACCTCTCTCTGTACTATACGTCTCTCCGTACTATACCTCTCTCCATACTATACCTCTCTCCATACTATACCTCTCTCCATACTATACCTCTCTCCATACTATACCTCTCTCCATACTATACCTCTCTCCATACTATACCTCTCTCCATACTATACATCTCTCCATACTATACCTCTCTCCATACTATACCTCTCTCCATACTATACCTCTCTCCGTACTATACCTCTCTCCGTACTATATCTCTCTCCGTACTATACCTCTCTCCGTACTATACCTCTCTCCATACTATACCTCTCTCCATACTATACCTCTCTCCATACTATACCTCTCTCCATACTATACCTCTCTCCATACTATACCTCTCTCCATACTATACATCTCTCCATACTATACCTCTCTCCATACTATACCTCTCTCCATACTATACCTCTCTCCGTACTATACCTCTCTCCGTACTATATCTCTCTCCGTACTATATCTCTCTCCATACTATACCTCTCTCCGTACTATACCTCTCTCCGTACTATATCTCTCTCCATACTATACCTCTCTCCGTACTATACCTCTCTCCGTACTATACCTCTCTCCGAACTATACCTCTCTCCGTACTATACCTCTCTCTGTACTATACCTCTCTCTCCGTACTATACCTCTCTTATCTATGTATATCAGTTTTTTCCCCCTAACATGTAACTAACCTTTTGTTTTGCAGAAACTAACCTGGACTCTCACCCCATGGAATCCACCCACTCCAAAAGAACTCTTCTGATCAAGACTGTGGAGACCAGGGATGGTCAGGTAGGTAGCACAGGGTACACCGACCCTCTTGTATATCCAAAGGGGAGGGGCTAATTAACCGTTTTCTGGTAAAAGGGAGTGTGGAAGTTAGTAATAGTTGAAAAAATTGATTTCATGGTTGAATTCAGTTGTCTTCTGGCTTCACACCAAAAATTTCCCAACATTCATTTATGGCAAAGGTTTGGTTCTCATAAAGTATCTTGTAGGGTTTTAAGGGGTACAACATTTTAATAAAATATCCATAGAATTGGTCCTCAGTGTTATATTGGGGAAGGTCCAACATCGAGGTCCCCTATAGATCAGAGGATACATAGAGAATGGAATAGTAAGCAGACAGCACCATTCTATATGTAGTGGTCAGACCAGGTTATTGCAAACAGGGGTGGAATTACCAGGAGGGTGCCCAGATAGTCATAGGACACAAATTCACCAAAACTAGGGATGAAGTCCTTGGCCCAGGCTCAGCTCCCCTTCTTCTGCTTCTGGGTTTGTTCTCTCCCCATCTAACTATCCCCCAAATCATCTGATCTATAGAGGTGCTGGTTAATGGACACCACCAATCTCATATTGATGACCAAACATTAGGAGCCTAGAAATTCCCTTATGGGAAATCTACCATCAAAATCTACCATAAACCAGGGACATTACTCATAGATCCAGGCACCGTGACTGTGGTAATCTCCTAATATTTGTCATCCATGGCCTCCTCCCTTCTAAAATCAACTTTGAAAATTATGAGCCAGAAAGGCTACTGAGGGTGTTACCATAACCCCTCGGTGCTGTAGCTTCACAGGCTGTTACACGGTGCAGGAGCATTCCACCCTTCTCACACTGTGTGAGATTACAGCAGGTAGAGGGAGTAGGAAATTGCTGAGTGAGCCTGTGAAGCTGCAGCACTGATGGGCTCTGGTAACACCCCCAGAGCCCTTCTGGCTCATTAGCATAATTTTGAAAGTTGATTTTAGAAGGAAGAAGGTCATGGATACACATATAAGAAGATTACCACAGTCACATTATGTCTCTGATTTATTATGCTTGATTTTGATGGTAGATTTCCTCTTATTCCCTACAATATAAAGCTCAGTTGTTGGGGGGGTGTCCTTCTACAAGCTCGCTGACCGACTCTAGTATCAGAATAAAATTAATTTATCTGATTATAATACACATTAAACTAATGATATCATTTTAATTTATCAGGTTATTAATGAAAGCTCCCAACAACATGATGACTACGAGGACTGAAACCTGAACCCGCCCCCGAGGATCCTTGACCAGCGACATCATATTGTCCCCTGTGTTTAAACTTTGAAGAAATCCAGCTTTCAAGTGCCTTTTGCTGTTACTTCAAGAGCGGGAGGATAGACTTTCTACAGGAGCGGTGGTAGGCAACCTGTAGCTCGCCAGCGCCTGGGCATGCTGGGACTTGTAGTTCCTCCCTTGGCTGGGGAGCTATAGATTGCCATAGAGGGGGATTAGTCTTTGGGGTTTTGCAGAGTGATGGCAGTGGTCTAGTTTACACTTCTTACTAGCAATATCTCGTGCTGCAATACTGTTTTTAAAAAAAAAAACATTCCCAAGAAAAGCTTTTTACTTCCAGACGACCTGTCAGTGCTTTAAATAAATCTCTAGAAATATAATCTGCCTCGTGTCTCGTTACTTCATCTGGTGGTGGGGTAAATTGGTGTTATCTGGTAAGGTCAGAAGAGGTGACCCCGGACAGAAGGCCCTATTACAGGCACATGGCCTGGCTGCTGCCTGTAGCTTTCCCTTTAAGATATGTCAATAGGTCACATTTGGTCAACAGACCGGGAACTGCAGGGATATTACCCAGCTAATCCCAATATACAGTGTAATATATATCCAGCTAATCCCATTATACAGTGTAGTATACATTCAGATAATCCCAATATACAGTGCAGTATATATACAGCTAATCCCAATATACAGTGCAGTATACATCCAGATAATCCCAATATACAGTGTAATAGATATCCAGCTAATCCCATTATACAGTGTAGTATATATCCAGCTAATCCCTATACACAGTGCAGTATATATCCAGCTAATCCCTATACACAGTGCAGTATATATCCAGCTAATCCCTATACACAGTGTAGTATACATCCAGATAATCCAAATATACAGTGTAGTATACATCCAGCTAATCCCCATATACAGTGCAGTATACATCCAGCTAATCCCCATATACAGTGCAGTATACATCCAGCTAATCCCCATATACAGTGCAGTATACATCCAGCTAATACCCATATACAGTGCAGTATACATCCAGCTAATACCCATATACAGTGTAGTATACATCCAGCTAATACCCATATACAGTGCAGTATACATCCAGCTAATCCCCATATACAGTGCAGTATACATCCAGATAATCCCCATATACAGTGCAGTATACACCCAGCTAATCCCCATATACAGTGCAGTATACACCTAGCTAATCCCCATATACAGTGCAGTATACACCCAGCTAATCCCCAAATACAGTGCAGTATGCACCCAGCTAATCCCCATATACAGTGCAGTATACACCCAGCTAGTCCCCATATACAGTGCAGCATACACCCAGCTAATCCCCATATACAGTGCAGTATACACCCAGCTAATCCCCATATACAGTGCAGTATACACCCAGCTAATCCCCAAATACAGTGCAGTATGCACCCAGCTAATACCCATATACAGTGCAGTATACACCCAGCTAGTCCCCATATACAGTGCAGCATACACCCAGCTAATCCCGATATACAGTGCAGTATACACCCAGCTAATCCCCATATACAGTGCAGTATACACCCAGCCAATCCCCATATACAGTGCAGTATACACCCAGCTAATCCCCATATACAGTGCAGTATACATCCAGCTAATCCCCATACACAGTGTAGTATACACCCAGCTAATCCCCATATACAGTGCAGTATACACCCAGCTAATCCCCATATACAGTGCAGTATACACCCAGCCAATCCCCATATACAGTGCAGTATACACCCAGCTAATCCCCATATACAGTGCAGTATACATCCAGCTAATCCCCATACACAGTGTAGTATACACCCAGCTAATCCCCATATACAGTGCAGCATACACCCAGCTAATCCCCATATACAGTGCAGTATACACTCAGCTAATCCCCATATACAGTGCAGTATACACCCAGCTAATCCCCATATACAATGTAGCATACACCCAGCTAATCCCCATATACAGTGGAGTTACATCCAACTCCCTTCACCATAATGTTGTGACATGTACCACTTTTTTAGTAAGTATCCCTGGCTCCAGTAGTGGATTATAATACAGGCGGTTTGTGCGGTAGCCTGGGGCCAAAACCTTCCGCCCATAGGCACCCAATCCATCCACCAAATTTTATCCCGAGAAGGATTTTCACCCATAAAAATAATAGTACATCTGTTCCTTCTCTCAATACTCATGTACACAAGAGCCATTTCAGGACCTTTAAAGGTCCACCAAAGTTCCTAAGTCCCGGGGTTACATACAAGATAGGGTCAGGAGGTTTGTTCTTAAGTTGAATTTGTATGTAAGTCGAAACTGTATATTTTATAATGGAAGTTTGCCCCAGTGACAATTGCAGTTTCAAAATTTTTGCTGTCATTGGACTAAGGATTATCCATAAAGCTTCATTACAGACACCTTACAGCTGATCATTACAGTCTGGGACTATAGTAACATCCAGAGAGCTTTACCTGAGGTCACAGTGGCCAGAGGGGTCCGTCTGTAACTATGAGTTGTCTGTAAGTCGGGTGTCCTTAAGTAGGGGACCTCCTGTATTGCTTGGACATCAGTAACAGGCACGGACAGTCAGCAGGATACTGACAGGACCCCTGTAACAGAAATAATAATCAGGGACAAGGTATAGGCATCAGTATACTGACAAGGACCCGTCATGAAGAGCCAGTCAGAAGACTACTGACAGGACCCCTACAAATACATATAAGACTATAAGATTGCAGGGCCATTGGTATAATACATATCTACCACTGGAATCAAAAATAACAGTTTATCCTCTGGGGTCAACATCAACCACATCACCTAAGTCATTTGATATATAAAAGATGCCCCCCCTGTCACTCAGTGGAGACACCCAATGTCACTAAGGGCTTTGTGCCAGTTTTCTGTAAGGCTTTGCACATTCTTTCTAGTGATAACTGCTTGCACAGGTATTTATAGGGAACCTGTCAGCAGAATGACCTAATAAACCACTACTAGTATGTTGTAATGCAGCTAATCACCTTCCTTTCTTTCATGGCCCCACATGGTGGCATCATCCAGAAAATCACCTTTGAAGTGAGATGTGAATTAGTTGTACAAAGTCAAGGAGGCGGAGAATTTAGCACTGAAGTCAAGCTCTCCCTGCCTAGAATGTCCCCTTCACTGTAATTGATTAGTCCTGCATCCAGAAACATCATTAGGCAGATCTCCTGAAGTCCGGTACGTGATGTCAATCACATGGGAGGATGTGGGGAGAGCTTGACTTCAGTGTTAAAATCTCCGCCTCCTGGACTTTATGCCAGTTTACATCTCACTTTAAAGTTGATTTTCTGGATGATGCCACCACACTGATCCATGAAAGAAACAAAAACTAGAAGGTGTTCAGCTGCAGGACAACATACTAGTAGTGGTTTATTGAGTCCATTTCTGATGACAGGTTCCCTTTAAGAAGCGTCCGAGACACATATGTGTCACACACAACTGTTTTATGTTCCGGCTGCACTATTCTTCACGCGACACAAATTTCTGCACTGAAGGGGGCGCTCCGGTGCCCAGTCGGACCGTGCACCACATTTTATCATGCAAAGTCCGACAGAAATGTGTCACACGGTGCACCGAAAAAATTTGGTGCACTCTGTCAGAGCAGTGCAGGGGGTGCCAGATTCATTAAGAACGGGTACCAGAAATCCTGAATCTGGCGCCCCCTGCACACTACACAGGTAACTGCACACAGCACACACTGCACTGTATGGCAGGGACCTAGTAATGATTTGTGTCATGTAGGAATTAAAGAGATCCTTGTCCCCTAAGAAATATAAGATTTATTTTTAAAAATCCTCAATCGCAAAAAACTAAAACTTTTATGTTCTTTGAATTAATTGAATTGAAAAAATTTGCATTAATAATAAAACATAGACAATTTTATAGAGATTTTATATGGATTCAGATTGACTACAACTGTAAGAAGCTGTAGCATAACCTGTTATTTATGATAGGGAGGAGGTTCAAAGTTTAGAAACAATTAGGAGAAAAAAACAGTGTGCAAGATTTGTTTGTTTTTGTTTTTTTGATGGAAAATCACTAATAGAATTGTCATGGGCAGCACGGTAGCTCAGAGCTTGGCACTACAGCCTTGCAGCGCTGGGGTCCTGGGTTCAAGTCCCATCCAGGTCATCATCTGCATCCGGTTCCCTCCCACACTCCAAAACATACTGGTAGGTTGATTAGATTGTGAGCCCCATTGGGGACAGGGACTGATTTGGCAATCTCTGTGCAGCGCTGTGTAATCTGTGCACTATATAAATAAAGGAATTATAATTACTATTATCATTCTAGTCAAAACTTTTAGAATCTCTGTCTTCTAAATAGCAAGAAAAACCCATAAAACTCAGTTTTACTTTTATTCCCTGACGTTCATATAGAGCCACAAGTTACAAAGTTGTTCCACGTTGGAGTTGACAGCGGAATATTCCGTAATTGACATCATTTAGATGTAATGATTTTGACGCTTTCCATGGTTTCTATACATTTTCCTAACGAAAACAATCTGGAGGGATGGAAATGTTCCTGGGTAATGGCTTCCAGTTGTGTGTGTAGTGCCTGATGTCTGCTAACAGATGCTATGTAATGGTATAACATGGTGACTGTAAGAGTATACAGCAGCGGAGAAACGACTACCCTCAGCATGCCATGATAAACAGAATAAGGGAATGCTGAGAGTTGTAGTCTCCTAGCACATCTCTGCTTGTCACAGGGTGCACAAGATACAGAATAGTATGTGGTAGGAAACCATCCAGGAGACTATGTTGCCCCCAACTAGGACACTGAGGGATTGTGCCCCCCACTAGGACACTGAGGGATTGTGCCCCCACTAGGACACTGAGGGATTGTGCCCCCCACTAGGACACTGAGGGATTGTGCCCCCACTAGGACACTGAGGGATTGTGCCCCCCACTAGGACACTGAGGGATTGTGCCCTCCACTAGGACACTGAGGGATTGTGCCCCCCTCTAGGACACTGAGGGATTGTGCCCCCCTCTAGGACACTGAGGGATTGTGCCCCCCACTAGGACACTGAGGGATTGTGCCCCCCACTAGGACACTGAGGGATTGTGCCCCCCTCTAGGACACTGAGGGATTGTGCCCCCCTCTAGGATACTGAGGGATTGTGCCCCCCTCTAGGACACTGAGGGATTGTGCCCCCCACTAGGACACTGAGGGATTGTGCCCCCCACTAGGACACTGAGGGATTGTGCCCCCCACTAGGACACTGAGGGATTGTGCCCCCCTCTAGGATACTGAGGGATTGTGCCCCCCTCTAGGACACTGAGGGATTGTGCCCCCCACTAGGACACTGAGGGATTGTGCCCCCCACTAGGACACTGAGGGATTGTGCCCCCCATGGTTTCCTGTGTTATTTCAATGATCTCACCGCTCGCAGGTCCCTTATGGAATATGAGGTTATGGTATTTATGATGTAATTTCTGTGGTCACTCATAAGACACAACCTCCTGTATGTTCATGGTATATTTATCGCTGGAAGGTAAAATCTGAGGAGGTCACATGATGATATCACAGGACGTCCATCTGCCAAGTTGCGAGATTTTCCCATAAGTAAGATATAAACCTTGCTCCTAGGTCACATGAAATATCATCACATATAAGAGCTGGACCTAGTATTACAACAGGGTCACTTTTTGGTCATTAACCCTAATGGTACATGCCCTCAGTGGCGTAACTAGGAGAGGCAGGGCCCCATAGCAGACATCTGAAGGGGCCCCCCTGCCGGATTAAAAATATACATATATTAAATTCCTATATACATAAACATAGAGTTCACCACACATAAAAATATATACACTGTTACACACATACACTCACCGGCCACTTTATTAGGTACACCATGCTAGTAACGGGTTGGACCCCCTTTTGCCTTCAGAACTGCCTCAATTCTTCGTGGCATAGATTCAACAAGGTGCTGGAAGCATTCCTCAGAGATTTTGGTCCATATTGACATGATGGCATCACACAGTTGCCGCAGATTTGTCGGCTGCACATCCATGATGCGAATCTCCCGTTCCACCACATCCCAAAGATGCTCTATTGGATTGAGATCTGGTGACTGTGGAGACCATTTGTGTCCAGTGACCTCATTGTCATGTTCAAGAAACCAGTCTGAGATGATTCCAGCTTTATGACATGGCGCATTATCCTGCTGAAAGTAGCCATCAGATGTTACAGGGTACATTGTGCTCATAAAGGGATGGACATGGTCAGCAACAATACTCAGGTAGGCTGTGGCGTTGTACCAAGGGGCCCAAAGATTGCCAAGAAAATATTCCCCACACCATGACACCACCACCACCAGCCTGAACCGCTGATACAAGGCAGGATGGATCCATGCTTTCATGTTGTTGACGCCAAATTCTGACCCTACCATCCGAATGTCGCAGCAGAAATCGAGACTCATCAGACCAGGCAACGTTTTTCCAATCTTCTACTGTCCAATTTCAATGAGCTTGTGCAAATTGTAGCCTCAGTTTCCTGTTCTTAGCTGAAAGGAGTGGCACCCGGTGTGGTCTTCTGCTGCTGTAGCCCATCTGCCTCAAAGTTGGACATACTGTACGTTCAGAGATGCTCTTCTGCCTACCTTGGTTGTAACGGGTGGCGATTTGAGTCACTGTTGCCTTTCTATCAGCTCGAACCAGTCTGCCCATTCTCCTCTGACCTCTGGCATCAACAAGGCATTTCCGCCCACAGAACTGCCGCTCACTGGATGTTTTTTCTTTTTCGGACCATTCTCTGTAAACCCTAGAGATGGTTGTGCGTGAAAATCCCAGTAGATCAGCAGTTTCTGAAATACTCAGACCAGCCCTTCTGGCACCAACAACCATGCCACGTTCAAAGGCCTCAAATCACCTTTCTTCCCCATACCGATGCTCGGTTTGAACTGCAGGAGATTGTCTTGACCATGTCTACATGCCTAAATGCACTGAGTTGCCGCCATGTGATTGGCTGATTAGAAATTTAGTGTTAACGAGCAGTTGGACAGGTGTACCTAATAAAGTGGCCGGTGAGTGTATAGGGCATATACACATCACATATACAGACATACAGTGCCATATGCAGACATACAGCTAACATACACACCATATACCATATACACATAGAGCATATATACATCACAGATACACACACACATATACAATATATATATATACCATAGTATGTAGCATAATATGTATATAATGGTGCACATTCTTCATTCTTTAGTGTCTGGTTGGATGACGGGGCCCCCTGACACTGTGGGCCCCATAGGGGCTGCTATGGCTGCTACCGCTGTAGTTACGCCCCTGCATGCCCTTGAGGAAGTGCATCATTCACTTGTGCCCGGCTCCTATTCCACTCAATGCCAGGAAGTCCAATCCAATTAGTCAGTCATTGGCCGCTCAATGGGACTTCCTATTCCCTATCAGAGATCTACACGGGAAGAGAAATCTGTAGCACAGGTCCGGCTCGTGACTGGTGCCAGCAGCTAAAAATGGGCATCAACTTTCCCAAAATGTCAACACATCAGAAGTTCTCTGAAGTTCTCAAAGTGGCGATTCTGCTGGGAACCTCAAGTGATGGGCAGTGGTCCCTGGTCATACATGTGTCATACGAGCCTAAGCCGGGATCATTACACACGTTTCGGGTGTAGCTATAGGGGGAGGCAGAGGCCTCTTCACAACCGCGTGGTGCTACATAAGGAAAGTGCAGACTATTTTTTATGCCAAATATTCTTTGCAGCGCCATCAGCCATCTGTTATATGGTGATAAAAAGTAAGTGGCCAGAATCCAGGCACTGGCACCACGTCTCCCCGGCTTATCACCGCGCTCAGATACTTTACCCGTGTCATCATTTCCCACCAGGTCTGAGACAGGAGCGACATTTCCATGTAAGATCTGTAGACTCTGCATCTAACAGTCTACTCTGCCTCCTACTTATCATAACTTACACACGAGACTCACAGCAAAGCAGCTTTCTTATAGTTACATTCTTGCAGGCAGAATGTTATAGAGCAGGAGAAGCTGAGCAGATTGTACATAGTGTCCTATCTGCAGGCAGCATGTTATAGAGCAGGAGGAGCTGAGCAGATTGTACATAGTGTCCTATCTGCAGGCAGGATGTTATAGAGCAGGAGGAGCTGAGCAGATTGTACATAGTGTCCTATCTGCAGGCAGGATGTTATAGAGCAGGAGGAGCAGATTGTACATTGTATCCCCGGTAGCTGCACACAATATACTGTGCTCTATGTTTATATCAGGCCAAAACAACTTTTTATATGCTGACCTTGGGTGTGATTGCTCATACAATATCCTGCAATACAACTCCCATCATACATCTCAAGATGATACAATAATAAATGCTTGACATTCCGTAATGTCTGAGGTCACATGTTCTTCCTTCTCTGATACGTATAATGGCCGGTGATGGGGGAATATGTGCAGGTTACTCAGTGTCCACAAAGGAAATGCCAGGAGATTCGCTGAGGTCACAGATTATTGTTGCACATAATTGAATTATCTGCGTCTACAGGACAGAGGGGAGAATCTGTGTCAGGAAATCCTTGGATGAGTCAGAGATTACAAGAAGGAATCTGCACCCACCGGGCGCTCAGTATTGGGTAGTCCCTTGTTATAGCGCCCCCTATGTGCCATACAATATGACCCATAGCATTGGGTGGTCTCTTCTAATAGCGCCCCCTATGTGTCATACAATATGACCGATTGCATTGGGTGGTCCCTTCTAATTGCGCCCCCTATGTGTCATACAATATGGCCCGTAGCATTGGGTGGTCCCTTCTAATAGCGCCCCCTATGTGTCATACAATATGGCCCGTAGCATTGGGTGGTCCCTTCTAATAGCGCCCCCTATGTGTCATACAATATGACTCGTAACATTGGGTGGTCCCTTCTAATAGCGCCCCCTATGTGTCATACAATATGACTCGTAACATTGGGTGGTCCCTGCTAATAGCGCCCCCTATGTGTCATACAATATGGCCCGTAGCATTGGGTGGTCCCTTCTAATAGCACCTCATTAGCATACGGATTAAAATGGGAGTTTTTCATAAACTTTTGTGTTTCCATTTTATGCTCCTCACTTTGAGAAATCCACCAATTTTTTAATTTTTCTATGTACAAGGGCTTGTTTTCAGTGTAGCAAATTGTACTTTCCAGTGACACTATTTAATATTCCATGACATGTACTGGAAAGTAAGAAAAAAAATCCAAATGTGGGGAAAGTGGGGAGAAAACGCTTTAGCTCTGTATTCTTATGGGCTTTGTATTTATGTCTTTCACTTCTTGTTCCCGGTGACACCTTCCTTTTATTCCTTGGGTTGGTACGATCACGGGGGACACCAAATTTATATAGTTACTAATATGTTTTCATTGAATTAAAAAAATTAATTTGCCATGTTCTAACGCCAATAACTTTTTTGTACTACAGTGTAAAGATCTGTGTGAGGTCTCACTTTTTGTAGGATGAGATGATGTTTTCATTGCTGCCAGTTTGCATTATGTACGAGCTTTTGATCACTTTTTATTAAAATTTTTATGAGATTAAAAATGGAAGAAAAAAAATGTCATTTCTGATATTTGGGCGCTATTTACCATTATGAGGTTTGCCCTAGGGAATAACCGTTTTTATATTTTAATGGATCGATACTTTTGGGACATGGGGATACCTAAGATGTTTATGATTTTTTATTTTGTTTACTTTTATATCAGTTCTAGTGAAAGGCGAGATTTAAACATTTAGTTTTTTAAATAAATTTTTTAAAAACTTTTTAATTATTTTTTTATCCTTTGAGGTTCTGACCCTTTGCTGGTGGTCTCTAAGCATCCGCCTCCAGCAAGATAGGATATGAAGACCTGACTTTTGGGAACTTTAATCTTGAGAAAAGGGACCTTCTAAATATGTCACACTAATAAGAGGAAAAGCATAAATTCTGCATCACATTCAACCCCATAGACTATAATGGGGAGACCCATATTCACTGCTAACTCTGTTTATGGTGTGAATAACAACTGATATTGGGTTTCTTTTAATTTCTTAAAAAAAATTGATGTAATGCTGCTGCCACCATCTGGTAGTTAGTGAGTACTGCAGTTTTGTGACATTTTAGGAGAAACTAAATCTAATTCTCACAGGTAGGTTGAAATTTGTGGTTGATAATTGACACCTAATCAAAAATCTAAGGGGTTGAATTGGTTAACTTTATAAGTAATATATAATGAATTATTTGCATGGTTAAAAAAAAATAATATATATATATATATAGAAAAGATATACACATATCTATTCATACAGTGAATTATTCATAGTATTAGGATATCTATTGGACTCTGGCTGGTGAAAGTATAGCATAGCACCCATTACATACGTTGTTGAGGACTGTACTGCTGTTTTTATTCATAATAATACATTTTTATTTATATAGCGCACACAGATTACGCAGCCCTGCACAAAGCATGACAAATTGGTCCCTGTCCCCAATGGGGCTCACAATCTAATCAACCTACCAGTAATTTTTTGGAGTGTGGGAGGAAACCGGAGGACCCAGAGGAAACATGCAAACATCAAGAGAACATACAAACTCTTTGCAGATGTTGACCTGGGTGGGATTCAAACCCAAGACCCCAACGCTGCAAGGCAGAAGTGCTACCCACACAGTGTATATATTTATGTATTTTGTAGGGTTATATTGTATGTTGAATATGTCATCCAAACAATGAGGTCATTTGTGGTTGCAGGGGTGTCTTTTAATTGTGTAGTACATATTTAATACACGTGAGGGGCGCAGTGTGGTCAGTTGT
Source organism: Engystomops pustulosus (assembly GCF_040894005.1). Classification (NCBI taxonomy): domain Eukaryota; kingdom Metazoa; phylum Chordata; class Amphibia; order Anura; family Leptodactylidae; genus Engystomops; species Engystomops pustulosus. Next base: position 194,246,708 of record NC_092415.1, on the reverse strand, counting down.
GAGTGGTATATATTTTGTAGGAGCACAGTGTGTGTCATAGGTGTTATGTAGGGGATACCATACATTCACAGAGTGTCAGTGAGCCAAGTTTCCCTTCCAGCATCGCCCTGGAGGGGGCTGTTATCCATTCTGTTTTTTGAGTCACGTGTGGGCACTTTTTTGGGGGTTTGTCTGGTTATTTTATTAGACATGATATTGTGTGGGATCAGGGGTAGACCATCGAACTGTTTATTAAAATAATATCATACTGGTAGTCGGTCCTCAACTTCTATGTAGCCCACGGTAGCTGTAATCTACCACTGATTTTCAGCAAATCTCAGCTTTCCCTAGTGCTAATTCTCCTCCTGCTAACCCAGGAGCCTTAAAGGAAACCTAACGTGAGGAATCTGCTAGCAGAAGTAGATGTGATGGTAGCTTCCTCCAGCTACCTCTGCCCTAATCTGCAATGTAATTACCCTTCAACCTAACTGCAGAGGCTACTGGGGCGTGTACTATCCTGGCCAGGCACTGGGAGCTAAGCCTACTCCATGCCCAAGTAGCCTCTGAAGGTAATTTACATATTACTTAAATAAAGTTTGTAACAAGTTAGGTTCCAGGATTATTACATTACAGAATTGGGCAGAGGCAGCAGGAGGAATCTACCATCACATCTACTTCTGATAGTACATACTTCATGGTAGGTTTCCTTTAAAAGGAAATTCACCAGCAGTATTGACCACACAAAGCTGCAGACAGTGTTGGCCTTGGATCTGTGTAACCAGACCTCTGTGAATGTTGTTAGTAGCAGCAGGATTGTGAAACATGGATTTATCTCACAAAGTTATGTTTACTTATCTCTCCAGTGACAATACCCAACACTGTCTGCAGAGAGCACAGAGCACAGCAGTGTGAGGAAACTCTCCCAGTGCTTCAAGTCCAGCTACAATCCTGGGCTTTGAATGCATTTTTCACAGTTCTTCTGCTACTAACAATGCACACCAGGGTATGATTACACATCTTTCCAGGGACAATATTTAAGACTGGCTGCAGCTTTGTTTTAAGCCATATATTAATATGCTATAGGGTATTCAGTTATTTTATTATCTTATTATTTAGTTAGATCTCTGTGCTTGTGTTACAGCAATTCACAGTGACTGAGTAGAAAAGAACAATGGACCAGTCCTGAAACAGGGCAGGTAGACAGATCTTGTGTAATCTACTTGTGGACCTGCAGGTGGCAGTACAATCATTACATTTCCAGAAAGGTTTGGAATCTGAGTTGTGAAAATTCCGGACCACATTGTATAAAATAACTACATTTTTTTTTATTCGTTTCCCGTAGAAATTTTCCACTAGATCTGTCCGTGGCTTCTCTCTGCAGCACAGACGTTACATTACATTTACAATGGGGGTCATTTACTAAGGGCCCGATTCGCGTTTTCGCGACGTGTTACCCGAATATTTCCGATTTGCGCCGATTGTACCTGAATTGCCCCGGGATTGTGGCGCACGCGATCGGATTGTGGCGCATCGGCGCCGGCATGCGTGCGACGGAAATCGGGGGGCGTGGCCGAACGAAAACCCGGCGTATTCGGAAAAACCGCCGCATTTAAAAAACGAAAAAGTGTCGCTTGGGGAGCGCTTACCTTCACCTGGTCCGAGGTGGTGCATTCCGGCGCGATGAGATGACTTTCAGCGCAGCAGCGCCACCTGGTGGACGGCGGAAGAACTACATTCATAAATCCCGGCCGGACCCGAATCCACCGCAGAGAACGCGCCGCTGGATCGCGACTGGACCGGGTAAGTAAATGTGCCCCAATATGTTGTATGTTCGGCGATTCTGTGTCATAAATGTGTCCACAAAGTAGATTCCTACCAGATGGATGATTCACAAAATACTGGGGCTCATTTACTAAGGGTCGCGCGATGCACTTTCGTCAGACTTTAGACCTTTCTCGGGGATTGAACGGGACTGTGCTGGGATTGTGATGCACACGATCGGATTTTGGCGCAGGTGCACTGATTAGGACTGAGCTCGGGATTTAACCTTCAATTTGTGTCGCAAGCCCAAGCACTTACATGCACCAGGAAGAAGAAGGTGAACTCCGTCAGACCTGAGCGAGGAAGCGACACATGCAGGATATCGGGCGCACGATCTTAGTGAATCTCGGCACAGTGCATTATACACGGACAATGCACTTTCTGTGAACTCCAGCGGCCGGGTAAGTAAATGTGCCCCATTGTGGCCTAAAATTGTTTAAAAATGTCACTTTTAAAATTACCTGGAACTACTATTTGGTTCAGCCAAGGAAAGGGTGTGGACTTTCCATCCGGGGTCTAAAAGGGACATATAGGGGCTCATTTACTAAGGGTCCGCACACCGCATTTCCGTCAGGTTTCCCGACTATTTCCGATTTGCGACGCATTTAACAGGGGTTTTTGGCGCATGCGATCCGACTTTCTCTAATGCAGCACAAATCGGGGGGCGGGCCGTCAGACAACCCGACTGAGCGCGGGATTTAAAATTCAAATTGTGTCACAAGCCAAGCACTTACATGCACCAGGAAGAAGAAGGTGAACTCCGGCGGACCTGAGCGGGGAAGCGACACATGCAGGATATCGGGCGTACGATCTTAGTGAATCACGCCGGACTTCATCCTTGTCGGACAATGCACCTCAGGGATCGCGACAGAACCGGGTAAGTAAATGTGTTTCCTCTCAGGCTCCTCTCCCTCACTTTCCACAAATCAGAGATTTTATTTGTTAAAATAACTCCGGGGGCACAGAGTATACAAGTGTTACATTCTCATAAAAGGCCAGACACCCGCCAGACGCTGCAACACAAACCCCCACAGTTATTTATCCAGGTTCCCTTACACTTTACACTTCCAGTTTATGGGAGAAACTGAATTCTAACGTCCTGATCGGGCCAAAGCCTTGATAACTAGTGGGGAATCTACAGTGACCGCTCTGCAAGACATCACCCCCATCAATCAGCTGCGTGGAGAAGCAGTGCTGTGCCTGTGTGCATTGCTTCCACCCCACAGACTTTGTATGGTGGAGCTTGTGGCTCAGTCCCATTCCATTTATTAGGATTGAGCTGCAATACTTAGTACGGCCACTATACAATGTACTGTGTGTGGTGAGTATACTGTGGCTACTCCAAAAAACTGATATATGTTGCCAGGTGTCAGACACTCACCAATATGACATCTTTAAAGGGATCCTGTCCCCAGATTTTAGCTAATTAAACTACTACCCCTCTAAGGTAGAGAATGAAATATCCTAGAATTCTAGAATCTCTCCTGTTTACTTATAAAAAAAAATCTCATCTAAAGTCATGCAAAAATGAGCAGAGAAGAGTCACTTTTAGTCTGAGATGAGTCAAGTTTAGAGGCTGCAGAGGTACAGTCACTTCAGATGCCCCTATCTTGGGCTCCATAACACCTAGAAACATTCTTCTTGTGTCCTATTAACGGAGGAGGAATCTGATATTACAGAACGACAAATCTGATGCAATCTGAAAGATGATATTTCTAGGCACTGGGGAACTGAAGATAGCAGGCTCTAAAGTCACTCCCCCCCTGCAGCCTCTAAACTTGACTCATCTTATACTTCTCAGCTCACTTTCACATGACTTTGGATGATATTTTTTATAGGTAATATAAAATAAGTCTATCATAAGTCTCTTAGAGCAAAACTGTTCTAGTTGCCCACGACAACCAATCAGAGCTCAGTTTTCCTTTTCTCACAGCTGTTTATAAAATGAAAGCTGAGCTCTGATTGGTTTCCATGGGCAACTAGAACAGTTTTACCTCAGAAACCTCTGATAAATCTTCCCACATTTTATGTATATATTAAAAAAAACATCTATGTACACAGTGAAAACAAATTCCAGAGGTTTTTTGGATGTTTGTCGACTGAAATTAAATAATTTACAGGCTGGCGCTCTCCTGGAGAAGGCCTTAGGGAACATGTTTACTTAAGTGCGAAATTGGCACAGCGCTGTGAGGACGGAGCGGAGGATGACAGGATTTCTTTGACGTTTTGGAGAGTCTGAAAACGAATATTTTGATTGTATTTTTATATGTGGAGATAACAATCTGTGTGAATGTATTGTATGTATACTATATACAGGCAGTCACCAGGACACCGAATTTACAGACGCCCCCTAGTTACAGACGGACCCCTCTGCCCCCTGTGACCTCTGGTGAAGTCTCTGGATGTTACTATAGTCCCAGACTGCAATGATCAGCTGTAAGGTGTCTGTAATGAAGCTTTATGGATAATCCTTGGTCCCATTACAGCAAAACATTTCGAAACTCCAATTGTCACAGGGACAAAAAAAAATTCTCTGGAGCTACAATTATAAAATATACCAGTTTCGACTTACATACAAATGCCTGAATAGATAAATAAACTGGAACCTGGAAACCCTGCACCTACAGGACATCATATTCTAAACATAGACATCTAAGGTAACCAGTCGTGTCAATTTCGGACACTTAACTATCTATGGATCCTTATGGACTTATGGTTAAGTGTCGCAAACCATCTGTATCATTTCTGCCTCAACCTGCAAAAAACAACACTTTATACTTTCCTCAATCCAAAGCTCTTGGCTAATGTGTGATGCTTGAATGAAACCGATGCAGTGCCCCTCGGTTTCACTGTGCATGTGCCATAGGGGTGGTGGGTGGACTACATCGGCTTCATTGTTGCATCATGAAGGCCCCAGGAGCACCAGAAAGTCTGATACACCTGATCATATCTTTTTAGTATTTCATACTATATATATATATATATATATATATATATATATATATATATATATATATATATATATATATATATATATATGTGTGTGTGTGTTTCATGCTGTGTATGGACATACTGTATATTTATATTTGAATATATGCTTACTGTATCTTTAAAGGGGTTGGCCACTCTTTTACATAAGCTGCCCATATACCTTTGCTGTCTCAGTAAAAATCCTTGAATGTTTCATAGTTACATAGTATATATGGTTGAAAAAAGACACATGTCCATCAAGTTCAACCAAGGAAGGGATGGGATGGGATTGGAAGGGATTTAGGGGAAATAATTCTATATAACATAATCATCAATGTTATTTAGGTTTAAAAAGGCATCTAGACCCTTCTTGAAGCTCTCTGCTGTCCCTGCTGTGACCAGCGCCTGAGGCAGGCTATTCCACAGATTAATGTTCATCAAGTTATTCGAAATTTCGGCTATTAACGGAATTGTCCACCTTCAGCAAATATTTGATATGGTTTGTGTAAGGAAAAGTTAACCAGTTTTCCAATATACTTTCTGTATCAATTCTTTATAGCTTTCTAGAGCTCTGCTTGCTGTCATTCTATAGGAAGCTTCTTTGCTTACTTCCATTGAATAGAAATCTGTCCATGTGATGTGATGGACATGCATGTGCAAACCATTATTAGCACAGAGAGTGATAGGAGTTGTGAGATAATGTCGGCTCGTGTGCCTGCACCTCCATCACCTCACATGGACAGATTTCTATCCACTGGAAGTAAAAATAAAAGCTTTTACAACAGGACAGCAAGCAGAGATCTGGACAACCATGAGGAATTGATACAGAAAGTATATTGGAAAACTGTTTAAATTTTCCTTACACAAATCATATCAAATATTTGCTGAAAGTGGACAACCCCTTTGACTTTTGTGCAGACTAATTGTGAATTGTTGTTTATATGTCTGAGCTTTGATGAATAGGAGGAGCTGTAGCAGGACATCATGACTCATTCTGCTTCCTCCCCTCCTCATGTGTCTGTCAGTGAGGATGGACTGTGAGAAGAGAGACACAGTGGGTGACGCCATGAGGACGGACTGAAGGGGTGAGAAACAGTAAGCTGTGTATATATGCAGAGGACAGCATGTTGAGAACAGGGAAAGGCTGAGGCTCTCAGAGGAGGCAAAGACACAGGTACATGTACATGCAGAGACATGTCTAATGGAACAGATTTTTTATGAAGTGTCCAACCCATTTAAGGACTAAAAGCACTCCAATGCTTGCTTAGACTTTGGTATACATAGAAAGTTCAGAAAATTCCAAAAAGTACATGGCTAAAAAATTATCCGAGCAGCATCCACCACTTAGCCAAGGTAAGTTATAGGTAGTCGGTGATAGATGAAGCAGCAGTTCAGACAGAAGCTGCAGGAGCAGGAGAATGACCAGACACCTCACTCAGCATCTGCATGGTCCGGAACCATGTACCAGCTGGATCAGTATCCCCAAAAGAACTGGGCACTATCTGGTCATTATTTAGTTATTTGGGGCCACATAAGGTTCCGCATTTGAGGTCAGGGGGCTACAATGAAAGTTTTAATATTTTTCTTTAGATTTGATCATCTATACAGCACAACATGTGTCTCTCCAGATGCTGCGCACTACAACTCCCATAATACCTTGGCCACTTTGCTGGGGGTTGTAGTTTTGACCTAGAGAGTCATTGACCTGAGTAGATTCCTAAGTTTGTCTGTTAAAAACCCACAAAAATAAATTTCTTTGTCTTTGGTGCATTTCAAATATGAAACAGATTTGTCATAATTTATTGAATAAACATGGAACCACCCTCCAGGCATATTCCATTTTTCCTGTAGAGTTGGCACTGAAGTAAACAACAGGCTGGCACACAGAGGGTAGGGGATAGCTGCTGATTGGTCGCTCATGTTTTTGGCACAATTTGCTTCCCTTTTTTTTAAAATAAAACATGTCCTGTACATAATGGATATGTAACTATGAGATATGATGAAGCTTATCCCCCCCTAGGCTTGGATTGGATCGGACCATATTTGGCGTGTGACCATCGTGCATAATTCCAATACATTGTTTTATAAAGCTACGAGATCTGAATTATATAAAAGCCTCAATCAATCCAAATCCAACAACCTCCCCAAAATTGGGCAACCCTATCAAGAGGTGCTACCTCAACTGGACCTTTCACCTCCTCAAGCAACTCCAGCCGTTCATCTACTGATTCCAAAGTAGTTGATATTTTTTATGTGCTCCCTACCTAAAATTTGTGAGCAACGGGTGATGGGGGTGATCACAAAGGGGTGAAACACAGGATGATAAGTGTGGTCACTCTGGATGATGGGATGGGAAAAGGATATCAGGAATATAGGGAGGATGGGAGTATTAATCTGGACGATGGGTGTAGTGCTGCTGTAGACACTCTGCTCCACCCTCCAGTGACTCCAGATGCAGAATGGAGCCGCTAGGGAGTGGGAACACAGTTAAAACAACCCAGTTTGGCTGTAAAATGCTGTGATTGGTCAGTCAAGTCCGACTGACCATTCACAGTGTTTTACATCATGGGCGGGACCACTGTGACTGGTCGGGTGACTCAGGCAGGAGGTTCTCCTGCCTCCGTCGTCTCAATTCCACCCCCGATTTATGTGCATACAGCGCCCATGGCATACTATTACTGCATGGAGCGCTAAGTGACAGCGCTCCATGCAGTAATAGTACATCAAGGAGCGCTAAGAGGTTAAAGGCTCCAAAAGTATATTGTATCATTCAGGCTCCTGTGTACCTATGCACTCCCTCCCTGACCCTATCCGTTCCCTCATGTCATGGTAGCTGCAGCAGCCTGTGTGTGCCTGTATCAGTCTCCTCTCCTCCACACTCATTCAGCTCCCTCTGCCCCTCTCTTCTTCCTATCATGTGCTTTGAGCAGTCAGGAGAAGGAGGGGGATGGTTTGGAGTAGAGGAAAAATACATAAGGAGATACAGGCACACACAGCTGACTGCAGCTGGGCCCCACCCAAGATAATGTGAAATAAAGTTTCGTAAAGTAGCAGCATTATTCAGAATGCTGACAATGGCATTTCTATAATCAGCATAGCATCGGCTTTTGGAAATTACATTCCTGCTGACAGGTTCACTTTAAGGTCACCTTCCCAAGCTACCTTAGCAGTCTTCGAACAATAAGAAACCATGTAAAACACATAGATATGTAAGTGCGTAGGACTGTATTAGCTTTCGGCTGTGATTGGACCCCAGACGAGTCACATACATATCACAAACATAAACTTTTAGCACATTGGTCATTGTGAAGAGTGAAATATTAATAAAACAGTTCTATGTACATAAAAACTAATAAGGCGTTTCTAGAAAACAGCGAGTTCTCATTGTCTCGTATAAGTCCACGGCTATGAATTTGGATTTCATTTTCATTTTTTTAAAATTTTTTTAGTCCATTCTCTAAAAAAAATACAGTTCACGTCTTTCTTTAAAAGCATAAAAAAATGTAAACAATTTCAGTCGTGAAATTCGTCATCCGAGTTCCTGAGCTGGTTTTGGCACGCCAATAAATAAATAGCGCTAATCTTCTCCTCATTGGTCATAAAGTTGAAGTCAAAGCAAAAGCAAAAATGCAATTTCAAGAATCAATAAAAAAAAAGACATTTTCAATATCCTTAAGGAGGACCCCTTGCCTCTCCTGACATGGATGTTTTACCAAATACTGATGTTCTTTAAGAAGAAAACAAGTCTTGGACATCCTTTCTTTTATATTTCCTTCCTCCGATGTTCCTCGGGGGTGTTACCATTTATGGGCGTGTCACTTCACATTCTGACTCAATCCAATCAGTGCTTATAGTACTTCAGGGGCAAAGCCCTTTATCAAAAGTAACCAACTGCCAATTTATCCCGAAAATAATGGAAGAATAGCAGAACTAATGCATGTATATACTAAACATTTTATGTCAGGGGGGTCCTCCTCTTTTAGGTTGTTCTTATAAATAAAGCTGTTTACATATATAAAATAGAAATAAGTCACTTTGTCACATACATCTCATTTCAAATGTGCCCCTTTTGCTTAGTAATCAGTGGTTTCCTACTTTCCACAAACTGCTGGAGACCCCCTCCCTACCACGTTACCAGGGGCCACGTTATGGAACCATGATCCATTGACATCAGGTTGTGCCGTTCACGTGAGGGGGACTATGGGAGGAAGTCTACAATCTGCAGTAACTTATCTATAGACTACTCTCTATCAAGCACAAATCTGGGGTTTCCTTTTCCTGTTACCTAAACAAGGTGTCATAGTAGATGCGGTTAGAAATAGACATAGGTCCATCAAGTCCAACCTAGAAGAAGACTTGTACCCGAAAATTGTTGACCCATTTTTCAGCAACTGTCATCCAGCCATATGCCTGCCCCACGATCCCACACTAACTATGACCCTGTAGATGAGACAATACATCTGCATTGTACCTCAGGGGTGGGACTATGAAGTGAAGGCGTTAACTAGTTATTGGCATTGACCAATTATGTTTGGTCGTTTTGCATCCTGAAGTATGGGTGGGTCTTCATAGGTTCAGGAGTGATTATACTAGAGGATTGGCTTGTGTAAAATGTGTGTACACTGGGTAATTCGGAGTTAGAAGCAGGTTGCCCATTATTTGACTCAAATCGGTCACAAAGAGCTTCTTATGTTCTGGTGGACCCCCACATAAAGACCGCACTTATAACCAGGCACCGGAGCCTCTTTGTGCATCAGGCACATCGTGTGCCCATAGGGCTACTTTTTATTTGCAGTCCACCCCAGTAGGTATATAAAACTGAACCCAATTTTTACTAATTTCCTTAATTGTTTTGCTCTTTCAAGGGGTCGGGGGTCGTCCCATAAATGGCACTAATAGGCGTAATTGTCTGACTACTTGGGTTCCACCAATGGTGCCCCATGTAAATAAATGGAGGTCCACTTCTATAGGACTCTTAGAATAAAGTCCCCTTGATCGGCTGACGTCCCCTCCCCTCTGTTAGCCCCCAATAGTTACTATTGGAAAACCTGTATAATAAGAGACTAAGAATAAGAGAAAAAAAACACACTGGATAGGAAATATGGCCTCTGTTTCCATCCTTTGGGGATGTCACCCATCTTTCTTAGGAGTTAGATCTATGTAATCACTGGATCGATGGTATCATATGCACTGGAACCAAAGATGTGATCATTTGTTATACAAAAAAAAATCTAATAAAAATCAAGAAGGAAACTGGACCCACAGGCACAAGAGGTCAAGGGCCCCCGACTACCCATGGCACTTTTATCTTCTTTACTATGTATAAAAACTTTCCTTCTTTTCATGCTCACTTTTTCAGGACAGAAGTAATATGTCAAACTTTCCCATTGCACGCAATGGTAACTGTAGAAATCTGTATTCAGTAAGCTCCCCCTAGTGGTGGCAGAAGGCAGCACAAATAAAAACTCTGTGAAACTGAGGTACTTCACTGTATGCAGTAAGCTCCCTCTAGTGGTGACTGCATGTAACAAGAATTAAAATTCGGTGACACTAAGGTATTTAACTGTATGCATTAAGCTCCCCCTAGTGGTGGCTGAGGGCAAGAAGAGTTAACATTCTGTGAAACTTGATACCTCTCTGTATGCTTTAAGCTTCCTCTAGTGGTTACTGCAGGCAACAAGAATTAAAATTCTGTGACACTGATATACTTCACTGTATGCATTCAGCTCCCTCTAGTGGTGACCGCAGGCAACAAAAATTAAAACTCTGTGACACTGATATAGTTTACTGTATGCATTCAGCTCCCTCTAGTGGTGACCGCAGGCAACACAAATTAAAACTCTGTACTACTTCACTTTCTATTATATAGCCATACAACCAGGGCTATAGAAAAGCTTGAGGACAACTATGCAAGAAACTGAGGAGCAGCAGTACCAGTTGTTGCCTAAAGGGGCATTCCTACCATAGCTATTTATAGTATGTCCTATGTATATTCCATGACTATATAAAGTGGGAGTACTTCTAAAATGTTAACATCCTGTTACCGGATATGTCTGAGAATAATATCAGAGTAGGAAAAAAACATATTCTGATGGTTTTCCATCAATCAGTCTCCAATTAAGTGAATGGGAGATTAAAATTCCAACATGCACATTCCATATCTCTCATTCACTTTAACTGAGATGAAGCATATATGCCCGTACATGTGCTAAAAAAATACTTAAAAACTTGCTGCCTTGGGATCTATGGAGGACCAGTGGTCAGATGTAAACAAATCATTGCTGCCACATTTCTATCAATAAGTATAATAAGAACATCCCTTTAATAGTGGTGGGGGGTGCTCTTCCTTCTATATCCCCATAAAACTATATTGATGAGGGGGCATTACTAAATATAAGTCGCTAATTGTTTATTTTTCATTACGCGCCATATGTGCGACTTTTCTACAGAAGGTGCGAAAGCGAACAGATGTCGCATCGCTGCTTAATTTCGAAACGAGCCAATAATCCAGCAACACGAACACCCCTGACACATTAAAGGGTTATCCAAGAATAGACATTGATGGGTTATCCTAAGGACAGGCCGTTAATATCCGATCGGGTGCGGCTCTGACTGCTGCGCGGCAAGATGGAAGCAGACGGCGCCACCTTATGTGAATAAGGGCCGAGCTGCAGTACTACGCACAGCCACTACACTATGTCTCGAGCTGTTCACTTCTCTTTAAATGGGGGTCCAACTACTGGCTTTTAAAGAACTGTGCCTAAATATCTAGCATTAGACAACCCCCTTAATCGAAAAACTGTAAAAAAAACCCTTAAGGTGACTTGATTTAAAACATCTGCTTTTGCCGCATGCATGCGGTTCAAAAATATCGCCCTCTTCTGTGACATAACGTAGTGTCCACAGTGTCCAGACGGGCAACCTTGTCCGACCCCAATGAAGCCTCATTCTTCCCAGAGGGGGAGATAATCTGAAATCCTCATTGCAGTATTATAATGGTGTCTCCAGGCGTGGCGGCACATGAGCGGTCTTCACCTCTTCTGGCAGGCTCCTATCTGTAGTTTGAGGACCCCTTTGTAGTGGAGTTGCAGGACTTGATAAAATTCTTTGGGCATGGCGTGAAAGCCCGGCTTTGGCAGCTGGTTGTCATAGTAGTGATGGCTAATTGGTTTCCCGTTGAGGTTCTTGGAGAACGGCCAGAATCCGTAGAGTTTGACGTCCTCGCAGAGTTCGATGGCGGCGCTGGTGATCATGAACCCAGTGGAGAGACGGTAGGCCCTCACCCCCCTCCCCCTCCAAAACTGAGCCAAGCTTTTAAGATAATTGGGATGGAAAAAAATCGCTCTCTGCTTGGCCTGGTATTTCTTCAGCAAATGATGAACCTCGAAAGAGATGGCCGTGTTACTGCTGTACGAGAAGGCAGGTAACAGGAGGAACGAGTAGCCGTAACTTGTCAGGTTCCTCAGAAAGGCCGCTTTCATTTCATTAAGTTTCCCGTATCTGCAAAAAAGTAATGTGAGGTTAAAACCTATTATATTTATGGTAAATCTAGCATCTCATAGTCTAGAGCAGTGGTTCTGCACCTTTCTAATGCTGTCAGCCCGCAATACAGTTCCTCAATGTTGCGGTGACCCCAAACCATGTACAAGAATATTGTATTTGTGCCAAAAATGCAATAAAATCGTGGCTCCGATGGCTTTAGATGGCTCCGGGGTCGCGATGTCTCCGGGGTCGCGACCCACAGGTTGAGAACCACTGGTCTAGAACCTTCTACCAGTCTGGGATCTTTAAGAATGACTAGAGAATCTGGAGATTTGTGATAGTAATTAAAGGTTACCACCAATGAAACTTCTCCTCAACTTTCCAAAACTTCATATTATGATGGACTCAGATCCCAGAACTCATTTCAATATAAAAGCAGGGATAGGCTTGGACGTCACTGTTAGAACTGGCCAAACCAACAATTCCCTACAGCCCCTCAAAAACATACCTTCTTTAAAGTGAGTTTCCACCCTGATCAAATATACCTACCAAATATACTTGATATATAAGCCGACCCAAGTATAAGCCGAAGCCCCTAATTTTACCACAAAAACCTGGGAAAACCTATTGCCTCTAGTAAAAGCCGAAGGTGGGAAATACATTGGTCACAGCCTCCCCAGTATATAGCCTGCCGGACCGTGCCCTATAGTATATAGCCAGCACCTGCCCCCCAGTATATAGCCTGCCAGCCCACATCCCCCAGTATATAGCCAGCCCCCTGCCCCAGTATATAGCCAGCCCCCTGCCCCAGTATATAGCCAGCAGAGGGGGAAGCTGGAAAGGTGAGTTTTGATATATAATTTTTTTTACTCAAGTATAAGCCGAGTTTGGGGTTTCAGTACATTTTTTAGTGCTGAAAAACTAGGCTTATACTCAAGTATATATGGTATAAGATTTAACATTCAAGTCTATCGAGCATAACCCATAATTCTTAAGTGTTGACCCAGGGGAAAGCATAAAACCCCAATGAGACACCAATTCTACCATTAGGCGTCATTCACACAACAGATTGGTGAAAATCGATGGCAAAACGCTCTTCCATTGAAATCACTGTAAGAAAATCAACAACCCTATTATCCAAGAGGAATCCGGGTGGGTGGAATATAGAGCATTTTAGCCTAAAACTAAATCGAAAAACCCAATAGTGGATTTTGACCCGAGAGAGCTCATGGAGAAACTTTCCACCAGTCTCAACCCAAATATTTTTTTTAAAAATTCTGTCTCAACCCAAATGTGGCTGATCAGACTTCAGGACCAAGGATGCTCGGGGGCGTTCTGAAAATATTCTTCTTTAGTTATGGCTATTCCTCAAGAGGGTAACAGTCTATAGGTATTGTCACATGGTCAAAGGATCCTGGAAGATCAGAAGAGTCCAGTACAGGTCTATCCTCCCCCACATAGACTCCCTTTGGAATTACGTTTTTAGGTAAAAATCATTCCAAAAAATGAAAGGAGATATAGAAGAAGCCAACACTTACTTCAGGGCAATGATACTTGGGTTGACTGTGACCAGGTCCGTCTTATTCCCAACATCAGCGACTGCATTGCCCCAGATGGGCGGAAGGTTACACCTGGAAGACAGAGGACGCATATATAAACCAATGTGCACCTGACCGGATGGTGAACCTTCTTCGGAGGTGCCAACGGGCTGGAGCACACTGAGCCGCAGAGAAGACTATATCGAAAGTGGAGATAATGGGGTCACAAAGGGGAAAGGGCCCACAGAGAATTCTGTCTTCATTTTGTTGTGGAAGATGGTAACTCTTAGAAAGTCGGAAGTAAAGTGCGTCTTGCGTCTTCCGTTTCATAAGGTCAAAACTGCCGGGAGATTCCCTTTTATTGCTGTCAATCCCGTTCCCAAATTTCTGTACAAAGTTTAATACCGATTTCTCAAGCCGGGTTCACACCATTATTCACGGGATTGTAATGTGTTTTACTAATCTAACTGTAAAGATCTAACTGTATTACACTGACAAATTAAAGGGGTTGGCCACTAATACAAAACTTTAAGCATAAGACCCCAAAAAGGTCACCAATTTTATGTTTAACCGGTTAAAGTTTCTCGTTCACCTCTGGGGGCCGTGGGTCACATGACCCCCAGGGCAGCAGGACTTCCTGTATTGTCCCGTTTCCTGCTTGCTTCTGATGGATGGAGGAGGCCGTGCAATCATTACTGTCGGCAGATCCATTCCCTGGAAGCCAGCAGGACATGGGAAGACACAGGAAGTCCTGCGTCCTGCTGGCCGGTGGTCACATGACCTCCAGGGCAGCAGGACTTCCTGTTTGTCCCGTTTCCTGCTTGCTTCTGGAGGATGGAGGAGGCCGTGCAGTCATTACTGTCGGCAGATCCATTTCGTGGGAACCAGCAGGACATGGGAAGACACAGGAAGTCCTGGGTCCTGCTGCCCGGTGGTCACATGACCGGCAGCTCCTGGCAATAAACGAGAAACAGGGTAAGTATATTAAGGGTGACCTGATTAGGGTCGTATCTTGTTAAAGTTTTGTATTAGTGGCCTACACCTTTAATAATGGCAAGAAACTGTCGCTATTTGTGTGCTGAGCTAATGGTACGGTGGCCATCAAGGGTCATTTAGCATATATTTTGTCTGCCCTAATCCTTGGAGTAGATACTTCCAATTAAAGGGATGTTTATTTATCATTTGTCCTCACAATCTACATTAGCGTCTCCTTCCCTCCGCCTGATTTACCGCAGTTCAGTCCAGTTAATATATCATAAATCGCTTGCGTTACAGAGACGGATCGTAAAGTTGTTAGTTCTTCAAGAACAAAGCAAAGGACAATGACTTAATGTTCTCCCCATCTCAAGCGTTTTTTAATCTCGCACATCATTACAACGTGAGGATTTACAACGGAGGGGATAACCGCCATCAAAAATTAATCAGGTTATTTTATGTGACTAAATTGTGGTCTCCAGATGAGCTCTACCTCCTGAAGAGGACATCACCAAAATGAATGCGGCTCGTAAATCGCTCCTGTTTACACAGCGGCTCCCGAAAAAACAACCAAGCTGCTGCTTTTACTGCCCCCATTTATTACCCTTCATAAAGGGTCGTCCATCTCCTGGCTTTATTTAACGTTTACCCGACAGCTGAACGACCTGTGACGGGTTCTTATCCTTTAAATCAGATTTACGGAGAAAACGCGGTCTACAAATCATTGTTTAGTTTAATGTTATTTTAGAGGTTTTTTTTCCTTTCGGTGTCTTTTTGTACCGTCCGTCTCACAAGTCTATGGAACACTATGGGGCAGATTTACTTACCCGGTCCATTCGCGATCCAGCGGTGCGTTCTGTGTGGAGGATTCGGGTCTTCCGGCGATTCACTAAGGCAGTTCCCCCGACATCCACCAGGTGTCGCTGCTGCGCTGAAATTCCTCGGAATGCACTGAACTTCACCAAGTCGGGCTGAGTACAGGTAAGCGCGTGTCCAGCGACACTTTTTTTTAAAAATGCGGCGGTTTTTCAGTATCCGTCGGGTTTTCGTACGGCCACGCCCCTAGATTTCTGTCGTGCGCATGCCGGCGCCGATGCGCCACAATCCGATCGCGTGCACCGAAATCCCGGGGCAATACAGGGAAAATCGGTGCAAAAATGAAAAATTCGGGTAAATCGATGTAAAAACGCGATTCGGGCCCTTAGTAAATGACCCCCTATGTTATTTTATAAGGATTTGTGCTACTTTGTGATAGTTTTTAACTGTTTCACACGGTTTGTTGCCTTTAGTAGAAGGAATGAGCCCTTTATGCTTCTGTAAGTAAGCCGGAGCGGTCAGTATTTTGGTCGTTCTAGAAGACCGACAGGTTTTAAGTTATATAGGGAAGACCCACTTTAATCCTAGAGTTCAATGGAACCTGTCACCAGATTTTACCTCAATAAACTACTAGCCCCCTCAGGTCGCGTATGAAATGTCCTTTCTAGAATTCACTCTGTTATGTGAAATCCCCCCCTGTTTACCTATTATAATATCTCTTCCACAGTCATGTGAAAATTAGCAAAATAGAGTCATATTTTGCCAGGGATGAGTCAAGTTTAGAGGCTGCAGGGGAGCGTCACTTCACACATTCTATATATGGTTCTGTAGAACCTAGAAATAAGCTTTGGTGTGATATTAACGATAAGAATCTAATTTTTCAGATCACATCAGGCTTGTGGATCTGTGATCTACAGACCTGGAGCTACAGGGAACTAAAGAAAAAGGTGGATCTTTGGTCAGCAGCTTACAATCCCATTCTTACTGTCCATAGAGTCTTCTCAATTGACAATCCCACTGCAGACACTAAAAGTGACTCATCTCAGACAAAAAGTGACTCTTCACAGCTCATTTAGACAGTGAAATTTCATATGGAAGATGTAATTTCTTACCCTGTCTGAGGGGGGTGCTAGTTTAATGGGGTAAAATCTGGTGGCAGGTTCCTGTAAAAGTTCAAATACTTAACTCTGGTCCACAAATATAAGTTTCCGTGAAAGCTCTGAACTGTGTAGTACATTCATTCCACAGGGAGTTACAAAACTGTTGCATGTTACTGGCTCGTTAATGCTGTCCTTTTTTCTGAAATCCCAAAATACTATTACTATTAAAGGGGTTGTCCACTTTAAGCACATTCCGGCAAAAATTTATATTGTTTGCGTAATTAACAGGGCGATAACGAGATGTGCACCTGTGTGACATCACATGACCAGGGATATAACGAGCCGTGCACCTGTGTGACATCACATGACCAGGGATATAATGAGCCATGCACCTGTGTAACATCACATGACCAGGGATATAACGAGCCGTGCACCTGTGTGACATCACATGACCAGGGATATAACGAGCCGTGCACCTGTGTGACATCACATGACCAGGAATATAACGAGCCGTGCACCTGTGTAACATCACATGACCAGGGATATAACGAGCCGTGCACCTGTGTGACATCACATGACCAGGGATATAATGAGCCGTGCACCTGTGTGACATCACATGACCAGGGGCCAGTGTTTATCTACAGGAAGTAAACAATGAAACTTCCTTTAGAATGACAGCAAGCAGAGATCTAGAAAACCACAAGGAATTGATACAGAAAGTATATTGGGAAATGTAATAACTTTTCATTACGCAAACAATATTAATTATCTGATGTAATGTGCTTAATGTGGACAAACCCTTTAAGATCTGTTTCCCATTTTAGCTCCAGTAGACTCCAATTTTTCAGATAGATGCGTCTCCCAGAGCTCCTATTAGATATTTAGGTCCTTGATGGGAATATCTCTTTAAATCCGCAGCTTCTATGATGGAAAGAAATGATAAAAGTACAGATTATTCTTACCTAAAGACAAAATCCGACTGGTCGATTTCAGCTCCGCAGCTGCTATTAGTTAGTATTCCGCCGTTCCCAACCACAGCGCATTGCTTGAAGGGGAAACCATCAAAGGGCTGTGACTGCAATACAAAGCGGGACGTATCATTAACGCGTCTTCTCTGATAACTTCATCTCCAGCTCAGAAAACCGGACAGAACGCGGCACCAGCGAAGGCAGCGGAATGGATATTATCATACAAATAACATTGGGTCACATTTACTTACCCGGTCCATTCGCGTTCCAGCGGCGGCTTCTCGGACGAGCGTTCAGGTCTTCCGGCGATTCATGAAGGTCCTGCGCCCGATGTCCAGCAGGTGTCGCTGCTGCGCCGAGGTCTACCGAGTTGCGTCAGAGTTCACTGATCTCTTCCTGGTGCATGTGAGTATGGCCCGTGCGACCAATTTTTTGTTTTAAATGCGGCGGTTTTTCCGAATCCGTCGGGTTTTCGTTCGCCCACACCCCCCGATTTCCGTCGTGTGCATGCCAGCGCCGATGCGCCACAATCCGATCCCGTGCGCCAAAATCCCGGGGCAATTCAGGGGAAATCGGTGCAAATCGGAAATATGCGGGTAACAGGTCGGGAAAACGCGAATCGGGCCCTTAGTAAATGGCCCCCATTATGTGTAACGCAATATCAGTGAGCGGCTACACACGCCTTTCTATGTGTCATCATAAAGTGTAATAATAGAAGAGAACACAACAAAGCAGAGGGAACTTACTAAGACAACACATCACATATATCCATCTGCTGCCCTCTGATGCGCCAGAATTATTAGGAGACAATGAACTCTTAATATATATCTTGTGAGGTCCCAGGTGAAAGAATCTAAATCTATGCTACCTGCAGATAGGACACTATGTATAATCTGCTCAGCTCCTCCTGCTCTATAACATGCTGCCTGCAGATAGGACACTATGTATAATCTGCTCAGCTCCTCCTGCTCTATAACATGCTGCCTGCAGATAGGACACTATGTATAATCTGCTCAGCTCCTCCTGCTCTATAACATGCTGCCTGCAGATAGGACACTATGTACAATCTGCTCAGATCCTCCTGCTCTATAAAATGCTGCCTGCAGATAGGATACTATGTACAATCTGCTCAGCTCCTCCTGCTCTATAACATGCTGCCTGCAGATAGGACACTATGTATAATCTGCTCAGCTCCTCCTGCTCTATAACATGCTGCCTGCAGATAGGACACTATGTACAATCTGCTCAGCTCCTCCTGCTCTATACCATGCTGCCTGCAGATAGGACACTATGTAAAATCTGCTCAGCTCCTCCTGCTCTATAACATGCTGCCAGCAGATAGAACCCTATGTACAATCTGCTCAGCTCCTCCTGCTCTATAACATGCTGCCTGCAGATAGGACACTGTGTATAATCTGCTCAGCTCCTCCTGCTCTATAACATGCTGCCTGCAGATAGGACACTTTGTACAATCTGCTCATCTCCTCCTGCTCTATAACATGCTGCCTGCAGATAGGACACTATGTACAATCTGCTAAGCTCCTCCTGCTCTATAACATGCTGCCTGCAGATAGGACACTATGTACAATCTGCTCATCTCCTCCTGCTACATAACATGCTGCCTGCAGATAGGACACTATGTACAATCTGCTCAGCTCCTCCTGCTCTATAACATGCTGCCTGCAGATAGGACACTATGTACAATCTGCTCAGCTCCTCCTGCTCTATAACATGATGTCTGCAGATATTACACTATGTACAATCTGCTCATCTCCTCCTGCTCTATAACATTCTGCCAGCAGATGCTGGATGACAGTGGACACGGTTGTTTAGGGTTACTGCCTTTTAAGAGAGGCAGTGATTAGATGAGAGATCAACATCATCAGTTCCACACAATTAGTTTTGTTATCTGCTAAATAGTCCAGGTGCCCATAATAATCCCTTATGTCTTTAATTAAAGGAGACCGGACTAAAGATATTTACCAGAAAAACACACGATCACAAAATGTTCTGCTAGAGAATTGGGAGTCTGTGGGCCTTAAAGCCTCCGCCCAGGTGTAAGGAAACCATGGGGCAGCATAGCCATAGCAGACCCCCTGTCTATCCAATCCACGCACTGACAAGCCCCATTGCTTATTAAATGTTGTTCGGAAACTTTCCTCTAGTTTCCCTAAAATGTTGCTCCTTGAGGGGCTCCTCCAGGAGCCAGAAGCCCCTTTAAATCAACTCTTTATCTTAAATAATTTGAAATATTTTATTTTATTTAATTTTCAGTTTTCATCAATTGTGAAAAAAAGATTTTTAAATTTTTCAATTTTCACTCTGATTATTAAGCATTTACTAAAACTCCTGTTCTGTTGAAATCACTTCTCCGTAATCATCTCAAGACAGGACAAACGGTTACGTGTATATAACACAATAGTTGATGGTCTTACAAAACCTTCTTCCCCTGGATCATAAGAAACTATTGTCTGGAGATGTTAATTGATAACTGTTGGGGAGTGTAGTGGGCATGCTCTGTGACCTGTACAGAGGTCATCCGTGTCAGTGCTGTAAAGTAATTCTCTGATTGCTATTAACAGATGTCAGGTGAGATGGCAAATCATTATGAACCCACATGGGAATCTCTAGGGAATCTGGATGGAAAACCCCTTTAAGAGACTGGCTCTAGGGTTACTGAACTTCCTGTTCTGTCTAAATCACTTCTCTGCATTATCACTAGCAGGTAAATGGGTGGAGATAACACTGGATTACGCCATTCACAATAGTGGAACCTTCTGGATGATAAGAAACTATTTTCAGTAGATGTTCCTTTATACTGTAGTGGGCATGCTCAGAGGTCATGGTAAGGGTCACAGAGCATTCCCACTACAGTCTCCGACAGGTACTGACAAACATCTACAGACAATTGTTTCTTATAATCCGTGGAAGTGCTGTAAAGTAAACTTCTGATTGCTGTTAACAGAGGTTGGGCCAGATGGATGCCCCTGTGTAGAGAAAACTTTTTTTTTTTTAGTTTTTTAGTTAGTTTACACAATGCTGATGATGTCATACACTTCCTATGATTCCATAAATCATAAAAAAAACACATCAACCTATGAATTATAGACGTTACTTGAGGCTCCTTGAAGACTCGGCACAGCTTCTCCCATCACATTACTGATAAGAAGGTATAATTAATCTCCTAACGCACCGGCTAATTATCTTTTAGGCGTCTTACCTTGGGTAACATTTTATAAATGTCCTCTGCTATTAAAATGTTCTTCTTGCTTTCCACTTCATAAGTGATGTTACTTCCCAGTGAGGTATTGTTCTGCGACACGATGAAGTTGTTCACTGCGTTACAGCAGGAAGACAAGAAGAACCTGCACAGAAGGTCACAGCGTCAGTGGAGGGAATTGCTACAATTACTGCCGTAATATTCTTATATTTGTTATCCATGGCCTCCTTCCTTCTAAAATCAGCTTTTACATTTATGCGTTACCAGAGCCCCTCTGTGTTGCAGCTTCATAGCTGTTACATGATCTCCCCCTGCCCCTTTTACTTCCCTCTTCCTCCTGCATTCTAACACAATGAGAGGGGGGGGGGAGTGCTCCTGCACAGTGTAACAGCCTGTGAGGCTACAGCATGGAGGGGCTCTGGTAACGCACACCCAAATCACCCTTTTTAAAAGATTATCTTAGAAGGGAAGAGGCCATGAATAACAAATATAAGAAGATTACCACAGTCAGTGCTCCCTGTTTAACATAATGGGGCAGATTTACTTACCCGGTCCTGTCGCGATCCAGCGGTGCGTTGTCCGACGAGGATTTGGGTCTTCCGGCGATTCACTAAGATCGTGGGCCCGATGTCCACTAGGTGTCGCTGCTGCGCTGAAGTCCGCCGGAGTTCACCTGGTTCTTCTCGCTGCATGTGAGTGCTTGATTTTGCGACACACTTGGTTTTTTAAATTCCGCTGTTTTTCCGAATCCGTCGTATTTTCCGTCGGCCACGCCCCCGATTTCTGTTACGTGAAAGCCAGCACGATTGCGCCGAAATCCGATTGCGTGCGCCAAAATCCCAACAGAATTCCCGCAAAACGGAAACCCGCCGAAAGTGCGGCCGCGGAGCCCTTAGTAAATGAGCCCCAATGGATTTCCAATGGTAGATTTCCTAGACTTGTTCTAGGCTACAATAAAATAAAATTTCAAGGATATAAAAAACTTGTCGTTAGGAAGTTGTGATGTCACTGACCTGAATCTGCTATATTCCTGCGGCCTCTTCTGCCAGGTACAGTTCTGTACTTCATTTACAGCCTGGATGTAGCAATCTTCTGAATACCTGGAACACATTAAATTGCTATTTTTTTTACATTTTCCACCAGATATGAAAGAAATTAGATATCTGATTTATTTCCTCTATTTCTTTCTTTCTTACAGTCTCTATTAAAGGGGTTGTACCACATACCACTGTGGACGGGTGATTACAATCTAACTTGGGACATAAAGGATCAGCTTTTGTCTACCTGCAGTCACCACTAGGGTGCACCGAGGAGCACAAAGCAACTTTTGTCAAAATCAGGGCATTGAAGACCCCCTGACCTACTTTGTCATGTTCACTTTGTACTGGGGCAAAATTAATCAGATTCTTCCCATAAATTTAGGACAACAGCATCAACATAGGGAATGGAGCCGCTCTTTATTTAGTGGCCGACTGCGTTACTGCGGCTCAGCTCCCATTCACTTCAATGCTCGACCCTGGCAGAAGACAACCCAATATGGAGACTATAGGGTCTGGATAAAAAATGGATTTTTATCTTGGGGGGAGGGGGGATCCCAAGGAACATCAATCCCACAATGCACCAGTTGGAGTTTGAGTGATTTTCATCTAGTGGTTCAGTACCAAGAAAATCCTGAGGGTTGGAAATATAATTAAGTAGGACACGAAATATCCTTATAATCCATTTATAATCGACTTGACACGTATCCCGTATCATATAACGGCCTGTATCTAGAATATGTCACTAATGAACCTCACTCATCAATAAAGACGAGTCTTGTGATCAATAACTGGAGCGCTAAAAGCCTTATGATAAGATTAGACGCAGTATAATAAAGTATCTAACTTCAGACCGAGCTCTATGTCTAATGCAGATACTTAAAGGGATCCTGCCACCTCTCCTGACTTGTCTGTTTTACTAAATACTTGGATTATCCATGAAATATCAACTCTGGATCAGGTTTTCTTTCAACTCTATGTTGTCCTGTGCCTCTGTTATACCCTCTTGAAATTTGTGGGCGTTACCAGCAAGGGGGGGTGTTCCTGAACAGTCAGATACTGTCCAATCAGTGTTAACTTTATAAGCCTGTGGTGGGACAACCCTTCTGACCCACTTTCAGACTTCCAGAAGGAGTAACAGAGAAACAACACAACAGAGAGTTATGGGAAAAGATGCTTCAAAATTGTTATTTCGAGGGGAATACAAATATTTCAACACAGACAAGTGAGCAGAGAAGACGGAACTCACTTAAAGGAAATCTACCCACATAAACCAAGCACACTTACATCCTCAAACAGGATCCATACTTCTTTTTGCTTCTAATAGTATATATATATATATTTTTTTAAACGGCTTTTAAAATTATGCAAATGATCCTCAGGGGCTCCTGTCTACGTAGACAGGAGCCCCCTTTGGCTCCGTCGCTTTTTAAACATTCACGCTTTCATTTGTGCCCGTCTCCTCTCTCCAGATCGAAACTCCGAATTGAGAGTTTGTAGAATTAGCA
Organism: Engystomops pustulosus; assembly: GCF_040894005.1. Taxonomy (NCBI): domain Eukaryota; kingdom Metazoa; phylum Chordata; class Amphibia; order Anura; family Leptodactylidae; genus Engystomops; species Engystomops pustulosus. Next base: position 194,223,294 of record NC_092415.1, on the reverse strand, counting down.
GACGACGGAGCCAGAAGTGTGACATAGAAGGGAGCCCCTGAGGCTCGTTTGCATGATTTTAAAAGACTGTTTTTTTTTCTGAAAAACGAAACTATTAGAATCAAAAAGAAGAACTGAGCCTGTTTCCGGAGGCACACGGCAGCATGTAAGTGTGCTTGGTTTAGAAGCGCTGCACCCAAGAGGTAGAAATCCTTTAAAGGGGTTTTCCAGTTGGACAAACTCTGGGCGACTAGAGTGTCAGCGGTCACATGACCTAGTGGCCTCAGTGCTCACAGGGTGAACAGCGCCCTCACCCTAGATTGTCACTATTCTACATCCGCGACCAACGGAACCTCCAGCCCACCAGGGGCCTGCACTATATAACTAGAAAATCCCTTTCATAGTCCCCTAAATTCCTCTAAGTTCTGTAAATTAAAGGGATTGCATCAAATAAGCAAAATGACTCAAAATTTCCAAATCTGGCGCCACTCTGCTCAGTTGTCTACGTCTGGTATTACAGCTAAAGTGCATTTTAATGCAATGCAGTACCAGACACGGCCTGTGGACATGAGTGGCGCCCTATCTGGGCAGTAGGTAAAGAAGGAACTTTTCCTCGATCTTTTACAGACCCTTTATTAGGGGATTGCAGTTTTTGGGCCTCCATCTGTATTACGTTGGGTCACAGACGCTCATCCATCCTGTCCTTCTGATCCGTGCTGACTATAGCACTTCTATCGCCATCGATTGTGTGGGACATGATGGATTAGACTGTGCAATGAGTGGGCGCACCGCACGTTCCAGCATCTACACCCTTTATCTGCCACATTAGCTCTCCATAAGGTTCTTTATGTTTATGATAGGATGCAGTACTGCACTAGCCCATGGGGTGGCGCTATTTCTTAAAAAAAAAATTACGTATGCCTTTTATGATCTTAGACAACCCCTTTAAGTGGATTAGCAAATACCTGCATCATCCAGAGTGTGAGGTGGTGACTAGTATGGCTCCCCGGCGAGCTGCGAGACGTCCCTATTTATAGTAACCGCATATGCATTAATCATAAGATAATCTAATTGCTTATAGATCTGGGAAGGAATCATCTGCTCCGTGAGATTTACAACCCCGGAAAACTTTACAGGGATGACAGGAAGTAAAAAAAAAAAAGTGACCAGGGGATAAGATGTAACCACAGTCTCAGGCTCAATTAACGCCCTTTTATTGAGGAAATGGGGCCTGAAGAAGGGTCCTGGAAGTGTAAGAGTGGGCGGCACTGCCAGGGGTTATGTCGTAAAGTCATTACAGCGAATCGTCCTGTGTCGGGCACACATCTGCTTTGTTCGTAATTATGTTATAACTAATGAGTAGGGATGACTGTGTAAGGAAAGAGGGGCCCCCGGGCTACACAAAGGGGCCGCACTTCCTTACATTGGTATAAGGTTAATCATATGGCGCAGAAGTAACACAAATATCTTAGTGATCATCAAAGGAATAGTATGAGATCAGCCTACTATACAAAACAGGTCTAGACACAGCGATCAGGGATCTCTAAAGGATTACAGATTTTGAACCAATATAGTTACATAGTTAATACGGCTGAAAAAAAAAGACACACGTCCATCAAGTTCAATCAAGTAAAGAAAGGGACACAATTCTATATTATAACATAACCATCAGTGTTATTTTGATGTAACAAGGCATCTAGACCCTTCTTGAAGCTTTCTCCTCTCCCTGCTGTGCTCTGCTCCTGAGCTCGGCTATTCCACAGATTCACAGTTCTTACAGTAAAGAAGTTGTGTCGCCTCTGGTGATTAAACCTTGTTTTCTCCAGGTGGACACAGCGCCCCCCTTGTCTTTTGATTTGATTTCAGAGATATCAGATATCTAAAAGGGGTATCTGAATTAGTAAACACATATTTAATTACCCTTTTTGCTCAATTCTTGAGCAAGAAGGAAGCACCTTTTAACTAGGCATTCAACAGTCAATCCACTGATACATTATTGTAGTTATTATTATAATTACTTTTAATTCTTAGAATATGGAGCTCATGTAATACCATATTTGTCCTGCACTAGTGCTGTAGGGTGTTATCTGGCACCCGATGATTTGTGGTTCTATTTAAATCAAGATTATTATTTTGTCAGGAGGATAAACAAGTGATTATCTCATTTTCTGGGCACTGTGTTCTTGAGAAAAATTGGTTATTAATTTTGTTTTTCATTTATTAGTCGTCAAAAGGGAGGAGGAGTCCTCTTAACACCAGAGTGACACTTGGAGTAATCATTGAGGGTGGACTTAAAATTTATAGTAGAAGCATAGTGGATGGGATTTAATCAAATTGCAGTTTGTGTGCATAAAATTTCAGCATATGCATCATGTCTGCCTTAAAGGGGTTGTTTGGTTTGAAAAAATTTTTTTAAATCATGTATCATGTAATCACCGGAGGCGACAGGGCATTTTTACTATGAGAACTGTCAATCTGTGGAATAGCCGAGCTCAGGCGCTGGTCACAGCAGGGACAGCAGAGAGCTTCAAGAAGGGTCTAGATGCCTTTTTACACCTAAATAACATTGATGGTTATGTTACATAGAATTGTTTCCCCTAAATCCCTTCCTCATCCAATCACTTCCCTTCCTTGGTTGAACTTCATGGACAAGTGTCTTTTTTCAACCGTATGAACTATGAAACTATATTGTTGAGCAGTTATCCTTATCATTTGACCATAGAGGAGAGGAGCTTATAAGAAAGCCTTTCTCTCTTTCTCTCTATCTCCCTGTACAATGGTGTATTTCCCCCCTTTTATATCCATCATTGGGGACATAGTTTGGACATAAGACATTAAAATCATAAATCATGAAAAATTCTAGGAAAGAGTTCTACTTGGGGTCATGTATGTCTATGGCCATGGGATTGCTGTAAAGCGTATCCCTAAATGCTGTTGCTAGAGCTCAGGCAAGATGGCCGCCCCCCATAATCATCAACAGAAAATCTACAATCGGTTTAGAAAAAAAGCCATAAATTCTGTTTTCCCTTTAAGGCTTGAGGGAAATCTACCACTTAGAAAACAACTTATTAAACCACACACACCTGCACGGCGCATGCATGCTGAGGAAGGATCATATGTTCTTAAGCATAATTTGAAAACTCATTTTTCGGCAAAATCACTTGGTTTTGTGGCTAATGCGCTCCTGTATACGTCACACAGGGTGCTCTGCTCCCATTCTAATTCTGCACACCTGCAGCCTGTACACCTCCTGTCCACCTGGAAACATACTTCTGTTTATACTTTTCAGTTTTAGCTGACTTTGCAAAAATGTAGTGCCATTCCAAAATGATGGAAACCCTTCGGCAACAGGTTGACCCAAAGGGGCAGCCCTATCAGCCATAGCAAGATAACTTGGTTGTTCAATGTAATTCAAGTCCCCCGAGAAGGCTGGTCTTCTCAAAAGACAAATGCAAGAGAGGACAGGATAATGCAGAGAATCTCCATGGGTAATGGTTTCATCCCTGCAGCTGGAATTGCTCGGCAATGTTGTTGTTGTTGATTACATTATTTCTGAAATCAAGTGACCAGGTTTGGGAGGTAGCCCGATGCACAAGCCTTATGGCCATCCAAATCATCTACCAAATTTTATACTCTGAAAAACCTTAAAACAATTAAATACTTTGTAATCTGTCCCTGCTCTCAATACCCATGTACACAAGAGCCATTTCAGGACCTTCGAAGGTCCTGCAAATGTTCAGAAACCGCAAATTCATAGAAGAAGGAACATATCCTCCATTTCCTAAGAAGTGATTCCAGACTTTTAGGGCCTATAATATTCATACAGCCCAGGGCCCATGGTGGTCTTAATCTGCGTCTGGTTGGTGGAGTGGTGTAGCATGGTAACGTTCGTAAACTAAAGTCTACTCACAGTGAAGCTGCTTCCGGTTTAGTTCGGGGAATCGGCTGCGCGTTAGTGATGATGACAGCACATGGCGAGGGTTCCCCAAAGCCCAGTGACATCACCGACAGTAGGGTAAGGGAAGGAGGAGGTGCCTACTAGTGCACGCTGGAGGCGTGCATAATTAGGAGGAGAGGAGAGAGCCCTGTGTGACTAATTAGAATAATTTTAAAACATGATTTTTGGCTAAATTGTTTGGTTTTATGGCTAAAGATCCTGCCTCAGCATGTGTGCACCGAGCTCCGGGTATGTCAGGTTTAAAAAGTCGTTTTCTAAGTCGATTTCCTTTAATTTTTTCAATTGCACAAACAATCCATCATACCTTTTCCTCAGGGACACCGACAAGAGGCGATCGGGGATGTCTCTACAAAATACGTCGCTGGTGTAATTATTCTGCGTGGAAATTCTACAAAATGAATAAAAATAATTATGTTCTGGCAAAGCAAGATGTTTCGGCTCCGTTCTTTCCTTATTATCGGCAGACAATGGCTCGAAGCTGCTTTGTCCTTCAAACTCCTTCACAAATACTGGATCCTTTAGCGGAAAAAAAATTGTTTGCACGAAACTTGAAGGAGTTGTATGGTTCATGTCTTCCAAAAATAGCGCCATGGTTAAAAACTGACTGTGGCCAGAAAAGCAACTCATAAAGGAAATCCACCATCACAATCCATCCTGATAAACCAGGGACATTACTCATAGATCCAGGCACCGGGACTGTGGGAATCTGCTTATATTTGTTATCCATGGCCTCCCTCCTTCTAAAATCAACTTTTAGAATTAGGGTAATCAGCCAGAAGGATTCTAGGGGTTGTTACCAGAGCCCCTCTGTGCTGCATCCTCACATAGTGATACCCCCTCCCCCCTCAGCACTTCTCCCCTCCCTCTGATTGCTGTAATCTCATGGAGTAGGAGGCGGAAGTAATCCTGCACAGTGTATCAGCCTGTTAAACCACAGCACAGAGGGGCTCTGGTAACGCCCCCTCATTAGAATAGTTATAAAAGTTGATTTTAGAAGGAAGGAGGCCACGGCTAACACATATAAGAAGATTACCACAGTCCCGGTGCCTGGATCTATGAGTAATGTCCCTGGTTTATCATGATGGATTTTGTTTATAGATTTCCTTTGAAGCTACCATGTTTTTCCAACTTTATACCACCAGTTTTATGCAACAAAACTACCATCACCCTCAGGTAGGGTATTAAATACACTTTATAGAATTCCATCTTTTATTTTAAAATTCTCCTAATTACTTAAAATAAAACAAACGTCCTCCAAAGCCACATACATGCAAATGAGCTGAGAAGAGTCACTTAAGATAAGTCAAAGAGTCACACTGAGAAGCTGGATGGAGAGGGTCACTTCAGATGACCGTATTTGGGCCCTATAGCTGTAACCTTGGTTTGGGTGCCATTGTAAAGATTAGAATCTCATTTGTATGTATAGAACCAGAGTTATTGGCAGTTAATATGCCTTACAAGGTAGCTAGAGGCATGGTTTTCCTTATCCCATCCTGGAAAACTTTTTTGTATATTTTCCCAGAATCCCCTAGTAGAGAGTTCTAGTTGTTTATGGCAACCAATCAGAGCGCAGCTTTTATTTTCCAACAGCTGTTTATATAATTATAGCTGAGTTCTGATTGATTTCCATGGTCAACTAGAACAATTTTACTTCCGACATTTCTGATAAATCTCCCCCAATGGCTGTAAGTCTCCACACGCCTATAAGGCAGCCTTAATTGGCAAAGTTTCCATAAGGAGAGCATTTACTTCCCCACCAGTATCGCTTGTTTAGCACACAAAACCAGAAACATGATGTGTAGTGAAAGATGAACGATAAAGTTCTCTTCTTTAAATTTACAACAGAAACCAGTCTCCCATTCCAAAATATGTCGTTAACTGCTTGTTTTTCTGGTTCTATAGCACACAGATGAAAGGTGAGTGTCATTGAAAGATGATATTCTAATCTTTACAGTGACACCAGACTCATGGTTCTAACTTCTACAGAGCCCATGATAAGTACAGTTCCACTTCAGCCTGTAAAAGTGACTCTTCTCAGCTCATTTGCATATGACTTTTAAGGGATTTTTGTATAGTTAAAGGGTGTAAGTTTTAACATAAATGAGAGAATTCTAGAAAGGACATTTCACGCTTTACCTGAGGGGATTACGTGTTTTAAAGCTAGTGACAATAATAATAAATGTGCCGTTTATAGCAGCAGAAGCTTATATTTGTGGTCAAAAACAAATGAAACAATGCAGAGATGACACTAGCAGAGGCCAAAATGAAAAAGGCAAAACATTTAGGGAGAAGAAGAGCTTTGAACACTGCATACAAATAACTTTAGGAGTCATGGGGGGGGGGGGTAGAAGAGTCACACTAACCCACCCCACAGAAACAGCACCTCATCATAAGTCACCTTCAGCAGCTGACACCCAGATTGCAATGATGTATCTAGACTATGAGACATCACTAAAGCCAGGAGGGGACATCCCAGTGTGACTCTGCTCCGCCCCCATGACTCTTTACAGGTCATATGTTCAAAATATCTTTTTCTGCATAATGCAGAGTCTCCCAGGATACAGAAAGGCATCATTGTGATCCTGTCACTGTCCTGGATAACAGCTTGGTGGTGGGTTGTGGGTCTAAATACTCATGACCGGTTCCCTTTTAGCCAGTTGACCTCAGAACCAAAAAATGACATAGAGAATGGCATTGACAGAGTTAACAAAATTTCCAAGTGCATGCTTGTGCCCTGAGCTCTTTAGTGGTTTCCTTCCTACCGTTTACCGTTGTCTTGTAAAACAAAAGTTGTTCCTCTCCTTTCCATTGTGAGTCTCTTAAAAGCAACTTTACAAGTGTTCTGCGCCCTCTTACGACTTGTACATATGTGGGTAAATACCCGTTACACTGGAGATGCTAATGGGGAGCACATTCCTTATGCACCTTTAAGAAGGTGTTTGTAACATTTCATTCTCCCTCTTTCTCCAAATACCCAGAGTCCCTTCTTCCAGTAAGAGGGTCACTTGGAAATCAGGAGTCAGGATTCCCACAATAACACGAGATCTGGCACATCTCCAATTATCTCTCTAGCCCCCACCATTCCCGAGATATCAATGACTTTATATTCGGATTGCTACTGTCAGATGGGCGGAGCTACGTTATCAGCTCCAATGATATGAAAATAGAGATCCTAATTAGCTTTGCTTCAGTACCCAATACTGTGTAATTATATTCTCAACTGTCAGATGGGTGGTTCTGGGCTGGAAAAAAGCCGCGTGGCTCCGCCCATTTGACAGTAGAGGTCCAAGAATAATCACACTGAGAACTTAGGAAGGTTGGGGGGTAGGGAGAAGATTCCTTAGTCAGCAAAGCCCTACTATGTGAATGGGAAGAGTTGGAGTAGATGGAGGTGGTGAAAGTTGGGTTTAAAAGAATAGTTGAATGGATACCAACAATAACATAGATGGGCTGAGGCTCCTCCCTCTCATTTCTTCCCCTCCCCTGAGGAGTTTTTATTAGCCTCTGGGTAATTTTCATGTTAAAGGAATCCTGTCAGTTAAACTAACCCACACTAACTAAAGATATTGTTGATAAGAGCTTTTATGCAGCAGTACAACTATCCCTGTATTGTTCCTCTCATGCCTGAAAAGTTTTGCAGTCTGTTTGTAACATTGTCTCACCATCTGTGCATATTCATATTCATCTAGCTCTGTCACGCCTCTATTTTCCTGGTTAACAAGGGGCCTGCTTTCTATTCAGCCCAGTAAAGTCAGCTCTGCTGAGGAGGGGAGGGGGGGATTAAGAGAGAAACTGGCTTTGTGTGACTGGCTGAAGAGAAATCAGCTCACCTCTCCCTTAGGAATTCTCTTCAGTGAGCGGAATGAGGAGGCGCAGTTGAGTAGGACGGACATGAATATGCCAGGTATAGCTCAGGGTAAAGATGATGATCACATGGGGTGATTTGCATAGATGGTGTGTTAACTTTACAAATGGACTGTGGAACTTTTCAGACATGGAGAGGAACAATATAGGGATAGTTGTACTGCTGTAAAATAGCAGTTTTGTAAGATATGTTTAGGGAGTATGGTTCCCTTTAATGGCCAATCCTCAAGAGAGGACATCCACATCTGTTTTGTGAGTGGTCCAACACCCCCACCCTGTTCTGGCTGCCTAAGGGTGCTGGAAGCAGATGGCTCTATCCACTGTATAGCATCAGGGGGCTTCAGACTGCTTAGTGCACAGTCTAAGTACGAGCTTTACAAGATAACAAGATACTTTAACTAGATACTAATGCTTTATACATTGAATAGGCCATCAGTATGAATACTCCCAGAGGGGCTGGATAACCTCTTAAATCACCATGTAATTCTCCAGTTCTCCACTAGTAGCGCTACAGAGAGTCTGAACACTTGCTACAATGTTTCTTTCAGTTTACAACTTATCAACGGCTTTAAGACCTAATATTTGGGGGACTCTTCTAACGAAAAATAAGATATTAAGATCCCAAAAAACCCTGAATTCTCACATTTGTTATAAGACTTACATGTAATTGGCTTCAGGCTTGACCAGTCCCACTCTGGTGGTTATATTTCCGGGCCTGTGGAGAAGAAGCGGAGGTCACAGTCAGGTATTGATGTGATTGGGATGTAAAGTGATGATCAGCAGAAGGAGAGAAGCTTGTTACATTGTGATCAATAGTCTAAGCGGCTTTATTCCCTTCCATTGTTATCCAGTTACAGCGCGTTCCGAGCAATTATCACTCATTAAACGCCAATTAAATCCTCAACTGGACAAGAAACAGCCTGAGCAGAAGCAACCTCAGCGATACACACAGAGTATTCCAATATAACTAGAGAGACTACTGTGAGATGTAATACCAGGCACAGCCTATGCACAAGAGTGGCGCTGTTTATGGTAAAAGACCCATTTCTATAATCCTTGGAATCGCCTTGAAAGAAACCGGCCACAACCATTTCTTTTTCACAACTGCATCCTTATGTGGAGTAATATAGGGACACCGTAACCAGATTTTCGCCACTAAACTATGAACTATGAACTATAAACTGGTGGAGTATGAAATGTATTTTCTAGAATTCCCTCTTTTATGTGAAATCTCACCCATTTACCTATAACAAAATCACCTCCAAAGTTGTATGCAAACAAGCAGAGCACTGAGACTTTTTGCCTGAGATGAGACACTTTTCGAGGCTGCCGGGAGAGTGTCACCCCTAGTCTAAATTTGATCTGAAGGAAAAGATATTTTGAAAATTACACCAGCAGCATGTTTCTAGGTGCTATGGAACAGAAGTGACACTGAAGTGACACTAAACTGATTAGGAAAGATGACTTTCCTCTGCTGACTTTGGGGGAGATTTTTTATATTTGTGATTTCATATAAAATCAAACTAACTTCAGAATCTTTTCTTGTCGGCTCTGTAGCAGATAGAACCATGCTTCTGGTATCATTTCAAAGATAAGAATCAGGCCGGGGAAGACAAAGTTAGGAATGCGAAGTGCAGATTAAGATCCGATTCCGACGATGCATTGGGGGAGATTTATCAGAAGTGTCAGAGCAGAACTGTTCTAGTTTCCCAGGGCGACCAATCAGAGCTCAGCTTTCATTTTCCCACAGCTGTTTATTAAATGAAAGCTGAGCTCTGGAATAGTTCTGCTCTATGACATTACCCATTCTATAGCACAAAGACCCTTGATGAGATGCGGGGATTTTTACCTTTAAAATGACAACAGACACCAGTGCTAGATCCCAAAATATGGGTTTCACAAAGAAATCTTTCCAAATAATCTCTCAACCTGGTTCATCTCAGGCAAAATGTGACTCTTTTCATGCAATAAGTATAATTTTTAGCTCATTTGCATATGATTTTGGTTTGGCTTTATAGGCTAAGTCTAGTTAAGGAAACACTGTTTTGAATGGAGCCTTTTCCCACAGAAATTAACATGAACTATGACCCTAAACTGTAACCTAACCTCTCCCAGGGCTTTGTGGGGCAGTCCTCACACTGCTGTGCTCTTAGCTCTCTGCATTGGGGTTTTCCACACCCTCACCTTTGTTATAAGTAAAAGCAGTAGCATTCTTCTAGTTGGATACTACAATAGTCACGTAGGTTCTGTAGAAAAGAAGGGAGGAGGATGTGCACAGTTCAGTGCAGAGAGCTAAGAGCACAGCAGTGTGAGGACCTTCCCCAGAACACTTAAATCCTAATATACGAATCAGTCCAGTCCACTGTTCAGCTGCTACTACAACTACAACATTTGCTAAGTGCCTAAGTTTACAAACAATTTGGCAGAACTGGCACCGGGAGAGTAATATCGATTTAATGAAGACGGGGAATTTTGGAAATCGTAAGCTTTCTGCGTCCAGGGTGTGATGATATACGGCCAGACCACGAAGGGAACGAGATAAGATCCGCAACTGCTGACAGGGGCCCGGCCATAAACTCACTGGTGCTTAAAAGCCAATGATACATTATAAGTGTATTGTGCGACGGCCCAGAAGGTATAAAGAGTTTTATTGCGCAAATTATAGAAAGTCTCCGTGTCGCTGCCAAGTCTGAACACAACAGCGGAGATTTCTTGTACTGAGCGCGTTCTGTATGATAATGACAACTGGGAACCGAGCCTGGAGCCGAGCTAAACATATACAAGAAGGGGAGAGATATGGAAGCAAGCGGCATTATTCCAGCAGGGCGGGCGGATAGTAACACTGCGGCACTTTTTATTGATTATGAATTCGTTAAAGGAAACCTGTCAGCAGAAATTGACCTAATAAACCACTACCAGTCTGTTGTCAAGCAGCTGAACATCTTCCAGATGATCTTTCTTTCATAATCCAGTGTGGTGGCATCATCTAGAAAATCAACTTTGAAGTGAGATGTAAATTCGTCGTATGAAGTCAAGGGGGCGGAGATTTTAACACAGAAGTCAAGCTCTCTCTTCCTCAGAAAGCCCCTTCACTGTAATTGATGGTCCTGCATCCAGAGACATCACTAACCAGATCTCCTGAAGTCCAATGCATGATGTCAATCACAGAGGAGGAGGCGACCAGAGCTCCAAACCTTGACTTAAGTGTTAAACTCTCCGCCTCCTTTACACAACCAATTTGTGTGTCCTGTATTGTTTTTGACTATAGATGAGCTGACCCGACTTCCTGTTCAGGGTTCGTCCAACTACCCATGTCCCCCTGGCCAATCACTGCCATGCCTTGTTTCTAGGGGCATTAATTTGCCAGATTGGCTGTTGGGCCACCAATACGGCAACACGTCCGTATTGCTCGGCTGAACCCCCGACCGGGAACTTCGGGTCCGCACACCGATCTATTGTTGACTTTTATCCACAGGATAGAGGATAACAATCTGATTGTTTGGGATCCAAATTCTGAAACCTCCCCTGATCCTAAGATCACACCCCAGCCGATCACAAGCACGGCTTCATGATGGAGCAGCAGGACGAGCAGGTATCCTGCTGCTCCATTCTATAATAAGGGAGCACTGGAAATTGTATAAAATAATAGTATGGAACGGCAGGAGGTGCGTTCCACTTGCCGCTTCATTCAATAAGTGAGAATGGGACACCCGTGATTGGTCTCACTTTGTATTCCCCTATCCTTTGGGGAGCCCATAATATTGTTATTGTCATGGGGTGCAAGCAGATAGGAACCTAGGAAAATTTAACCTAATATAATATGATTTAAACAAAATAAAACATTGTATTACTTTTTTTCTAAATAGTTTTTTTTATCATTTTAATGATTTTTTTTTTTTAATTATTACATTAATAGATTTCTTACCAAATTTTTTGTTCAATTTAGCTGTTTAACAGTTATAGTCCCAAATACAATGGGGGAGGGATATTCTCGTATAGTTGCAATTTTTTTTTCCCTTAGACTTCAGTCATTGCTCTTATGTAAGCGGTCCTAGACAGCCTGGTACCCCCCACTGAAGAGTAGAGCACTGTAAGTTGCATATCAGGGCAGCACGATGGCTTAGTGGTTAGCATAACAGCCTTGCAGCGCTGGGGACCTGGGTTCAAGTCCCAGGGTCAACATCTGCAAAGAGTTTGTATGTTCTCTCCATGTTTGTGTGAGTTTCCTCCAGGTTCTCCGGTTTCCTCCCACACTCCAAAACATACTGGTAGGTTGATTAGATTGTGAGCTCCATTGGGGAAAGGGACTGATTTGCTCTGTGCAGCGCTGAGTAATCTATATATAAATAAACGAATTATAATTATATCAGGAGCAAAAGCTAATGACACTGATTGCTGTGGAATGGCGGAGGCTAAAGAAAAAATTCCAACTGCACCGGGATCTGTGGAGTGGCACATATTAAAGGATCCAAAGACTTTGAGCTAGTGGTAGTAGAGAAAAATCCCCTTTAATTAACTATTGTCTTGCCAATTTCCTCTGTGCGTGCTGTGATGATGACTCTTCTCTGCGGTCTCTATCTGACCAGACGGGCCAGTCACAGTCTTGTTTCCAGATGAATGGCTGCGTGTATTTTTCGGCTAGTGATTGGACTCCCGCTCTGATTAAAGTCAGCTTCGCTTTGCATCTACAGTAGATTTTCCGCAGCGAGAAAAATGAGCCTGATGAAATAACAATACCTCGGCCGGCGTGAAAATAAAACATGATGTTGCGCTCGGCGCTTATGAGGTCTTACGTTATTGTATTTCTCGCTCGGCTTCACAGTGATGTGAGCTGTGGCTGTTTATATTTGTTACACAGAGGCATTAAAATGCCGAAATTAAGGGAAGAAAGGCATCCAATTGCTAAATTGCTTTATGCCCCTGCTGCAAAACATAACATTATACCAAGGCGTAGGTTTACCCAGAATACTTTTGATTGTTTTTTGTTATGGATTATCTTATTGTAACAGTTTTATGCCTATAGCTTCCTAATTAATGTGTAATTTTCTCTGTTGCCCTCGGGATCGCAGCTGCGGGAAGTTGGTGGAGGAGTCCAAAAAATCTGTATTGTCCACATAGATCTGTGCACGTAATCCATCCAAAGTTTTAACGGGGTCACCCACCTGTACTGTGCCACTTATCGCATTGCTGACTTCCAACGTGGCAGAGGGGAGCCTGGGACCCCCTTTGGCACAAAGGCCAATTCAGTTGGTGAGTTTGCTACGTAAAAGTGTCAATCAAAGATACCTTGGACAACCAAAGACTTTTAAGAGGTCTTTATCCGGACCTAATATACCATCAGCCTTAGCTGGTCACTGCATGTGCTGCACCTCGATCCTGTTGTCATGACCGAGCCTGGATCAATAGGCTCCGGATCCCAGCATTTTGGATAGTCTCGCCCATCAATGCTAGGGCACGGTGAGCTCTAGAATGAGTGATATTTACTCTGTTTATGAATGTATTGATCATTCTATCAATATCCTTATTGTACATTTACGTCTCCGGGTCACCGCACAGAGAAGGTCCATATACAGTCAATCTCCGCTCTATTAGCCTTTTATATCTAACTTTTCACCTAAACGTCCCATGAGGGTCATTTTTCTATTTCCCCCCTTCCCTGGGCTCGTTTTGCACTTCTAGTGAGTCTTTTTTTTGTACCTTGCTAGTCTTTGTAATTCTGTTTCTTTGGCAAATGCATATATTTTTTAGGGACTTTTTAGCCACAAGTTTTTGCACAATTCATATCATTCAATGGGGCAGATTTACTTACCCGGCCCATTCGCGATCCAGCGGCGCGTTCTCTGCACAGGATTCGGGTCCGGACGGGATTTATGAAGGTAGTTCCTCCGCCGTCCACCAGGTGGCGCTGCTGCGCTGAAGAGCATTGGAACGCGCCGGAATACACCAGCTCGGACCAAGTGAAGGTAAGCGCTTCCCAAGCGACACTTTTTCGGTTTTTAAATGCGGCGGTTTTTCCGAATCTGTTGGGTTTTCGTTCGGCCACGCCCCTCCGATTTCCGTCGCGCGCATGCCGGCGCCGATGCGCCACAATCCGATCGCGTGCGCCACAATCCCGGGGCAATTCAGGTACAATCGGCGCAAATCGGAAATATTCGGGTAACACGTCGGGAAAACGCGAATCAGGCCCTTAGTAAATGACCCCCATTGTCTTTCCAACGAATGGTCGGGCATGGAGTGTTTTTGCTCCACTATTTGTGACTTCTTAGGTACTAAATAATGTTGAATCGTGTGTTAACATGTGGAAGCAAGAGAAAAAAAAAGACAAAGTAAGGCGCAAACCAACGGGGGTATATGAGCTATTCACCCTCACCAGGAATTGTGACTAAATCATGGCTTCCAGGTGTTTAAGCCTTGATATTTTCCCTCAATATCCATCTCCCTCCTCTCTATCTGTTTATCAATGTGATATCTATCACATATCGATCTATACATCCAATTTTTATCTATCCATAAAAGGCAGCACTCCCAGACATGCAAGTTGAGATAAAGTGGTTGTCCTCTTTCTTCCATAACACGATGAACAGCGATGTTTCGGCTCAGTGTGAGCCTTTTTCAAGCCAAGTGATAATTGTGGAGACAGATACATAGTCCCACCCCCCTCATTAGCATACTCCAAAATTAAATATCATAAAATCAGTACAAAATGTACAACTTATTATGCAATATCTCATATCAGAGCGCAAAAGTTCATGTTACATAATAGAAAAAAGTGAGTGAACTGCACTTTCAATAAATCTCCACCACATCTTTCATTTGGAACCTGGAATGACATCTGCTTTTCTA